>NC_142356.1:27868865-28181593 GCF_059441175.1 Urocampus carinirostris | reverse complement strand
AGGCGCCGCATCATCCCGCTTGGGAGGAGGAGCCTGCTGCGGCCCGAGCGGGAGCGCCGCAAAAATTCCGGAGGCTTTAATCCTTTCCGATACTAATTCGTCAAGATGGAGGGATGTGGAGAGATGTGGAGGGATGAGGCAGTGGTAGCAGTGTGGTCGGGTTGCTTCGCGGGGGTGTCGAGCACCGATGTCCGCCGACCGCTGTCCACTTGGTCCGATTTAGGGGTTTGTTTCCCGGCCTATCTCCGCCAGGTCTCGCTTCCTCTAGGTCTTTTTCCTCGCCAAGCAATAAGATAAACACGATAACAACACAGCAGATCTCTTGGGCTCCCTTTTGGACGACAATTCTTGGCTGCAGGTTGGAAGGAGGGCGAGT
This sequence comes from Urocampus carinirostris, assembly GCF_059441175.1. Taxonomy (NCBI): domain Eukaryota; kingdom Metazoa; phylum Chordata; class Actinopteri; order Syngnathiformes; family Syngnathidae; genus Urocampus; species Urocampus carinirostris. The sequence continues at coordinate 28,181,217 of NC_142356.1, read as the reverse complement.
GAAGGCGGCGGCAGCTCAGCCAGAGGAGAGCTCCGCCTTCCCCCGTCACGCCGCCGCGGAGCAAGTGGTGGAGGGGGCTGCATCAGGGGGGGCGGAAATATGAGAGGGGGTTGGCGGATGGAAAGCAGGAGGAGGGGGGTCGCGAGTGAACGCTCATGCTTTTTGTCTTTTAATCAGGGGTTGCAAAGAATAAGAACCGAGTCGCACATACACACAAATACACACACGGACAACAATGAAGCGACCTTAGATCAGGGGATGGGAACCCAAAATGTTGAAAGAGCCATATTGGACCAAAAAATGAAATAACCCATTTGTTTAGAGCTGCAAAAATAAAAGTCTTTTTATAATAGAAGTGTGCAGATCGATACACATATCGATACTATCGATACAATTGTCTTGAGATCGATACTTTGCTCCTCCACTAAGCGCTGTTTGCTAAACAAAAACCTGTAAATCCGTTGTCACCACAACTGTCAACCTTTTGGGTTTTGCCGTACAAAGTACGTTTTTATGCATTTTAAGACAAGTACGACGTACAAGGAAATCTGTTTGGAAAAACGCAAATTTGTCAATGATGGGTACCATCCGGTATACACCGACTATCGCAAAACGTCAAATCAAACAAGTCAAAGGAGTTCGCCGCGGAACCCTCTATCTCAGTATTGTTTTTTTTTCGTTGCAAACGAAGCGAGCGGTTTGATGCTACTGTGCGCATGCGTCTGCCTCCTGGGGATTTCCCATAATGCATCATTCCGAGAAAAAAAATATGGTGTACGATTATTTGGAATTTTGTACGGGAAAATACGACAGTTTGTACGGGCATGGAGCCGTGGAGGTTGACCGGTATGTGTCACTATGGCAACAGAGCCAATGAGACACCAAATTGACACTTTTTCCCAATCCTGACTTTATTTTCAAAATTTTGTGCAATGGAAGGTATTTTATATCTGTAGTTGTCATTGTTATACGGTATTTGTATTTTCGTACATTGCTGCTTTTTTGTTTTTTTTCTGTGTTCTGAAACTGTTGTAACAGAAATATGAATAGTTCTTTATACTGTCTAAGTTTGCCATATAGTAATTTAATGAAAACATGAATTATTTTATTTAAAATCTCCGTGCCATTATTTTAAACTAACTTAAGAAAGGTTCAATTATTTAATGATCATGACATTTCCATGTAAAAAGTGTAGGTTTCGGATCCGTTTCGAATCGAAATTTCCTAGTATCACCCACCCCAATTATATAAGCCTCATAAGGAATGCAACACATACTCTACATATATATATACTGTGTATCTATATTCTTTGGAAAACTCTAAAAATGTCAGTGTCATATTTTCCTCGTACAGAAACCATGTCATTTTTCACTATCAAACTATTTTGAAAAAGCACCATAGGTCCACTAGGGAGCACCAAAGAGACGCATGTGGCTCCAGAACCGCCTGCTGCCGACCCCTGCCTTAGATGGTATAAACGTGATTAAACCGAGGACATTGAAATATGTAATAGTATATATTGCCCTGCTCTTTGACGTGCCGTGAGGTTTGTCTCTGTTGAGGCACTGTCAGATTTATAGATAAATAAACCAACCTCTTTTTCATCCTTTCATTGGCAGAGCAAGAAAGCAATATATGAACTGTAACATACAAAACAATTTTTTATTGTCCAACCATACCTTATAAAATGACCTGCCGTTTTCCAATAAAAGAAGATAAGTACGCTTCCATTAAGAAAAAATATGTCGAGGCAATGAGAAAAAAACTCTGGAGGGCTTGATTTGTTAACTAGCATTTAAACTATCACTACTTGGATTGTTTGGAGCCCAGTTGTGCACAAAATCAGAATCATTGTTCTCAATTTGGCCCTTGGCAAGTGACTTGTGTGCCTCACTGTCTATCTGCCGGAGCTCAGCACAGTAATACATTACATACTGCTCCATATGAACAAAAACATCAATAGATAGGTAACCCTCCATTATGAATACAAGTCTACAATGTATGTGTTAGGGTCTGATATACCTTTTAGCACAAGAGGGCCCCAACCGTGGTTTGAACTGGGCACAGGGGTAGCTCATTATCACACACCTGTGCCCAACTGTCCTGAACCCTTTAAAAGGACATTTCGATCAGCAAACTTTGTTGGATTATTGTCTTTTTTACATTTTATCTGCCATGATCATCCTGGTTAGCATTGTTATTTCATTCTGTCACCACACCAGGTTTGTTTTTGTTTCAGGTTTCTTTGTTACTTTGCTCTTTGCAGTTTTTAATTTCCAGTTCCAGTCAGTGTTTCACATTTAAACTTTGTCAGGTTTTTTTTCGTACATCTCGTTTGATTTGTGCCCCCTTGTTTCATTGTTACTTTGGTTCAGGTTTTGTTAATAAATACGATCATTGTTTTGAGCACCCATTTCTTTCCAGTTCCTGCCTCCCCCACATGGGTCCATCAACCCCAAACTTAACACCAAGCAACAAGGGAAAAAATACTGCATGGCTTGACTTGTTAACTTACTATTGCCATCATTGGTTGTATTGTTTGGGGCTGAGGTGTGCACAAAATCAGAATTCTAGGTCTCATTTTTGCCCTCTACCATGACGCAAGATAATTTATGTGCCTCACTCTGCATCTGTCACATACCAATTGTTTTATAATTATCATAAAATAATGTGATAATTCAGCAATTTTGAAAACCAAAATTCAAAAATTGTGAAGTTAAACAAAAAAGAACTTTAACAGTGAATAAATATAACCATTTAATAACATTTGAATTCAATCTTTCCACAGTTACAGGTGAGGGACAACCTCACCTGCATCTCTGACTGCACGTCATCCCCCTCTCCACCCAAAAGGTGTCCTGGAACATCCATCCATTATCCGCACCACTTATCCTCAGTATGGTCGGACAACTCACTCGTTCATTCAAACCTAGGAACGATGTGGTCTGGCCAATTAACCTGTTATGGTTGTTTTTGGAATGTGGGAGGCAACCGGAGAGCCCGGAAGCCACGCAAGCATGGGGAGCACATGCAAACTCCACACTGGAAGGTTCGATCTCATGACCTCAGACCTGTGCCGCACATGCGCTCACCACTGTCCTGCCGTGCTGCCCTGTCTTGGAACAGTGGTTCTTAGATGGCGGCACATGTAGCATTGCGGGTATGTGAGGATACCAGAATTAAATTTTCAAATAAATTTGAATGATCCAATTATTTCAGTAAATGATATATTTTTAGTAAGATCCAACCCATCAACAAATATGAGCTCATTTAGATTTCATTCAAACATAAAACATTTGGTTGTTACATTAAAACGGTGATTCTCAATTATTTTCAGTCACGCCCTCCCTCGGAAGAAGAAATCCTCTCGTGCCCTCCCCCCAAGAAGTATGTCTCCTAAATTATTTTTTCATGGGGTCACTTGACGGTCTGTTCTTGATTACACTAAAAGCTTATGGCGGCACAGCGGCTGGTTAGCACGCAGCCCATGGAGCCGAGGTTCAAGGGTTCATGTACAGCTACTCTAACCTCCCCGTGTGGAGTTTGCATATTCTCCTGCGGGATTTTGCTACGAGTACTCCCGTTTCCTCCCAAACTCCAAAAACAAAACCATGTATGTCACGTTAATTAGCCTATCCACACTGTCCCGAGGTGTGAATGAGCAAGTAAGTTGTCTGTCTTTGTGTGCCCTGCGACTGGCTGGCAACCAGTTCAGGGTGTCCCCTGTCCACTGCCCGAAGATAGCTGGAATGGGCTCCAGTACCCCCATGACCCTTCTGAGGATAAGTGGTGCAGATAATGGACTAAATGCTTTGTGCACGGTATGGAGGTTTAGATGTCAACAAAACACTGCCAATGAGAGCAGCAAAGCTCCCTAGTGTAATAGAAGTGCAATTGCACTTAATTCTTCGGAGGGTTAAAAAAGAATAGGTTCCCCGAGGTCAGTCGCGCCCCTCCTTGTAGGAGCCTTGAAAACCAATATAATAACCCTCCAAACTGGGTGCCTTTGGTTCTAAGCCACGAATGATAAGTTGGTTCCTCTGAATAACACCCAACCTAAAATAGCAGAATAAAAACTTATTTTGTTTAAAACAACACCAATGAATTGGGAAATTTGGTTTTAAACCCACCCAAACTTGTGTCATTTAAAACAATGAGAAAATATATGTTCAAAGCCAAGTATTTTCAAGAGTGTAGTCATTAAATAGTCATCAGTTAATATTTATTAATGATCATTGTTTTTTGGGATATCCCTTAGCTGGCTAAAAAAGTGTGCGTCGCAACAAAAAAAATCATGAGAACCACTGTTCTAGACCGCCACCCCTTGAAAGAATACTAAACAGCTCAAACCCGCGAGGACACATTCTGCCTTACGCCACAAGCCGTAGCACATACCAGGAATCGCAACACATCACGAGAATATGAGCGACTCTGTGCTATTTTTAGATGTTTTACCTCCACTGGGAGGCAGGGGGTAAACTTAGCGGAGTGTATGACCCAGAAGGCATCAAAGCAAAAGAGGAACTGTACTTCAACTCGCATGTTTGATTTGTGGCGTGACCTTGGTCATTTCTTGTGTCAATTTCCTCTCATAGAAATCAAGTGTGGTGATGAAATGCAGCTCTAAAAACATGTTTTTCATCTTTTTGATTGTTTTTTGAACGCTCTGTAAGATTAAGCCTCTCGGTTTTGAGATAGACTTTAGCTGACTCGGTAGGTTGCTGTGACTTGTCCTTGCTCGGCACCTTGATATCTTTAATCACTCTAGCACACATTATCCAGTAGTTGCCACCTCAAGGTTGATTCAAAATAGACATCGGAGGGCCTTGATATCCTATCTTCTGATACAGAACACTGAACTATGAAATGTCTTGTGTGTTTCATGTGTCAAAACTATGATTTTGTGTTTATTTCTCTGCACGTAGGATGACATGACAGACGTTTGTTTGGAAAATACAGCTGAATAAATAAGAGCCTTAAGTTGTTGTCAAATGTTAATCCTCAATTATGTTACATTGCTTACAGAAAAAATCCTTGAAGTCAATTTTCTTCAAAATCGTAACCTCTTTTAAAGATAAGTGAAGTTAATCCTACAATTCTCCTTTTCAGAAAATAGCCAAATATTTGAAAAAGGCTTTCCCTCACACCTTGGTGAAAAGCCCAATGGCAGAGTAAGGGTGCAAATGGGAGGTCCCATCCAGAGGTGAGAAGGCATTGTCCTACTCGCAACATATTCAAGTGAGTCTGCTTTTTGTCTTTGCTGGTCAAGCTCACACAAGTCCCTCATCGAGAGGCTAAAAATTTCAAAGCGTGCATCCTTCTTACACACCCAAATGTCAAGTATGTTCCACGATTTCTCTCGCAACTGTCCAAAGTACTAAAAGGCTTCTACCAAGCTGCAACGTTAGAGAGCAAAGTTGCTCCCAATAAGGTGCAAGGCTCGAAATCCAAGCCAGGATACCTCTAGGTCTCTTCCTGGATTGTAAGGACATTGAATTCCGCCCTGCAGCCAACCAACGGGCTTCAGGGTCTCAAGCTGCAATCCAAGGACTAGTGGTTTTTGTTCTTCAAGAATTAATGCACTTTTACTTTTTTTTTTCAAACCTAACGTTTGACCAGACTTCTTGATGGATGACTACAGAAATATGGTCCAAGCCGAGCCAGTCATGAGTCTAAACTTTGCAGACCAGGTGTTATAAATTGGGTTTTTGAATGGTGCGGTTCTCTTTGTTTTATTAGATTAGTCCAGTGCTTCTCAATTATTTTACGTCACGCCCGTCTCTGTAATTTTCTCGCTAATCCCCCAAATCTCCCTTTGACTGTCCCCTCATCTGTGTTAAAAAGTTTGTGGCGGGGTCATTTGAGGGTCAATTCAACTTTGTATCTAAACTGTGCGCTGCATGGAGGCAAAATGTAAACAGAATACTCAGCCGATGAGAGCGCCACTGCTCCCTGGTGTAGTGGAGGTGAAATTACACCTTATTTTTGGAAATTTAATAAACAAAAAAAAAGGTCCCCAAGGCAGTGTTCCCTCTAAGCTGCGCGCGTGCGCAATTGCACACTGCTCGCACATTCTCAGCGCACAAGAATATCTAGCCGACGCACAAAAATGAGGGCTCAAAATTACTAATTAAGAAGCAACTTAAGTCAAAGTTACAGTGCATGAAGGTAAAAATACACAGGTCCCCTGACATTGTGTCCTAAATGCGGTATTTTGAAGTCGAGTCAGAGTAGAACGAAGTTAAGTAAAGTTAGTAGAGTTGGTCGAGAACCGGCTTCTTCGGCTCGGCTCACTAAAAGGAACCGGCTCTTTCGGGTCCTAAACGGCTCTTCAGGTTGTTTTTGCTTCTTTAATCCCAACATGGCCAAATATTATGTAAAACTATGCACAAAATGACTTGAAAGAAGGGGGGAATAGAACAAAAAAGAAAAAAATACCAAAATGAAAAATTAGTGAAAAGCTGAGAAAAAAAGAAACAAGAGGAAGAAAAAAAAAATAAGGAAACATTTTTTAAAAAGCCAGGAAAAAAAAAGAAAAAAATGCAGGAAAAAAAGTAAACAGAGAACAAAAAGAAAAAAGTAACAGCTCGGAAAATATAAACACAATGAGATTTTTTTTAAAGGAATTTAAAAAAAAAGTACAAAAAAAACACGGAAAAAATAAGAAAAAGTTTGTGTTGCATTCAAATAATTTCCAATTATATCAAGTGAATCTTGTTGCCAACATTGTACTTCCACTAAAAATGTGATTAAGTACAGTTCTGTATCTTCCAACCGACTAAATAAGCCCCCAAAAATGTTATACGACAAAATATATCAGAAAATGAAAAGAAATGGAAATCTTGTGAAATAATTATTGTAAAAACAAATAACGTGTGTAGGCCGTACAACCTTTGCAATCGTATATGAGTCAATTCATTCAAAAGACAAAAATAATTTTGCATTGCCGGAAACTCAGCAAAATGTAACTTGATGTCAAGTTTTGGACATGTTTGATAATTAATTATCTTGCCACACTTGGGATTATGGTTGCTCACTGTTGTTTCAAGCGTTGCTCACCGACTTTGTGTGAACGCTCAGACCCGTGGAAAATTAGAGGGAACATTGCCCAAAGGTCAAATGATAGCTAAAATAAGAGATATAGAATACAAAAATACTCAATATAACATGTAGAATAAAAACCATTTAAATCATGTTCCAAAAATCGACACTGAAATAAAAGTAAAGTAAATAGGCAAATGTAAGGTTAGGGTTTAATGTGGGCTTTTACTTCCCCGGCTGGAGTTAAAGAGCCTAATGGCATGAGAGAGAAATGATCTCAGTCTGTCCATGGAGCAGGACAGCGACCGCCATCTGTCGCTGAAGCTGCTCCTCTGCCTGGAGATGATGCTGTGTAGTGGATGTAGTGTATTGTCCATCGCGACAGCTGCTTGTTCAGTGCCCGTCTCCCAGCCACAGTTGTCAGGCTGTCCACAACAGAGCCTGCCTTCCTCACCAGTTGATTCAGACTTGAGGTGTCCTTCTTAGTGCTGCCTCCCCAATACACTGCAGCATGTAAGAGGGCGCTCGCAACAACAGTTTGATAGAACATCTGCAAGAGCATATCGCACATGTTAAAGGACGCCAGCCTTCTGATGAAGTACAGTCAGCTTTGTCCTTTCCTGCACAGAATTTTTGTGTTGGTAGTCTTGTCCAGTTCCTCACCCAGGTCTTCGTAGGTCTGGACAAACTCTTCCCATTTTCCTTTGATCGTTACTGTTTCCGGGTGAGTTCTAGGCCTCCTGAAGTCCACCACCATCCCCTTGGTGGTGTTTAGGTGCATGTGGTTGGCGTCGCTCCATGAGACAAAGTCCTGGATCAATATAATGTACTCCTCCTCCTGCCCACTCCTGATACGTTCCACGATAGCAGTGTCATCAGCAAACTCTACTCTACTCTGATACTATAGTCCGTAATCCATGCCACAAGGAGTGAGCCTACTCCCATCTCTGTCAGTTTACCACTAAGTAGCAAAGGCAGTATGGTGTTGAAGGCACTGGAGGAGTCCAAAAAAGTCCTAACATGTAGACTATAGCGTTCTAGACTCCCACCTTCTCCTGGTAGGCAAACTGCAGGGGGTTGATGGCATGGCGGACCTGTGGCTCAGGTGGTGTAGAAGCAACCACTCTATGGTCTTCATCAGATGTGATGTCAGGGCGACCGGACTGAAGTTGTCGAGATCCTCCGGTCGATTCCTTGGGAATAGGATGATGCAGGACGTTTTCCACAACTGGGGGACCCTTTCCTGTTCCAGGCTCAGGTTGAAAAAGCGCTGTAGAGGGTCCTCCCAGCTCCAAGTCATAGGCCTTCAGCAGTTGTGGGGATACTCCATCTGGACCAGCTGCCTTGCTGGGTCGCAGCTTCCTCAGCTCTCCACACACCTGGGCTTCAGCTATCTTGAGTGTGGGGTAGATGTCCTCCTCGGAGCTGGTGTCTAGAGGGGCAGGGGGAGCTAGACTGGGAGCTGCAGTACTCCTGGGTGAGAACGAGTGGGTTGGTTAAACCTATTCAATAAGTCGTAGCAGCTGGTTTACTCTTCCTACATCTCCTTTCATGACCACACCCCGCTTAGTACTGCGCCCGCGTCCCTCTTCGAGGAGCCTCGCCCTTGGGCGAGAACCACTGGCATTTACCTTATCAGCCCTAGTTAAATCATACTGTTGTGTTTTTATGAGGCCCTTTTATAAGATTAGTTTTAGATGTGCACAGTAATTCAACTTCATTGACGACTTTTGTGCATGTGAATTAAAATGACAAGAAAAAAAGCAAGGAATTCACACAATTGACGCATAGCCACCTTCAGATTAATGACCAATATTTATGCTTTTCATCCTCATTCTCCTGATAAAACTAGCTAAAAACTGATATGGTGCTCCGCAAGGTAGGACGAGCGTAATAGTAATATCAAAGTTGTCTCTTCATATTGATTGAATAATATCATTCATTTAAATATTGAATTGACCCAATATTTGCTCCATTCAAACCATCTTCTTCTGTTCACTGGCCAGCCTCTTCAGTTTCTTTAGAACCATATTGAAACAAAGTTTGCTGAAACTGTTGCAATGCTTGTTTGTAAAGCTTTCAAAAAATAATGTGTATACTGTATTGTTATTTGTTCTTAAATAGAAAAAATAAATAATAAAAAATAAAATATTAGGATTATTAGGAAAATTTAAAACAAAACATTTAAAGGAAAAACTGAAAAAAATAAGTGCCATATATTATCCAAGAAAAGAGAAGAATAATCCTGAAATTCAAAAATTCAAAAGCTAAACTAAAAAAAGTATTCAATAAAACACGCCACTGTACAAATATACTGTATATTTTGTGATTGACACATAATCAACCATTTTAGTGTAAAGGAAATGTAAAAAAAGTGTCACCAAACCATACTATAATCTGACAACCCAGGAGAGCCGCAAGCTTGTGACTCATTGACCGAGCTTGCTAATGTTTGATAAATACAATTGTACCAACTGTTGCTGTCACAGGTTTATAGCATGACCATAAAACTGGAAAAACGAGTTAAAACGCACAAGCTAAAATGCTTTTAGTTTGCATTTCAGTGATAAGTCTGTTGCCGCTCAGTGTTTTTTTTTAGTCCTGAAGTGATTGATCGCCATATAAGAAAAACAGCAACAAAAGAAAATTAGCATGAGGTGACTGAACGGGGCATGTTGTGGGGAAATCTTCCACATTGTTTGACAACAGACTCAATGGGCCATGTCAAGACAGTCCAAGCATAAATATTGGGTAACAATAATAATGTGTGAATAGTTTAATATGGGAAAAATAAGGGCTTGAAGGTGTAGATTAGAGGTGTCATTTCAGCTCAGGGGCCATATGGTCGGGGGTCACACTCGTAAAATAATGGCACAAAAAGTAGCTTAGCTTTAGGACTGGAGGTCCTTTCGGAGGATTCAGGGTGTAAGATTTGACTACAGTATAAACCGATAATTGAGGTTTTTTGTCCCGTTATTATTTTTTTGTGATTTAATCTCTTGTGTTTATCAACTGAACAGTTGTTAAAGAAAAAGAAGAAAAAAAAAAGAAAAAAGAAAACAACAATCGAATTTATTTCCACTACAGTTTATTTAACTCATGCACACTGAAAAGTGACACAAATAGTATAAAAGCAATGATTTAACTTATTTATTCATTTAAAGTATTTTGGCTGTTTATTTGTTGAAAATGTTTTCTATTTTTTTTTTCTTTTTGCCTTATCAGCACGTTCGCGACTTTTATTTTAAGTGAACTAGCAACAGGAAGGGTTTCTTTTCTGTTCTCTGATTACTGATAGTCAGCAGATACAGTTACAGTGGGTGCTTTTAGAGTGGAATCTGCCTTTGCCGACATCCAAAGGACATTTAAAACTGCACGTCATTGGGGCTCAATTTTCTCTTGTGCTTCTCTCAGCATTGTGTTTTATGCACGCAGTGTGTAGCATGTAACATATGTAATTTCTTTATTAGGAAGATGAAAAAATACAATGCTGACTAAGCTAGCGATATGTGACATTTAAAAAACAGAGTTGTTCATCTTGTCAGCACCTTTCATTCAAAGTTTCATTTGTTCTGACATTGTTTTTCCTCTACCGGTATCGGCTGTTTTTCCACCTCCGTGGTGATTGTTGACAGTAATATCTGGGGTGACAAAGAACACTACTCTGAACTAGGACTGCCCAAAACATTTTATTTTTAGTGGCATCACGTTAAAAACATTAATGAAATGTAAATGAAAGTAAAGTGTTGCTCTAGCCTAAATAACCCATTTGAAGCCAGACCTTGTGTTTACGTTCTATTGTTGACACTATTTGCACTCTGACTTTATTTTCAAAATATTGTGCAATAGATGATATTGCAGTTATCATGTTGACCATGTTTTATTTTATTTCTTTTAAATTGGTGCTTTTTTGTTAACTCTCTTGACCTTTGGTTTGTAACAGTTGGAGTAAAAGTATTTCATTTTTTTTTTACCAGCAGTATGGCCTGGTGTTGCTAAACGATAGAAGACTGCATTCGACTGCTCGGAGTGGTTGGTGGTCAAGCGCTGCAGTACTCAATTGGGCCACCAGAGACCCTACGAAATCAGACCAGACTAAAGCCTGGACGCTAAACCTAGCTAAAGACATTCGTGGAAGCCTGAATTGCAACGTGTTCATTGGAACAAAATCCAATTCACTCGTTTCTAAGCCTATAAGTCACATACGAACGTATGCAAATCAGGATTCATAAAGTAGTTTAGTTAAACAGATATCGGTGGTTGGTAATTCAAATAGCAATAGTCATGACATTTCCACGCATATTGGCTGATGTGACACTGTGTTTACTTGGTCTCGGATCAATGTATAAATTCTCAGTATTGCCCATCCCCACTGACCACTGCCAGGGTTGGGTAGGGTTACTTTAACTTGATTACTTTAAATTGCTTTTGGATTACTCCAACACCAAATATGCTAAAAAAAGACAAAAGAAACTAAATATGAATAAAATTATGACTCACAACACGTGGTAAGCTTTCTCTCCTGGCTTTGATCTCCGGCAAAACTAACATAAAATAGAAACAAAATGAAAATAAATCCAAACAGCTTGCCAACATCATTTTTGCCGTTCCTGGTATTCCGTTACTCTCCAAGCCTGCACAAAATTTAGTAATTTTATCCCTATTTAGTTTCTTTTGTCTTTTATTAACATATTTGGTATTGGAGTAATCCAAAAGTAATTGAAAGTAAAAGTAACCCTATCCAACCCTGACCACTGCAAATGACATCATCAATTATCAATGAACAAAACTGGATTTTGCACCTTTATACATATTCTAAAAATGAAGTACTCAATACAAATTATTCAATTAGACAACTACTATGAATATTTATAAGCGGATTCCTAGGTTCGAGGCATTTTTTTAGATGTGGAAGACACTCAAGTCAAATGTACAAGAAGAATCTTGCTGAAAAGAGTCCAAACATAAGCTAATGTATTTTTTATATTCTATGCATAAATTCTCGCACATATAGGAACCATGCTATCGGCATTATGGGAAACAATTACAACCGTGAACCCATCGCCTTCCCTGCTCCCCACTCCCCTGCAATATCAAAGTGCACCAGTAAAACAAACAACTTCATCAAAGCGACGCTAAATAGATAGATAGATAGATAGATAGATAGATACTTTATTCATCCCCGAAGGGAAATTCACTTTTCCAGCAGCATCCCCAAGCTGAGAACAATCGAAAATAACTGAGAACAATCGAAAATAAAAATATTTGAAGACACCGCAACATTTCAGGAAAACAATGTCTCATAGCAATAAAAAAATGGTGATAGGCTGAGGTTACCTCGTTTTGTCAGGACGTGTACACAGTCCAGATAAACGCCCATAATTACAATTTGCTCTGCCCCATTTAACAAAAATGATGACACCTCTCAATGCATGCTACACGCTCCAGCAGTAAGTAGTCCAAAATCCTTACCTCTCAGATGAGAAGCTTGGTCTTTAAATGCCTTGTCGTTGTCTTAACTTGCTGTTGCTCCCAGGTGATCGTAATCAGTTCTGCTGTTCTGAGGGTGTGTGATTCGAAAAGCACAAAAAGAACGTGTTGTTTGCATACTCGAACACACCCAAAAGGTAGTTTGTAAAAGGTGGAATAGAGCAAGATAAATCACCTGCTCAGTATGCATACAAAGGCATTTTCTCAGGGAAGTTTGACCCACATTTTATGTGTCATCTGAAAATAGCTTTGAAACATACATATGCTAATCTCACGGCCCGCGGGCCAAAAATGGCCCGCTGCATTATTTTTTGTGGCCTGCGAGAGCTTAAAACTTGGGTGCATCTTTTGAGGTGTCCTTAAAAAGTTGAAAGTAAAATATTTTCTCTATGAAGTATGTGTTGCCCACCTGAGTTGAAAAAGCCTTGATTTCTTTCCCTATCTGCTTTTATCTTACTTTTAGTGACACGCAACACATTTGGAAGCCGGAAAGGGGCGAGGGAGAAGGGGAGAGATTTCATTCTCGAGTTTTTTGTTAGTGTAGCATGAAAATGGTGAAAACAGTGGTGTGCTGTGGATTTTACAACTGAGCCTTCAGCTATTATGAACTGGCTATTAGAGATGAAATCTATTTGCTAGGACTCAGGTGGGGGAGATGTTATTTCGCCGCCTGGTCCCATCACGCGCCCAGCAATCTGAATCTAATGGCGGCACCACGCCCCTGTGCACGATCAGCTCGGGGAAGCCAGACTAAGCAAGAGGAGGAGAAAGAAAAGAAGAAATAGATAATATAAATAAAGTTATTTTATTCAGCAAAAAACATATAATTTTTATCATTCAAGAAATCAATTTTACTAAAATATGTACAGAATTTTCTGGATTACAAGGTGCACCCAATTATAAGGAACATTTTAAGAAGGCAGAAAAAAAACGTATATCATAGAACTAAAATATTGTATTAGGAAATTAATTTCACTACTGAATTGGCTTGATTCATTCATGAATAGGGACTGTATATATGAGAATTTCATTGTAATTATGGACTTTTGATTTTTTTTTACTCTGTTTTTTAAATACTTATTATAATATTAATAACATAATAAAAGATTAAATTAATTTAAATCTAAATATAAATGCAATTAAAATAGTTTCCATTTGCCATAACAGACCATTTTCGAGTGAATTTAAAAAGGCCTGGATTAGTTATGTTTTACGTAAAGAGGAGAACATTAGCAAAATTAATAATTAATATTAATAATTAATATTGGTATGTTTGTCATTCTCAGTGAAGCCTTGGTCAAATGGTTCTGGCTCAAACATAATTCTAATGTGGGTATGTCGATGGAAAAAAATCTTTCAGAAACACTGCCTGAGTAATCTTTTTTTGTGACTTTCAACAAAAAGAAATGTTTAAAATTTACCAATCATGTATATTCGGACCATCGTGTTATGAAGCCCATGAATCGGAGAGCTTTGTCCAAAAACAACAACAAAATAAAGGATTTCCTGTTTGGCTTATTGTAGCTTGTTTGTGGATATGAACACATAAAACTTTGAAGGTTAGTGGTTTTTGTGGGCGCTTTTAACTCCATATGCTTAGTAGCACTTGTTTTAGGCTGCAGTACACAATACAGCGACGTCTAGTGGTCACGTATTACACAGTGTCCCTTTAAATTTAGCACTGTACATTCAAATGAAGCTACACAAACATCAGGAGTAATACAAGTCACAAGTACTGAGCGCAAAAACACTTGAAAGCGAAAAGTCCGATCAAGTGCCGTAAACTGCGACTTGACCTCCCTTCTGCTGTGCGTTCCCTCTCTGGACAATTTTCTCTACGCTTCCAGGGGCAATTACGTAATTAAAGCCACTTTTCAAAAATTAGGTTATGGCTTGAGTGGAAAGAAAACACCAATTACGACTAAATGGGGTCATTAGCAACATGCATGGCCTCCAAGCCCAAAGAGAGCTAAAGCGGATTAGAGCCTGATTTGTGAAATAATATTATTCTAAGTTTTTTTCCCTCGTTTTAGTTGGCTGAATATTTTTATCATTCATAGATGTGTCAATGAATTTTTTAATTTTCAAGACGTAGTGCTAGCAGTAGTGGGCCGTCAGGGCCTGCAAGGCCTACCTTGCTGGGCTAGAAAATATGTGAATCATCCATCCATCTATCATCTGCACTGTTTGTCCTCATTAGGGTCTTGGGGCTGTTGGAGTCCATCCCAACTATCTTCGGGCAGTGGGCAGGCAGGGGACACCCTGAACTGGTTACCAGCCAATCCAACAGAGACCGACAATTCCCTCGCTCATTCACACCTAGCGACAATTTTGACCGGCCAATTAACCTGACATGCAAGCACGGGGAGAACATGCAAACTCCATATAGGAAGGCTGGTAGCTGGATTTGAACCTCAGAACTGTGCTCCAGACGCGCGGACCACTCAGCTGCTGTGCCGCCCTTGTGTGGGACATTCAGAGTTGGGTCAGCATTCTGTTTTGCAATGTCCAAAAAAATTATGAAATAATGTTTTCCCATAAATACTTTTCAAGTTTTTTCAAATTGTTTGTCAGAATCCTTTCATCGCTTTTACCCTGGTTGCCCTGCTTACAGATGTGTGCTGTAAAATTTAAGCATTTAATCACATTTCAGCCATGACTAGTTGTCAGGGTCAGACATCTACCCGGAGGCTTTTACTATCAGCTCTGCAGGCCCCGAGGCATAAGATAAGTGACGAAAAAGCTGTTGGTTTAGCCAATCAGATTCCGAGTTGGTGATACAGCACCTTCTAGAAGGCATATCTGTGTTAGTAACAGAACTATCACAACGAAAATGTGAATGAAAAACATTTCTGTGACCACTGCTTCTGTCTAATGGAGATTTTCAGCCCTAAATCATATATGCCATATATGTGACAGGATAGGCTTGACTTTTGGCTTTAGCTTCGATGGCGAGAGAAAATAACTTCTTAATGAAACTAAAACGCACGTTCAATCTGCACGAAATGTTTTTCGAGGAAAGAAAGGATGGATTTTGTGCACAAATAAAAAGGATTTTTGGTGAGTAAAAAGTGGCTACAATCCAAAATAATATTGCAATGTTATGAGTATAACATTGATTATTTCTTATCTGTGTCGCAGGTGTAGCTGCAGTAAATGTTTTATAGTAATAAAATATTCAATGAGGGTTGGATTGATTCAGACATAGCAAGACTGAAGGCCTAGGTGTGAAATGCATGGCCTGCCACTGAGCGCAAGTATAGTAGAGATAATATTTTTATGTTGTTGAAAAAAAGAGAACTTTGCACTGAAGGAGCAGTTTAGTGTGTCAGATGATCAGCATATGCAATGTTCTTTTTACTATCCAGATGCTCGGCCTCCAACCCCTCCTTCCACTTCCTGCTCCGTGACAAAACAGGAAGCAGAACAGCAAGGACAGCTGATACTTCTAAACGTGATGTCATGAAATTCTGTACCTACACCAAAATCAATCTTCTTTTCTAAAGCAGGACCAAAATCTTGAGACATTTTTCAGAGGACTCTGTGGAAATATGGTTTAATACAGGGGTAGCCAAGCTTTTTGTAGCAGAGGGCTACTGTTTTGTTACTGATTAGCTCAAAGGGCTACCACTTTGATATCCTTTTCTAAATTATTATTATTTTCTTTCCAATCATATTACCACAAACATCATCATATGTGGTGGCGGGCCTTCAGGGCCTAAAAAGCCTTCTTTGCTGGTCATAAAAAATATCGAAATCATGTGATGTTAGTTGTATTTTGTCCATCAAAACTTATTAAATAATTCCAAATTATCTGTCAGATTCCTTTCATTGCTTTCCCCTTTGGCTGTGCTGCTTTCAGATGTGTGCTTTGATATTCAAGCAATTAACCAATCATATTTCAGCCATTAATTGTTTCTGGGCTCAGAAATCTACCAGGAGGTCTTCACATCAAATCCTGAAGGTGGTGTACTCTAGCATCAGCCTTCAAATAAGATGTTGGTGTAGCCAATCAGATTCCGAGTTGGTATCTGAATGCCTACTCGCGGGCAATGAGAAAAATCACCAGTTTCTCAAACTATGATTGGCTAGGGTACGGGAATCCACCGAAGCGATTGCGCCAACAGCCGTTAAACTCGAAGAGACCGAGTTGTCACAAGGAAATATATTGTGTTGATTTAAAAGCAAAACGTTGGACAACTCAGAAGCGAACAAGCCTTTCGCAAGCGGGACAATATTTTCTCCTCAACTTTCAGCCTAAAAGATAGACTTAAAGCCCAAACCAAAGCCCAAGCCCACTCACTTTTCTTGTGTCGTGGCAGAGGGCGACAGTGAGCGCAAGGACTCCGGATTGGTGCACACTTCAGCCCCAAATTATAGAATTAACAAGCTAACAGCAAGTCAAGGTATCCAGAAATGTCTTTTGTCATTGCAAGGATTTTATTGTCATAATGGAGGATGACCTACATGCTGTATTAATTATTGTACAGTGGAACCTCGGTTTTCGAACGCCTCTCAGTTCGAACAAATCGGTGTTCGACCAAAAATTTCGAAAAATTCTTGCTTCGCTGTTCGGTCAAAAATTCGGAGTTTGAACGCTGGTAATGCGTGAGTGCGTACGCTAGAGTGCGATGCTGAGCGGTGTACGGGTGTAGATCGTGGAGATCGCCCCAACCCCTCGTGACCAACTGTTATCACGTGCGCACTTCCCTTCTTGCTTTCCCTTTTAATATTGGTGAACGGACTGTTTTAGCCCCTAACTATGCCTCCGAAGAAGGTCGGTGCAAGTACGACAGGTAAAAAAAAAAAGTTGTTCGTACAACTATTGCCTTTAAGAAAGCCATAATAGCTAAATATGAAAGAGGTGTGCGAGTTTCCGATCTTGCCTGCACCTTCTGCTGACCACCACAAAGGTAAGAAATCCTATTCATAATTATTTGCTTTCTCTTTTTTTTTTTTTTACACGTTAGTGTTGGCGTAATCTTTCGTACGGAAGACTACGATAACGCGAACGTACGATTTGCCTGGGTTAGCTTCATGTTTACGTTAAACATTCATGGTAAACATTCAGGGTGTTGGAACGGATTAAAACGATTTACATTATTTTTAATGGGAAAATGCTTTCGGTGATTGAACAAATCGGTTCTCGAACAGGGTTCTCGAACGGATTATGGTCGAGAACCGAGGTTCCACTGTATTCAAAAGGAGCAGTACATAGACTTAATCTATATAGTAAGAGCAAATGTTTTAATATATTTGCAAGTTTATATATAACTTTCTCGCTCTGCCCATTAAATGATGAATACGATGTACGTTTGTTCTTAAATCTGTGCAACATTTGGGATAGCGCAGCCAAATGACTCCCTGACTGCCACTGACGGACTAAATCATCAAAAACATTTTAAGTGGGCTAGCAGCGAGTGAGTCTAGTCATGATGAAAAAAAAGCTGAGAGAGTTAAACCTGGTAAAAAAAAAAAAAATCCGCATTGACTACCCAGCATGTCTCATCCTTTCCAATTGAGCTAGAAATTAATCATTTCAAATAAAACATAAAGAACTTGACTAGAAAACTCAGTTCCCATACAGAACCTTTGCAAAAATCATCTCTCGTACATATATATCTTTATTGTAGGATAAAAAAAAATCTAAATACAATCGTAATTATTTACAAACAAGATCAACAAGGACACATGCATCCATATGACAATCCTTTCCACACAAGTCATACACACCCAATAAAAACATCTTACAATAGACAAGGCGTGTGAAAAGTATGGTTCTCAGATCTTGAACCAGTCCCCAGTCCATTGTTTATTTAAAGGGAAATTGTGTATTTTATAGCTATTCCAAGTGTTGTAAAAACCCCTTAATTAAAAAAAAGTTGGTTTTGAATAATGTGCAAAAATACATCGAGCTTACATAATTGTCTGCCATCTCGCTGCGAAGGATACCCCAACACCCATAAAGCCGAGAAAAGCGGGGCAAAGAAAAAGAAATAGAAAGATAATTGTGCGTTTCGATCACTTTGATCAATATATTTTATAGCACTCGTTTTCAGTTGCACTAACAAGCGGTTAGCAATACAAATATTGGCCGCTGCGGCTCCATGGCGCTTTTTCAAAAACGTTTTATAATGGGAAATAATATTAATGTAGGAGGACAAACATGACAGATATTCTTAATACTTTCCAGAAATAAAGATTTATACAGTGTGTACATTTTATATGATTAGTATGTGTTGCCTTCATTTTAAGGCTCATATAAATCTTGTATATTTTCTCAGCTCAAAACATGTTTTATGGGAGTGTCCAACCTGGCTCTTTCAACATTTTGAGTTACCAACCCCTGCACTACACAATACAGTGGTCAAATATTACAGAGTCCCTTTAAGTACACATATTTCAACAATTTATTTCCACTCTTTTGACATAATAGTTAGAACCTCAAATTTTGAGAATACAATTTTTGAGAATACAATACAATAATGTTCAAATTGCACATTTAAATAAAAACTGATTTGTCAAGTTTATTTGTATAGCCCTTAATCACAAGGAGTCTCAAAGGGCTGCACATACTACAGATTATTGCAAACCACAGACTATTATTACACCATCCCCCCATCTAAAACCTACAAGAGGGCAAGGATAAACTCAAAAACCTCAAAATGAGGAAAATGAAGAAACTTTGAGAAGGGGCCGCACATGAGGTAATCCACCTTCCAGGATGACCAGGCTGCAATGGATGTAGCATTGACAAACAATACACAGATATCGTCAACAGGAAATGTAGGGCATTCATCAACTATAGAAGTGTGTTCTAGTAATATTCTTAACGTGCGTTTGGAAGGACAGATCGGGGTCAAATGTGACACCTACATTTTTGACTGAGTCACTCTGGGTGATATTGCATTTGTCAATGTACAGAGCAGTTTTTGAGAACAAGTCACGGCATTTAGATGAAACAATAACTAAAATGTCGGTCTGTTCAGAATTAAGGTGCA
This sequence comes from Urocampus carinirostris, assembly GCF_059441175.1. Classification (NCBI taxonomy): domain Eukaryota; kingdom Metazoa; phylum Chordata; class Actinopteri; order Syngnathiformes; family Syngnathidae; genus Urocampus; species Urocampus carinirostris. The sequence goes on along the minus strand of NC_142356.1, from coordinate 28,161,685 downwards.
AAAAGTTGAGTGACATCCATTCTTTTATCTCAGTGAGGCAGGGCTCCAAATTTCCAGTTTTGTGTGGCAGAATCCTCCATCGGAAGATATAGTTGAGTGTCATCTGCGTAGCAATGGAAACTGATATTATACTTGCGAATAATATCACCTAATAGAGGCATGTAAATGCTGAAAAGAAGGGGGCCGAGTACTGAACCCAGCGGAACACCAGAGGTTACACTAAAGGCCTCAGATGTAATTTCACCATATTTACACAGTGCGTCCTGTCTGAGAGGTAGGATCTGAACCATAAGAGGACGGTTCCTGAGAGACCAATCCATTTTTCCAACCGGTCTAGTAAGATATTATGGTCCACAGTGTCAAACGCAGCACTTAAGTCCAGCAGCAGCAAGAGTGACGAAGCGCCAGAGTTCAATTCCAGTAGAAGACCATTGGTTACCTTAATCAGGGCTGTCTTAGAGGAGTGATTAGCCCTGAATCCTGATTGCATAGAATCAAAAAGATTGTTCTCGGATGTAATATCATTCAGCTGCTGTGCCGCAACTTTTTCAAGTACTTTTGAAAAAAAAAACCCGGTAGGTTTGACACAGATCTATAATTTCTAAATCATTGTTGTTATAGTTGTTAAAAAGGCCCGTCTCTCGTTTGTGTTTCATGTGAATGTCTGTTCTTTTGTGTGTGTGGTTGTATGAGCAGGTGAATGTTATTCTTTTGGGTTTGTTTTGGTTTCTCTGAATTATTCTTTCTTTCTTCTTCATGTTTGGATATACAAATACTTCTATTTCTATGCTAATGAATCATATTTAAAAAAAGACGTTGATGAAAAAAAACATTTTCCGTTAACCAATCGTGTTTAGGGCATCCTTGGTCTCTTGATTTTCTTTTGGTTATTTTTTTGTGAGTTTCTAAACCTTTTGGAGAGCCAAGGCAAATTTCTATCATTGGAAAATATCTTCAGGCAAATCACTTCTAAATAAACCAGAGTTAATTTAACACTCGTAGATAAGGACCATATATACATTGAGGTAGTGTTAAAAGTTTACAATTTAAGTCTTAAATTTACACCATTAGTGAGTAGTAAACACTGGTAATATTACTGTGTTAAGAATGTTTGTGTTCACACAAAAAACGTGATATTTTACTGATCTAAAATATAAAAAAAATGCAGGCAGCCACTGGGGTAGCACTAAAGAGCCTCATGTTGCTTGACAGCCAAAGGTTGCTGACCCCAGTTCTTTTACTCAAATATGTGGTAATAAAGCTGCGGAATAGATAAAATTGGTTAGTGGTTGTGTGCATGCTAGGTGCATAGTGTTAGTATGTTCCGAGGACTCTGTACTGCTCTTCCAAGTTCATTATCTGTCTATATTAAGTATCTGTTTTGAAGTAGTTCGTAGGTTCGATATTGTGTTGATACCCTTCCATCATCTATTGCAGCCTAGGCATCCCGGAAGGGGAATTACTTCATGTGCGGCCCCTTACCAAGGATTCATTTTCCTCATGCTGAAGTTTTTGAGTATTTCCTTACCCTTATGCATGTTTCAGATCAGGGGATTGTGTTATTGTATTCTGTACAGCCCTTTGAGACTTGTTTTGATTAAGGGCTATACAAATAAACAGGACTTGACTTCTAAAAGACTGATTCTTCTTCTTCAATTGAGTCAGTTTTGTTTAAACCTTCAAATTGTCAAGAATGGCTATAATGTAGCAACGTGTGACGTTATAAATTCGTTTCTATCACATGGTTCACAAGTATTTTTGTCACAGCTGTAGCTGATAAGAAAGTATGGGATATGAATTTAGAAACAAAATTTATTTTAGTAAATTATTTTGTTTTCTAGATTTACAATGTTTTCTAAATTAGATTTTCAGTCAAATAAAGGACCATTCATGAGCTATATAAGTTATAAGTAAAAAAATTAAACTATCAGCTTGTCAGATAATTATGAAAATGACTAATAATTCCATGTTTTCCAACCTTTTTTAAGCCAAGGCACACTTTTATCTTCAATAAATTTAAACACACTCCATCGAAAATATTTTAAAATCCCTGGTCCCAATTGTTTAGCTTAAATTATCATCTGGCCTTTTATGATTACCGTGGCATGACAGGTTATTTATTTTGGTGAATGTTGAAGTAATATTGTATTTCACAAAATTTTTCATCCGTTTTTTCATCTTATTTTTGTATAACAAAAATAATATTCAAAATGAGCTAAAGATAAATGCAAGTGGAACTGAAAAATGTTTCACTACATTCGTTGGTTTAAAAACACTGAAGTGATGGATATGGAACAATATTTAGGTTATTCTGTTGACTGTTCAGATATTCCAAAATGGCATTTAAAATAAAATGGTTGTCGTTAACAATCAGCTAAAAAAGTGGACAATTTCATGCTGTACACTCACGACACCGTGCTGCGCCACATTGGTTGAAAAACCCTGCATTAGAGGGTGTACCTAATGACGCTTAACCAATCCATTCTGTACTTTTAAAAGCTTCACCAGAAGGCATCAGTGAGTTCCTTCACACTTTGTGCATGGAAAGCACAGTCACGTTACCATTTGGACTAGTCCGTGGTGAAATCCAAGCACGGGCAGTCAAATTCCAGACAGCAAGGATTTTTGACCGCTCAGAGGCTTCCTGGTCATGGTGTGGTGACAACTGCTCCCCGCACTGAATGAGAGTTAAGAATCTTCCCCGCAAAGGTCTTACATGGGTCCTAGGCTGCCCACCTGCCCGTCGCCGTGTTCGCTGCCCCACAGGCGGTAAAACTGTGTGAAGTCGACGTATGGCGGCACGCGTCCCGTCTCGTCCGGCTGCGCCGCCTGGCTGGCCTGCTGCCGGAACAAGCTGCCGTCCCCCGAACTGGAGCTGGAGCTCTGTGTTTGCGTGTTGGTGGACTGGAGCGTTGCGGTGGGGCTCTGGCTACAGGCACAGAGCAGGGTTCCATCACAAGCAGGGAAGCGGAGGTAAAAAGGTGGATGGCGATGACGCGTCATAGAAGAGAGGGAGAAGGAAAATTGATGGTGAGACATTTTGATCAGCTTGGCTTGCTACTACTAATGCAGGGGTCTCAAACTCAATTAACTGGGGAGCCTTTGGAGTTTAGTCTGTGTGAGGTTGGGTCAGGGTCTGTACACCTATTCATGCCCAAGTCCAAGCACTTATTAAAGACTTTCAAACGCAATTTCCCAATTTCTTCATTATCATTTTAAAAACTAACAAACTGTGAGTCATGTATTTTGCAGAGCCACAAATATATCAGTGATTTATTTGTCATTTTTAATCTTGCGTGTACATTTACAAAGACATGATTTTTAGATCGCGAATAAACAGTGCCGTAAAAAAGTATTTGCCCCCTTCCAGAATTCCGTCAAGGTTTCAGATCAACAATCCAATCTTAATATCACACACAGACAACTTAAGAAAATACAAAATGCCGTTTTGAATGAAAATTCCATGTATTAGGGGAAAAAAAGAAAATCCAAACCTATCTGGCCCCATGTAAAAAAGTAATTGACCCCTGATTGTAACAGTGAGTTGGACCACCTTTGGCAGCGATAACAGAAATAAAACGTAATTGGTAAGGAGTCTTTCACAACAGAAGGGTGGAATTTTGGCCCACTCTTCTTAGCAATTTTTCCCCTATTTACGATATAGGAGGTTTTTTTTTTAGGATGAACTGCCCATTTAAGGTGATACCACAGCATCTCAATAGGATTTAAATCAAGACTTAGACTTGGCCACTCCATAAATTCCGTGTTCTTTTTTTCCCCATTAAATTCAATAATCATCATTAATGAAATAAATACATTAAAATACACCAAGTACAGAACATTCTAACCAGCTATTTGCATGTTGGCTTTAAATATCTTATACAATAACAATTAAAAAAAATATTTTTCATGAAGGGACAAAGGGGATAAGAGTGGTATCAAAACATCTTTCTCATAAGTCCTTTTTAGCTTTTAATTCATATTAATTTTATACCATTTTCGTCTGCCGGGCCGGAACACCCCTGCTCCAAGACTTTTGAAGCCAGGTTTTACAATTGATACCCTTGTCAAAAATGTTCATAACATTCCGGCCCTTGCTTTGAAGATGGAAAGTTGTAAAATGCTCCATCAGCTGTGCTCTATTCTACCCCTCGCTCTGAAAAAAAAGAGGAAGTGAAAGCTCGCACGTAAAAATAAGCAAAGTGGTGAAAAAACACCGGGAAGCAACAAGAAAGCTGACCCAGAATAAATATAGCAATAAAAAACGTCAAGTGGGGAGGAGGGGGATGTCGATATTCCTTATCTAAAGTGAGCAGCGGGGGAGGGCGCACACACAGGAAGTCAGGAAAAATTGTGTTAGTCTAGTAAAAATAAACAATGGCAAGGATAAAAGCAGGAAAGGACAGAGGTGCCTTGAGTTGAGTTTTATTTGTTCCCTCGCTGCTTACAAGATGATATCTGCCTTAAACTTCGAGTACCCTATTTTCTGCACTTTAAGGCCCACCCGGAAAAAAAATGGATTTTGTGAATTTTTTTAATATATAAGGCGCACCATACTATAAGGCGCATGAAATTTAAGCTACTGTAAGGCGTGGCATATGTGCATTGATTGAGCAAGTTTGTATGTATCACTGCATAATGTTGGATGCAACAGAAATTGAACACAGATCGCAGCGTGGAATGCGCCAAATCCTATCCCCTAAACCACTATGGACCTAAACACTGCGTGGCATGAAGTCTCATTTCATTATCACACTATTTTTAGTCACAGTACCAAATTGGTGATTTTATTATCAGGCCAGGCCGCAAGGATATCGTCAGACATTAAATTGATCCTTGGTACAGCCAACTCGGAAAGTCTTTACATAACACACAATATTCTGAACTGAATGATGACAAAGGCATTGTGGGAACTTATTTGGTCATTCTGAACTGATTGAAAAGAACAGCTTTTTGGGAAGTAAGTAAGATATATATGGCAGCATGTTTTTAAAATGTTTGTCACTTTTAAAACTTAGTTTGAGTTGAGAAAAAGTGAACAACATTCTCTGTACCCGAACATATCTGGTAACGTGACTAAAAATAGTGTAATATAAGACCTAATGCCTTCTCAAGTATCCCTAGTAGTATAGTGGATAGGATCCGACGCTGTCCGTGCTGCAATCTGGGTTTGGTTCCCTTTGCATTCAATGATATGCAATTGTGATAAACAATCAGTGTCCCTAGCGGTAAGGATTTGGTCCTCCTCTGTGCTCTTCATTTTCACCATTGTAATGCAATTGTGGTCAACAATAACAACCCATCAATAATTGCACAAAAATGGTAATGCATCTACAAAATTCTCCACATATAAAATGCCGTCGATTAAAATTTTGGGGCAATTTGGGGTTTTTGGGTGAGTCTGATAGTCCAGAAAATATGGTATATTGTAAATGCAATCGTGCAGAAAAGGGAAAAAGGCAGTGGGGTGAGTTTAAGCTCTTACCTAGGCGTTGGGGTGCCTTCATCTAGGGTGGAGGTTGTGTTGGTCCCGTTTGTCAGCGTGCTTTGCGAGGGCATGACCAACGAGAGGGTAACACTGGTTTTACTGGTGCTCTGGCTGTTGGAGTAAGGGACCGAAACCGGATAGAGACGGCCACCTGGCAGCGAAAGACAAGAAAAATGGAAGGGAGTCAAAAAGAACCCATTTGTCTCGGCACATCATTGAGAAAGTGCAGCACTGCATGAAAGTTAAACCAACAAAATAACCTGTTTTTCTTGGACTCTGCTCTGAGCTCCTCGAACAGCACTTTCACCTGGATTCTTTTAAATCAGCGTTCTGATGTTGACTTGAGATTTTGGGGATGATCACAGAATTAAACTGTAATTTTACCTGACGTTTTGCCATAAAAATGACACCTTCATCAGTATTTACAGCAGGTGTGGGCAAACTATAGCCGGCAGGCTACGGGCGGCCCCTCAGGCTTTTTAAGCTGGCCCAGCAAATATTAAAAATATATGTGCAAAATGGTATAAAAAAGTACTAATAATTAAAAAATGTTTATTTTTTTTACTACTCTTGTCCCTAGAGTCTTCAACATTAAAATAGCTGGCTGCACTTGACTTTACCCATTATCTATTATTATTTGCTCTTTTTGTCAGGTATTTATTTTATCGTTTAAGATATTTGGTATTGAATTTATATTTTTAATACATATTAAATTTCGTGTTAAAAAGGGACATAACTGAGACACAGTTAACGGATAGCTTAACCATCTGGGTCGTGGGGGCACCGCTTCCTGTGGTGTGTCTTGGGCAAGTACAGCCTCGTGGCACCCATTAGTTTGCTTTAATTCTGAGTCATTCAAAACATTTGACCAAATGGTGTCATTATAGATAAAAAGTAGAACAATAAAATGTACATATAGATAAGTGCTTTTTTTATTTGGCGTTGCTGTCCTAAAAAGACCGTATTTCTTGATTTAAGCTGCAACAGATGCCAATTTCAAACCTGCTGCTTATACAGAGATGCAGATGATGAATGCATTTTTCCTATGGGCATCCAGGTGTGCTTGAGTAGAAAAGGTAAGAGCAACAGGAGGTGTCGAAGAAGATGCGAGTCACAAATGTCCAAAAACACCATATCAAAAGTTAAACATATGGAAACATGCTTTGTTCATGAATAAAATGAGCACAAACAGTCCCTCATCATGGAAAATGCAAATGCACAAGACACAAATTTCAAGTTGAACGCAATAGAGCTGGCCGATACAGCTGCTGCATGTAAACTACGCATTGGATAATCAATGGTGAGATGCTGGAAACGGTAGCAGAAAAAAAATGGAGCTATGTCAAAAGTTAAAACAAAAATATTCAGGAGTAACAAGAGTCTGAACTGGAACACATCAAGCTTTCTTTTTCAACTTTCATTCCAAAAGAAATTACTTGCCTCTTCTTTACACTTTACACCAACCATATTGAACTGATGCACTAGATATTAAACAATAAAAACGTCAAAGTTAGTATAGTTAGGAGATAGTATAGACAGACTTTATAAAATGTTTACACACGAACTAGGAAGAGGAGGCGGATTTTTTTTTACTTCCGGGTGGATGCTGGGTGACAATACAAAATCTAACTTACAGCAATGTCCGGATATTTTTCTACATCCCCAAAATTTTTTTGTATCTACTGTTTTACCGAAGTCGAATGGTCGTAAAAAGGGGAGCGTCTGTACTCCATTTTTTGAAATATCTCATGTTTAAACATGAGCACGTGCGGCTTATAGTCAGACTCACCAACGCCAGATCCATTACTTATGAAACAAATGTGTTGGAGCAACAACTCATGGGAAACCACTACATTTGTGACTTTTGTATTTTATTTTAATTATCCTGGAGACCTGGTTAAACCCAAGGATCTCAGATGCTAGCATGCAGCTGGCCGGCCGCTCTCTACATCGCTTCTTGCACTGAATGGAGAATTTTTTTTGTACCATTGTATGCCAATGAGGGCCATTCATTCATTACCAAAAAATGACAAAAATGACATGGGTCTTTTTGAAATAGCAGGGATGAAATGAAAATTTTTTATCCGCCTACATTACCTTCGTTCTTCATGTAATGCCGAGGTTTCGGATTGCAGACTTTATCGATACAAAAAATGAAATCCTTTTTTTCGTCTTGGTCCTTTTATAATCCAATCAAAAAGTTTGCCATGCTCAAGTATAAGCTCACTATCATCCTACCACATTACACCCTTAAACACATTTCTCCAAAACATTCAAACTACCTTGTGTTGGAGTCTGGGCGCCGTCTGCCAGCGGGTAATTCAGAGTGCGGATGAGCAGGGTCATGTCCTCATGACTGGAGCAGAAGGAAGCCCTCTGGCGGCCCGACGTGAACACGTCATGGTGCAACCGTTTGACACGGTCCACCACCGACTGGGCCGCCGCCTCCAGGGTGGTCTGCTGTGCCAGCTCGGCCGCTACCATGGAAATGATTTCCTGATATAGCACAGGACCAAAATCGCTCGTTTGAAGATGTTAAAGTTTCATGTGGTTCCTTTAGAAGATTAAACTACTACAGGACTGTCTCAGAAAATTAGAATATTGTGATAAAGTTCTTTATTTTCTGTAATGCAATTAAAAAAACAAAAATGTCATACATTCTGGATTCATTACACATCAACTGAACTATTTCCAGCCTTTTATTATTTGAATATTGCTGATTTTGGCTTACAGCTGAAAAAAACTCAAAAATCCTATCTCAAAATATTAGAATACTTCCTCAGACCAAGTCAAAAAATAATTTTATAACAGCAAAACTAAATCAAACATTTGAAAATGTCCATTGATGCACTCAGTACTTGGTTGGGAATCCTTTTGCACGGATTACTGCATCAATCCGGCGTGGCATGGAGGCAATCAGCTTGTGGCATTGCTGAGGTGTTATTGATGCCCAGGATGCTTCGATAGCGGCCTTCAGCTCATTTGCATTTGTAGGTCTGGTGTCTTTCATCTTCTTCTTAACTATACCCCAAATTCTCAATGGGGTTCAGGTCAGGGGAATTAGCAGGCCAATCAAGGACAGTGATGCCATGGTCAGTGCACCAGTTACTGGTGGTTTTGGCACTGTGGGCAGGTGCCAGATCATGCTGGAAAATGAAATCCTCATCTCCATAGAGCTTTTCAGCAGATGGAAGCATGTAGTGCTCTAAAATCTCTTGGTACACAGTTGCATTTACTCTGGACTTGATGAAACACAGTGGACCAACACCAGCAGCTGACATGGCTCCCCAAACCATTGCTGACTGTGGGAACTTCACTCTGGATTTCAAGCAACTTGGATTTTGCTCCTCTCCAGCCTTTCTCCAGACTCTGGCGCCTTGACTTCCAAATGAAATCCAAAACTTGCTTTCGTCTGAAAAGAGGACTTTGGACCACTCTGCAACTGTCCAGTGCTTCTTCTCCATAGCCCAAGTCAGACGCTTCTTCCGTTGTCTTGAGTTCAGAAGTGGCTTGACCATGGGAATACGGCTATTGTAGCCCATTTCCCGGACACGTCTGTGAACTGTGGCTTTTGATACCTGGACTCCAGCTTCAGCCCACTGTCTTTGAAGCTCCCCCAAATTCTGGAAGCGGCTCTTCTTCACAATTTTGTTAAGGCTGCGGTCATCTCTCTTGGTTGTGCAGCGTTTCCGGCCACATTTTTCCCTTCCAACAGACTTTTTCTGGATATGCTTTAAAACTGCACTCTGTGAACAGCCTGCTCTTTGAGAAATTTCTTTTTGTGTCTTACCCTCCTGATGGAGGGTATCAATGATGGTCCTCTGGACAGCAGTCGGATCAGCAGTCTTCCCCATACTTGTGATTTAGTTTACTGAACCAAGCTGAGTGTTTTTAAGGCTCAGGAAACCCTCGCAAGGTGTTTCGAGTTAATTAGATGATTCAGGTGATTAGTTGTATACTTTTTCATGATATTCTAATATTTTGAGATAGGATTTTTGAGTTTTCTTAAGCTGTAAGCCAAATTCAGCAATATTAAAATAATAAAAGGCTTGAAATAGTTCAGTTGATGTGTAATGAATCCAGAATGTATGACATTTTTGTTTTTTTAATTGCATTACAGAAAATAAAGAACTTTATCACAATATTCTAATTTTCTGAGACAGTCCTGTAAGTATAAAAGTTTTAAAGCTTTAAAATATATTCCTAAAATCTTACACATGCAAAATGTGAGAAGTTAGAACATGTTTTTTGCATACAATTTCTATATACCTATATTTCATCTGAATATTCTAATAATTTTCCGAGGTAATGCATTTTGAAGACAGCCTGTCTTTTGTTTGGCATCCTGAGCTGTGACGTCATTAGAGGAACACCCTCACCCTAGCAAGCTAGTCGTCATATTGTTTTATATGTTAATTCAGGGGTCGGGAACCTATGGCTCGCGAGCCAGATATGGCTCTTTTGATGATAACATATGGCTCGCAAATCTGGCTCGCAGATTTGGGTTTAAAAAAATTATCGTTTGCTTAAATGCATCCATCGATTTTCTATTGATCATGTCTTGTGCAGAGTTGCAGTTGCACGAGCGATTGTCTATTTTAATTGGATGATAATACCCGATGTTGGCCGTTACTGGGGGGCACAGGTACACGCCCCCTTTTGCGTCCATTGGCACTTGGCCGTTGGTCATTAGCTCAAAGCTAACTCTTCGACGGAGAAGATGGCGAAACGAAAAAAAGATGATGAATATCGTACATTTCAGGACGAACAGCCCGAATAATTTGCCTTTGTGAAGAGGTATGCCTAATTTGCTATGACAAAATTGCATCGATGAAACAGTCGAATGTTAAGCGGCACTTCGACACACGCCATGCCCCCTTTGCACGGTCTGCTTTTGCAGAGCAATGTGCGCTGGTTGTCAAGAGGAAAGGTGCTCAGCCATTTTACGGCTTGCCTCAACGAAATACGGATTTTTCTTGAAACGAAAGGCAACGAGCATCCTGAGGTAGCGAAAACTGAGTGGCTCCTCAAGTTTTATTATCTCGTCGATATTACCGAACATCTAAACCAGCTCAACGTTAAAGTGCAAGGCGTTGGAAATACAGTGTTATTCCTTCAACACGTTGTGTTTGCTTTTGAAAACAAGCTGGAGCTCTTGATCAAGGATTTTGAAACAGGTCGCTTACTACATTTCGAAAAACAGAGTTTACAGAGGCATACACAACAAGTGAGCCCGCTCAAAACATCTCCACCAGCTAGCTGGCTTCACATCCGGTCTCCTCCAGTCGTTCAAAGCGCACTTTGGAGAATTTCGTGAGCACTGTGGTCTTATTAAGTTCACCACCCATCCAAACGAGTGTTCACTGAACACAGCCGACCTGAGTTGCATTCCTGATGTCTCCCTGGTAGATTTTGAAGCAGAAGTGGCTGACCTGAAGGCCTCAGAGATGAGGATGAGCAAGTTCAAATCACTGAATGAAGAATTGGAAAGAATTGCACGACAGAAAGCGGAGTTGGCGAGCAAGCACATGAGGACAGAACTGGACAAACTTAAATCCAAAGACGAGCTGATTCTCAAAGCTTGGAACGCGCTTCCAGTCACATACCACACACTGAGGCGTGTGAGTATTGGTGTATTGACAATGTTTGGATCGACGTATTCATGTGAGCAGTCATTTTCACATCTCAAAAACATCAAGTCCAACCTACGATCACATTTAACGGATGAAGGCGTCAATGCCTGCATGAAGCTTTAACTCACCAAGTACCAACCAGACTACAAAACCATCACCAAATCCATGCAGCACCAGAAGACGCATTAATGGTGAGTATTATAACATCATTATTTAAAATAATAAATTAAGACGCTTGTTATGCTCACATTTAATTGAATTCAGTCTTAAAATATATTATATGGCTCTCACTGAAACACATTTCCAAAAATTGTGCTTTTATGGCTCTCTGAGTCAAAAAGGTTCCCGACCCCTGTGTTAATTAGTCCACGCAATTATGAGTTCTTTGGGCGAGGTTTTGGTAGATTTGAGGAGAATACCTCGGCATTGTCACACAGGTGGATGCAGCAAAGGTATAATAAAGGGTGAGAAGCCACACAAGGGATAACTGGGATAAACAACAACAAAAACACATGGAGAGCCGCCAACTAGGGTGAACAAAACAAGAAAGCCCTCAGCAGCCCCAACACTAACCGAACTAGCCGGACAAAATGATATCAACTGCGACAAACACAGCGAAAAATACAGATGGAAAGACCCAATCCCCTAACCAAAGTGAGGCAAAGGCAGACAAAGTATGCATGCTGTAATTGCGGCAAGTATATTGACCCCTCTCAGCTTTTGGATGTTGAGGCACGCAACTCAGACAAAACAGTCACATTTCACCCGGGCGAAACGGTAAGCAGATATCCAATTTTTCCAAGCAGAAATTAACGGTATGCAATCACTTTCTACTATTCGCCATTACCACTGGGAAACACATCCTTAATTTTTTTGCAAAGCCCATTATAATGCAGTGCAATTACATCACAGCTCTGGAGGAAACAGTCTGGATGGGTCTTTCATGGGTATTCATACCGTATCCATTGCCGCATTTTGGAATTATGATGCTACCAAATGTCAATTGCACTATTTTTCTGCTGTACTTACAACTTAGGCCAGTCTCCAAGTACTGCCTAGTATGTATCATTCTCCTTATTTATCTCGACATTCTTTTTATCTTATTATTCTCTTTTAAGCCTTAATTACATGTTTATCCTTATGCGTTTGTTACTTCCCGTCTCGATGACTGTAATGCACTACTCTCCGGTCTCCCAAAGTCCTAAATCAAGAGCTTTCAGCTGGTACAAAATTCTGCAGCGAGGCTTTTAACTAAGACAAGAAACTTTGATCACATTACCCCAATTTCAGCTAACCTGCATTGGCTCCCAATCAGCTTAAGATGTGATTTTGAGGTTCTGTTGGTAGTATACAAAATCATGCATGGACTTGCTCCCACATATCTTTCAGATTTCATTTCCCCCTATGTTCCGGTACGGAGCCTTCTCTCTGATCTACTCGTGATCCCAAGAGCCAAAAAGAGATCCGCAGGTTTGAGAGCATTCTCCATTCGGGCCCCGGTGCTGTGGAATGCTCTTCCCCCTGAGATTCGATCTGCAACCTCAGTGGAAATGTTTATATCTAAGCTTAAAACACACTTTTATTCTATAGCATATGAATAACCTATATTTTATGTTGACAATATCAGTTTATTATTTGTTATTGCAACATTCATTGCAGCCTGGTCATCCTAGAAGGGGGATTACATCATGTACAGACCTTTCTCATGGTTTCTTTGTTTTCCTCATATTGAGGTTTTTCCTTGCCCTCGTGAAGGTTTTAGATCAGGGATGGTGTAATAATAGTCTGTGTTTTACAATAATCAGTGGTCTGTGCAGCCCTTTAAGACTCAGCGATTAAGGGCTATTCAAATAAACAAGACTTGACTTGAGAGCCGTGTCTAATCTCGTTGTAAACGCGGTTCACCATGTCATCAATAAAGATAAAGACAATTCTAATTCCTTTAAGTCAAAAATCTAAAGCTCTTCAAAGGTTAAAGTTTGAGGGTAATTCCTTACATCAAGAGTTACATCGTCTATGAAGGTAAACTTCCAGAAGTAATGCAACTTCAACTCTTCAAGCAACGTTGCTTTCAAGTTAAAAAAAAAAAAAGAGGTTAAAGTAGGCTTTAATGCCTTAACTCAATAGTTAAAGCAGCTTTAACCAAGAGTTATTAAAGTTGTACAGGCACCTTCCTCGTCACTATTATAGCTACAGCTACCGTTTTGTATTTCAAGGTGTAGCTTCAAAGAAAGTTACAGTGTTTTCTGTCTGGCTATTCTCTGCTCATTACGAGTCCAAATGCATTGAAGAACACCTTTTAATTGATAAATAACACTGAAAAAACTGCTTTAAAGTAAAATAATAGCTTCCCTTCCAAAGTATGGTTCCTTGAGACTTCTTTCACATTTTCAATGACAGACATGTCGGACAAATTTAAGGTTTGCATAGAATTACACATAGACGCCAGGGAACTGCACTGCAGCCACATAAGAAAAAAGGTACCCAAAATGAAATTCCTTCTCCGTGAGTGATCTCATTTGGGGCTGAGGTATTATCCAAATGAAATCCCACCCCATTCTACTTGACTTCGGGGATTGAATGCAACAAACGCAAGGTACAAACATCAGTGTTAGCATGCAAAGCTCCTCAATACCTTGTTGACGTGTTCGGGCCCGTGTGCACACTCCAGAGCGTCGATGAGACCATCGGACATGAGCAGCAAGAAACCCGTAACGCTATCCAATGACTGGCTACCATTTATCTCAGGCTCGGCTATAATGGGCCTCGTCTTGGCTGCACTGAAGGACAGAAAACAGACGAAAACTGCTTTGGAAAACTACGGAGGATAATTGAATAAACAATCATTTTAAATGTGAAATATAAACAGAAATAATTTATAGTAGAGGAAAGATCGGGCCTCAAACAATCCAGCCTACCTGACTCAGACATGCGGGAATTAAAGACCGACCCACAAATTTAACTTGCGATCGTCCGGAGCCTTGTTCGTAAATAGGGCAGCTTCTGTAATCTGAATCTAAATTTATCCATCTAATCTACCGTAAATTCCGGACTATAAGCCGCTACTTTTCCCCAAATTTTCAACCCTGTGGCTTATTCAGAGATGCGGCCAATTTATGTAATTTTTTTAACGGCCGCTCTAGTATGAGAGATAAGATTTAGACCGCTGGATTATATGCGCCGAGGAAGATCACAATTTATGAGCGCTAACATACCCTCATCGTGCAAATTGCACAAAATAATGCTTATGACGCAGTTTCCATGTTAGAGGCATTTGTGTGTGTCCAAATCCGTATGTGTGTGACATACAGTCTCTGAAACTGCTGAATCGATTTTCGTGAAAATTTACAGTTGTAGTTTAGGGCTCTTGGAGTGTGAGGTCTAGGCATCCTCAACAAATACAAACAAAATTGATAAATGTGTCCTGTGTTCATTACATTTTGGGATTGTGGTGTGCTGAAATGTGTGTTACAATTTGCCATTAGACCGAGCCAGTGTGCATATAGCTGTCGCATATTGGTGGTGAGAGCTGGTGAGGCTGGGCGTCGCTATTTTATTTTTGGTAGCCATTCTCCTTGGGCGAAACTTCTTTCACAGGCTAAGTTGGAAGCCGTACTTCAGCAAGCTGTTACCAGGACACGGAGGAATACGAATACCGATCGATACGCATTATTAGTATTAGGAGGAGGCCAATAGCTGATATTTGGAGCAGATATTATTTTGCTGTAAAGGCTTAAACATTGGCGTAAGACATTTTTTAAATGCAAAATGAAACAAATAGGCAGCACGGCGGCGCAGTGGTTGGGAACCTCCTGTGTGGGTTCAAATCGAGCTGCCGGACTTCCTGTGCGGGGTTTGTATGTTCTCCCCGTGCTTGCGTGGGTTTCCTCCGGGCACTCCGGTTTCCTCCCACATTCCAAAGACATGCATTTCAGGTGGATTGGCTGGCCCAAATTGTCCCTAGGTGTATATGCGCGAGCGAATTGTGCCCTGCGACTGGCTGGCAACCAGTTCATGGTGTCCCCTGCCCACTGCCCGATGATTGCTGGGATGGGCTCCAGCACCCCCGCGACCCTACTGAGGATAAGCGGTGCAGCTGATGAGATGAGATGAAACAAATAATATTTGTCATATATCTAAATACAATTTTAATAGCGCTCTAAAACTTTTTACAGTAAATAAATTAGAATTTTAACACAACTAACATGACTAATCTTTCGCTTTCAAATGACTAATAGGTGTAGTATTCTTCTGTAATATCGCAAAACACAATAGGTTTGAAGTGTGTCTTGCTTTCTAAACAGAAGGGGAGTCAAGGTTTACATTGAATTCAAACATTTGTTTACACAGAAAAATCCAATAAAACCAGGGTCTGATTCACAATGGTGCTCTATTTGCAGCAATCATTGAACAACTACGTACAATAAACATGCATTACAATAAGGCTTCATAGCACCCTATAGAAAACCTGTTTGTGTATAACTAGTCATGGATGTGAATATACAAGCATTTAGCTATATTGGGTCGCCTCATATGTTGGTTCGCACGAATATGTCTTAATAAACTCAAATAGACAACAATCGCTTTTTTGTTTTAATCACGGCAAGGAATATTTCTTAATATACACATACAGACTGCGATGGCGACACTCGTTATATCGGAAGCACAAGGCTGAGAGGCATAGGTAAATCCGACTTGGCGTTTACGCTGCACTTGGATGACATTTCAGTCATTTGGTTTCTTAAAGGGGTGGGGGGATCAGTAAATGTGAAAAATATTTTTCATATTCGTGACAGCCCTAACTCTTGTTCCAGTAGACTCCAGACAGTCTAGAGTGGAGGTAGCTTCCTGTCGGTCGCTTATCCAATCAGAAGGCACGGGGTTGTTAGCGTCAGAGACAGGAGGCAAGAGAGTGAGAGAAAGTAGTTGCTTGGTGTTAAACCTAACATTTGGGTCGTTGAATAAACAAATATGCGGATACAGATAACCGTCAAATTCCAAAATATCGGGGCCGACAATTGGCCCGCCCGATAATCGGTCGACCTCTAGATACCGGTGCCGGACACGAGGGGTTGTTCGGCTTGTGAGTTGGTTACACCACGTTCTTTTCGGACAGGCAATCATGTTATTACTATGTTGTTACTGATGGAAATGTAAAATGTTTTTCAGGAATAAGCACTTTCGGGTCAACACACTATCAACCGCAACATCCTCAACCATGGAGAATGCATGGCAACGCCGGGCCATTCTGCTTGTAAACATTATTTATTTTTCTAAAAAGTCAGCGAGAGAAAAACCCAGTTCATCCTAAACCTAATAATTAACATTTTAGATGGACCAGACGAGGCCAATTCAGGTGGAGTCACACTCGGACTTAAGAGCATAGTGCGGCACCTTAGCAGTCAGTAAAATCATGTCACACTGACTGGTGGTGAATGATTACAGAAGAAAAATCTTAGTTAGTACTCTAATAAAACAGCATCAAGATACCACATGTTAAAGTAAATAAATATTTTTAAAAAAGAAACAGTTATTTTCATTGTTTGTTTTTTGGAAACTAAATGACAGTATGCCGTTTTGCAATTTTTAATTCAAATGCGACGTGACGATATAAAATTGTGTGCTTATTCTTAGTGTTTTTGGCAATTTAGGAAAGTTAAATGAGAACATTTTATTTTCTATGTCAATTTGCCTAGGTAGTCAACTTTGATGAAGGTTTGTGCAGCTTTGTCCATTAAGGGATATTGAAAAACTAAAACAAAATTGGCCCTTTGCTTAGAGTTTCCCTTTTTTATCAATAAAAACAAGCTCAGTCATTGCATATTGTCAGGTTAAGTTTTCATTTTAAGAGATAGCACTTGAAAATAATTTTTATGTAGGGATATGCAAAAAACGCAAGGCAACTTTGTTTACAATGTTACGGGTAGTTCAGTCTAGTTATATCAATTTAGGCTAAATTCATTAGCTACATTATCCCACTTATGTTCATTCAATAAAAACACCACATGGTGTAGAATCACAAAAAAGGCTGCTAATAGGTGCTGCTTTTTATGTAACCAACTCTGACTAAAAAAACTCAGTCATGGATTTGCTGTTTGCTGACTTGAAGAAATCCTAGGTTTGCAATGGCTTTCATCTACCTGAGCAGGTCAATATCATTATAGTTGATTTTGACCCGATAGTCTCCGAGCCTTCTTGTACTGCTTTGACCACTGATTTGGCCTGCCTGCCTCAAACGGGCCGAATCCAATCCTACAAAAAGCAGAAGTGGGAGAAAACCGTCATTTGACTGAGGAGTAGAAAATAAGTTGGTTGATGAGCATGCATGATTTTGTAAATGCAGGTGAGAGTTGAGGTATGGAAAGGCAACCTTTGTCTGTACTGATGAAACAGTTGTTAATACATTAAACTCCTTTTTTTGGGGGTAGTAGTAGTAAATGCAATGTAAACCATAGTTTTTTAAATGAAGAGTGTGATATGGTCAATGTGTTACAGTGGTGAGCAATTTAAAGTCAATAACAAGAGTAAAATTTGACTTCACCTAGATCGGCGAGCCTCTGCAGCTCATCGTCGTTATCTGTGGTGTGAGGCCGGCCCAGCTGAAAGAATTGATTCTGGCCATCGCTAGTGGTTTTGCACAGAAGAGCTCGATTGGTCCCTAGAAAATAAGGACAGATTATTGTTAGATTAGGCCTCTCAGATATTAAATTGGAGACTTGAGCTGACCCTGTAAGTTGCTGTGACTGTCCTTGAATGGCGCCTTCCTATCTAAAAGCACACTTGCGCACGTTACCCAGTTTGAACCTGTTTAGACTATCGTGTCACACTTTGGCACGTTGGTTAGTCTAAATCACAACCAGCACTGAAGTAGCAAGATTTCGTTTGCATCATTCTGAAAAAGGCTCCAGAGCTGTGTATTTAATATTTCTAGCATCCAGTAAATAATAGTTAAACAAGAATATGCCGTCTGCTGGTTATTTCTAGTATGAGGAGCATTTAGGATAAAAGAACCGGGCTGATGTTCAGCCCGATCCTAGATTGCATTAAAAGCTTGGGCCTTATTTTTTTCTCTGAGCTCAATTTTATCCAACATATTTCGTTCTGTGTACATTGTTACAAAGAATGACAATACAAAGGAAATTATTATTATTATTATTATATCAAAAATATAATTAAAATTGTTTTTTTTTATCATTAAGAATGTAGCCAGAGTCCGCCCAGTTCTCTCTTAGGCAAACACAGAGGTACCAATGGATGCTTTTATATATTCTCGTTTAGATTTTTTTGGTGCCCTGTTCTCTGGTCTTCCCACAAAGAGTATTGCTAGCTTGCAGCTATTACAAAACTCAGCAACAAGGGTACTTACGGGGACCGAGGGGAGGGATAATATTCTGCATTGGCTTCCCGTGCGTTTCTGGGTGAATTTTGAAGTGCTTTTACTAGTTCTCAAATATCTTAATAGTCTTGGGTCATCCAAACGGTTTCTATTTGCTTTATTATATCAGCCATCGTGGCCCTGGTGCGGCTTGTCGGCGGTACCCAGGGTGAGAACCAAAACCTATGGTGAAGCAGCATTCAGCCATTTTGGTCCCCACCTATGTCTGCTTTGAAATAACTCTGCCATAGGACAACATGTCTGGCCAATGTTTTTTCAACCCAACACAGCCCCCGCTGTCAAAAATTGTGCTTGCCCGTGCAGCATACAAAACAAGCATTCCTTACAGAGCCGTTTCATAAAAAAAAAAAAAAATCCAAAAAATGCCACACCTTTTGACACCAACGTAGGAAAAGCGACTGCACAGAGTTTGTGAATCTCATGATAATTTGGCTTTGCAGACAAGGTGAAAAGATGCCACCTGCTGGTTATGAACGCCAACAACCACTTTGCAAGCAAAGTAAACACGGCAAAATGTGTTTGCGTCCATACCGACGTTGGCAATGTAGAGTTTGTTGTTGAAGATGAGCGCCACGATGGCCGTAGCTCCTCCGGACACTTCTTGCTCCAACTCCTTCAAGCGCTCTTGCACCTTCTGTCAGTCAATGCAAAAAAAAAACCCCAAAACAAAAAACAAACAAACCCCAAGTAAGTATGCACTTGAGGACACAAAAAAGTAAAGTCACAGTCAGGGGGGATTTTAGGTTCAGAAGGGGTTGCTGAGCGTCTTATCACTCTCCCTTTCCACCAACAACCACATACAAACATCTTTCAGTCATTACAAATATTAATTTAGTCATTTAAGCGAGTAATTAATAATGAAATAATAAATACATAATCTATCGCCATGTTCTTAAACACACACTGTTTTATTAACAAGTAATAACATAGCTTACTAACAGCCCATATCTTAAATGAATTAAAAATCTAAAAGATTCAATCTGACTGATAAGATCCGAGTTTTGACTTTTTGATCGTATCATCGAGTCATAGGTTGAGCTCA
Organism: Urocampus carinirostris; assembly: GCF_059441175.1. Taxonomy (NCBI): domain Eukaryota; kingdom Metazoa; phylum Chordata; class Actinopteri; order Syngnathiformes; family Syngnathidae; genus Urocampus; species Urocampus carinirostris. Next base: position 28,142,126 of record NC_142356.1, on the reverse strand, counting down.
AAGGGAGGCGCATCAGTTTGGCCAAGATCTAACTAAAATGAATTAAAAATCACAATTATTCAACAGACTGATAAGATCAAGTCTTAACTTTATCAAATCAGTTATACGTTGAGCTCAAAGGGAAGCGCCTAAGTTTGGATTGTTTTTTAGCTTTTAACATATTTTTGCTAACACTAAGAATCAACCACAGTAAAACGTTTAGGGATTTGACGTGAATTTGTACACAAACCTCGCTATGCGGTAGCATGTAGCCGGAAAGGTTGGCTTTCTCTGCCAGGGCGTCATCGATGGTGTGCAGGTAGCTTTTCTCCACGGCCTCAAACGCCTACAGAAATATGAACATTGGCAATCGATAAGGAATGGGTCAGGAATAAGTATCATGTTTGGCTTAAGATGTGCCCCGTATTGCACCGACCTGTGTAAGAGCCCTGCGGATGTCAGTGTCTGTGTGGTCAGTGGAGAGCTGCCCTAACAGAAGTTCAGCCGTAAGACACTGTGAGGCAAAGCGGGCCACCCGACTCCCATCATAGCCGTTGAAAACAGCATAAAGGGAGCAACCATCCTCGCTCCTGGAATGAAAAGCAAAAGATACATTTTGATTGTCATTAACAGTGGCATGTCTTCACACGGGCACATCATGCTCATAGCTCGAATTGCTCACGTAACTAGCTCGTTTTTCTGATAAGGTATTTAAAAAAACAATTGGCGCACTTCAGACCTCCCAAAAGCATCAAAGTAAACCTTGAATAGCAATAAAAACCCATCTACCCGATCACTAAAAACACATTCGAAGAGTCATTCTACATAAATTCTACAGTAAAAACATAAATAAGATGACAATATCTAAATAAATGTGAGTTTATTATGAGCAAAATAATTGAAAAGCACTAGTAAGTTTAAGTGAACAAACCCCCCAAAAACTTTTTTTTCCCCAGTTTCAGTTTATATTCAACACTTTCTTCTGTCATTTTAGCTGGACTCCCGACCCTATCACTTACTTCAGGTCTTTTGAAAAGAAACGTATACAAGGAGATATCTCTCTCCCTCTTAAAATGTTATAATGCGTAAGTCAAGTGCTTTTTTTAAAAGTTGTTACACTCCCAGTTGACACTTTTTCTGGATTTTCATTTTTTTAAAGAAAGCAGCAACTTTCTCACACTTTGCCAGCATATCTCTAATCTTAATTGAGGGACACCAGCTTCTCTAGTTTGTTCTCCTCTTTGCAACGAGAACATAACATCCTTTGAAAATTTTTCAGCGGCTTTGTGATCGGCACTCACTGCTTCCCAACTGTACTTGGCTTGGTCACTCACACAAACACCATTCTCCTGTTTTTCTATTTCTTGCTTTGTTTCTATTGTCATCATCAGCTTACTGTTTCCCTTGCCGCAACTCACAGCTAAGGTCACAAATAGGAGATACTGTAAAATGTGATTAAAGATATGCGAGCAAAACTAACTTGCTGCTGAATACAGGCATTTACAGGTGTACCTAAGGGCGCAAAATCCGGTGCTGATGGTGAAAAGCGCATGAGCAAACTGGAGCGAGCTGATGCAGGTGGTGAGCAGTCACGAGTGGTCTCTTGTGGTAGCTTCTGGGACTGCTCGTGAACTGGATTTGTTTTTGTACAACGAGCAAATTTATTGTTAAAACAAACTCTTATAACGAAGGTCTCCTATTCAAGGTGCTCGTATCAAGTAGTACTGCTGGATTGTCGAATTGCTTGGAAAGGAGCCTCAAATTGCCTTTCTGTGTTTTTTTTTTTTACAGGATCCATGATCAAATCCTGATTCTCTTACCTGAAGCGCAAGTGCGTGTCTTCATTGGGGTGGCTCTGCGTACCTTTGCCGTCGGAGCCATAAACGCAGTTGGGTGCAGTGCCAACGCCGCAGAGTTGGCACAGAGGAAGATCGTCTGTCCAACTCTGATGCTGCAAAACAAGTCAACAAACAAATGGAAACATTTCAAGACCGAGGTGTTGAATACGGATGGACCCAAACATTGACCAACATAGTCTTTGATTATTTCCCCACATTTTTAAAATATTGTATTAATAAGTAGTTTTTATTGGTGCATCATCTGTTAGGGTAGCTTGGACAGTATGTTAGCCGGATAGCTTGCGGGCAACAGCTAGTCCAAGCTAATGAGCTACACATAACATCCAAAAATTATCGCATGATCAATTAGCACCTAAAAACTCTGATTAAAAAAAGTGCATATAGCAATGCATGCAAGGCTTTAATTTTTCAAGTTGCAAACGCTTTGGTTTTAATCATGGACAAATTTCAAAGTTTAAACTCACACTCTGCATCAAATTCCTCCTTTGCGCCGCCATGTTGAATACGGGACTGTTGCGTTCAGGATAGCTCGCTGATTCCCGAATGCGAAGTAACCATCCGTGTTTTTCTTTCTTATTTTATTTAGTGTTGTGCTTTATGTTTCTTTATATCAACTGTTTCGAGCAATTAAGAAGTGTTCTTTGATCTCAATTGCTCTGGCATGGATGCATAGTTTACTATCACTAATAAGGGAGAATTTCTGTTACAAGTCAAGTAACCATTCACACACCTTTGAATAAAAACAATATATTGAATTGTTGAATTGATAAATTAGTTTTCTGCTAAATGTCATGCACTAATTTTCAATGCAATAATATATTTAAAAAAAATTCAAGTCACACTCAAGCCAGTCTTACATTTCCCTTTTCAATCTTTATTTCGTGTTTATCCAGGAATGCCATGTCTAAACTCGCTGCAAACAAGGTCATCTACGTTGTTATCAATAACAATTACGAATATAATTCAAATCACAGAAATGTCGTGTTTTTGGTGGCATATCATGCTGTCATTTGATTCCCCCAAAACAAAAATGTCAACATTTCCGGGCTTAAAATGGGCGTTTTTATCAGCGACGCCATCGCGAGGCTAAAGTAAAACGTGCAGTAGCAATACATGTACATACATATTTTTTTTCAAACGTGTTTATTTATGTAGTTTAACATGTTGTATTGTACATGTGTTTCGTTATATCATATATATTGTTGATCAACATTTGGTTGCGAGATACTGTGTTGCTCGACATGAATGAGGTTTATTATAAAAAAAAGTTTAAAAATGAAGTAGCTTGGACGTTCACTGTAGAAGGAAAAATACATGCAAATATAATTAAGTAGAATAATACATTTTCTTATTCAAATTATCAATTCATTTTTTGCATTAAATTATTGTTGGTAATATACTGATTAAAGGAATAATCACAAACCTGTCTTTTTTCATATTCTCCTTTTATACTCCCTTTTTTTCTTAACTTCTTTATACAACAATAATGATTCGTAACATAATGCATTAAAGCAAGTGAACCGTTTGAGAGCCGTCTCTCTTTAATGAGATGAGCCGAAAAAGCCGGTTCTCTAAAAAGAGACTGACTTCCTTTCACTGCACAACTACCACATAAAATCCGAGGCAGCAGATGCATGCGCACAGTAGCATCAAACCACTCGCTTTGTTTGCAACGGGAAAAAAAAAACGGTACCGAGATAGAGGCTACCAGGGCGAACTTGTTTGACTTGATTAATTTGCAGTTTCGTCATAGTCAGTGTATACCGGATGGTACCCATAATTGATAAATTTGCGTTTTCCGTACAGATTTTCTTGTACGTCGTACACGTCTTAAAATGCATAATAAACGTACTTTGTGCGGCAAAAACATACAGGTTGACAGGTATGGCAATACTTGCTGATGTACATGCAGAAATGCATTTTTTTTAAACATTAAATAAAAGTAAAAATATGCACAAGTGCTGTACCACCATAAAACCCCCATTCCATCCATTACCTGTTCCGCTTATCCTCAGTCAGGTAGCGGGGGTGCTAGAGCCCATCTTAGCTATCTTCAGGGTGTCCCCTGGTTACTAACCGAACTGGTTGCTCGCCAGTCGCAGGGCACACAGAGACAGACAGAGACAGACAGAGACAGACAACTCACTTGCTCCTTCACACCGAGGGACAATTTGGACTGCGCTATTTAGTATCTATCTATCTATCTATCTATCTATCTAAACTGATGCATGTTTTTGGAATGTCAAGTCAAGTCATGTTCATTTGGATAGCCCTTAATCACAAAGAGTCTCAAAGGGCCACACAGATTATTGCAAACCGCAGACTATTATGACACCATCCCCTGATCTAAAACCTACATGAGGGCAAATAATGTGGGAAGAAAACTGAGTGCCTGGACGAAACCCACGCAAGCACAGGGAGACCATGCAAACTCCGCACAAAACTGTGCCGCGGACGCGCTAACCATTCACCCGCCTTGCCGGCCCACCATAAAACAATGCTGACAATAGTATAGAATCATAGGCTGCATGACACAAAAGCTTCTGATCATTCTTTATTCTCATTGTTTGAAAGCAACAACATCCAAACATACATGTACACCATTGCAAATAGATAACTTTTCATGTTTAAACATATTTGACAGGCAACATAACATCTACATCTATACACTTGCACAGTATAAAGTACACGTATGTTTATATTTTGACAGGTATATCAAATAATTTTACTCTCTTTATAATCATCCAAAAAATAAATAGCATCCCCACACGCAACGGAAAAATATTTTGGCATATAGGTCATCAGAATCATTGTCAATACTTATTTTTTCTTTATTAGTTTTTTTTCTTCATTATACTGAAACAGCCGAAAATAAAGCATAATATCAAACACTAAAATACAGAACTGTTTATATTATATACATTATTTATAATTTTGTCTAAAATGCAGCAATGCAGTTTCACTTAGGCTGTTCATGTTTAAGAGTGTATATTTTTTCTTTAATTTTCTAAAAAACATGTTTCTTTGAGGTTTTATTTGTTTTTATTAGGTTATAGTAAGGTATATATTCCCAGATGGTCTTTAAAATGGCTGACTCTGTTTCAATGATGGACGACAGGTGAAACAACAGAAAATATCACCGCATCCACCCTGTCTTTACATCTGGAGTTACCTTGAAACTGGATTCAGTTCTTTATTAGATCAAATGGCGCCCTATGTCAAAAACAAGGCATGAGAAGGAATAAGGAATACAGCTCAGTGTGTGTTTGGATTGCATATTTGTTTGGAAGGAATCTTGTTCTTTTGACTCTAGATTCAAACCTTAAATGGACAGTGTGTACTATTTAGTGCCTCCTAGTGGTACAAAACCTTCATTAAGTAAAACAAACATTGATATTAATACTAGGCAAGATACATGAACTATCATACCAATATCATTCTTTTTTGAATGTTAATAGGTAGAGAAATGTGTATTTCATTTTAAAATCCATGTTATTTTATCATCTTGCTGCTACGTTTTGCTGATTTGGCACTGGTTTTCGTTTGCATTAGACAATAACCATGCCGTTAACCTGTCAAATATGACACAATGCACCTTTAAGTCGGTTCAATTGAAACACTTGATTTAAATCAGGATGTCTTTTCTTTCACAATATAATGAGGGTGGTATTTAAAGAGAATCATTTTAAAGGCACTATACAGAATTTCAAACTTTTTTTTTTACTCACTGCCGCCAACGTCTGGCTTGTGTCATCATTGCAGCCTGTCAAACTCTTTATGTTGTGCGTGCAAGTATGTGCATTTCTAAGACGCACTCAAATAAGCTCTTAATTTTTTATCTTTCTTGGGGTTTGGGTCAGCGTTTGGAATGTACTTGAGACATTCCTTTTCTTGATTTCACCATTTTTATGTTACATTAACAATTGAAACAAACAACAAAATATGGTGACGAGCATAGTTACTCTCCAGCCCACCTACGTCCATCCCTCTCCTCCTACAGTCTTTCTTAAACTAAAATAGGAGCTAATTGGCGTGGAGGAAAAACAGTTGTAAAGGCTTTTTGAACTCAGTTGGGCAATATAGAAAATATTAGACTTTCCACTCTTTCGGACACCTCAAATGACGAACCCCACCTATCATTTTTAGGCCCATAAAAGAAGGTAGAATTAATATACTGGATATAAAGTTTTAGTCTTTATTATGTTCTGCTTCCAACTTGCTTTGAAATAAACCATAGCTAGTTTTCTGGTTTCAATAGTAAAGTGTTTATACACAATCTGCTGTGTAAATATTCAATAGAAGTTGATCTGTATTCACTTTGTCACATTTATGACAACCATTTTATAAATTGCCTACTCTTTTAGACTAATATCTACTCAAGTCTCCATCGAGTCTTGAACAAATCGCAAAACACAATTGTCTTTCAAAACCATCAATTGCCTTTGTCGATGTGTTGACCTGAGGCAAATACCCAGTCTTAAACGGAACTGTACCCCATTTTAAACAAATTTGTGATCTAATAACTATTTTGAGGCCCAATCATATCTGGAGTCGGAACAGGATCTATTTGGAAAACATTTTATGAGACATCCAGCTGGTCCAAAAACGTTTGAGGAAGTAAACTAAGTTAAAGAGAGTGTGTATAGTTTAGCACCTCTGTGGTTAAAACAAACCAAAATACAATTAAAAAAACAATATTGACTTTAAAAATAATCCAAAATAAATGAAGTATTAAATATATGTGCATTTGAAAAAAAAAATACTCACGTAAAATAAATGCAAATTTCACTACATATAACATGACTTCAGACTCAGAGGGAGATGACAGAATCTTCTGCCATCCAGGCGTTAGAGTTGCCCAAAACCATGCTAACGGTTGGGAAAAAAAAAATTAGAAGAAAACTGGTGCGTTTTGGTCACTTTGAGTTTCAGTAATTCGCATTCTTCTTTGTACTTTTGAGCACTCATTTTCAGTTGAAACACACTTGTCAAATAATACACACCGGCCTTTTAAATTTCGGCTCAAGAAGGATTAAAGGCGTTATCGTACCTGCAAAGATAACAAATAGAGCCGGCTCTCTTTAATGAGTGTCCATCTTAAAACCAGTTCATGAAGTCAAATTTTCTTCCAAACCAATTTGCGACGCGAACACAGACAGATCTAGATTCCCTTCTTTCCACATTACATTGAAATAAAAACACTGGGGAATCCTGTTTCATTTCAAAGTTCCTATTGTACTTCACTGAAAAAATAAAATCAGTCTAAACGGAGATGTTCTGCCTTCTATGTGAATGTCATTCAATTTCGTATCTACCTCGGCTATCCCTCAGTAGTCCTGACGCTGGTATCCAGAGGTGCCATCAAAAACACTGTCTCCTCCCTGCCCCCCTGCCCCCCCACCATCCGGCGGACTCTCCAGGTCATCGCCGCCAAAGGACGTATAAGTTCCACTGCCCGCCGCTGGATCTTGGCTAGGATCTGTGTATTCGTGTGAGAAGAGAGCCGAGTCGGACCCCAATTTGTACCTCTGGAAGCCCAGGAAGGCCTGCACCGCCTTGGGGATGAGGAGTAGTGGTAGAGAGTTTGATGGAAAAGAGAATGCAAAGCAGGAGCGACAGAAGAAAAAGATGGGAGGTGTTAGAAAGACAGAAGGGAAAAAATTGGTTAATTATATAAAAATAAGCTAGCGGTTGATTAGTTATCAGTTAGTGGCAGCATTGATTCCATGCATCTCAAGGCATCATGGGCGCAACGTGTTGCATTATTCAACAGTCGCAGCAATGCAGTGCATAAAATGTCACTAGTTGTGTCTCCTAATTGTTCACATCAGACACAAGTCGATTGTTATGATATGCAAAATACTGGACAAATGTATTGGGACAGCTACAGATAACAAAACTAAAAAGAAGTAGGGTAATACAAGTAATAAGTGCAAAGTACAATCATTATAATGCAATCGGTATTTGTCAATCATGCATTTTTTATGATAAAGGAGCACACCAACTAGTAAATATCCACATAATAATATAAAAAGAAGAAAGAAATCCACAGTGTGCTCATTTAGGGAAAGCTGAAATAGGTCACAAGATTATAATGCCATTCCCCTTTCCAGATATTTATATTATTTCCCCCATGTAGAATAGGTAAATAGCTAAAAAAACACAACAGAGGAAAACACAATCCAAGGAAAAAGGGAGCATATGCATTATAAGATGACTAAGTTACCAATAATAATGTTAACCGTCACTTTGAGCAATAAAACATAACGCACCAACAAGATATAAATCATAAGATCCAGTCAGAATCCAATCCTCAAGGGCCAGAACTTTAAATGCTTTACAGATGTCCCTCTTTCACCACAGGTAAATGTGTATGTCTCACTATTTCAGAACAAGTTTTTCCCTGGTATCAGTATTGTCACACACTGCTGCCTGTTAATGCTGAGGTCTTGCTCGTCTGTGAAGAGAGGGATGGCACTTTACACCGAAAAACAAAGACGACTAAATGATGAAGGTGGTGTATTTGAATCAGATCAGGAGGATCCTTCTGCTACTAATAACCATGGAAACCAATAATATCAGTTTCGTGTAGGGGAGCAGACCAAACCCCCAAAATTTGCTTTTTTGCCCAAGACACACCACAGGAAGTGATGCCCTAACATCCCTAGCGGTTAAGAGATTCACGAACTGTGAAATCAAATCAACAAGCAAGTTAATTGAAATGATGCACAGTTTGCCAATCAATAGGTTAGAGTCTAAGGGAAACCTCTAAAACATGCAGAGCTATAGTCCTTTTTGGGATCCAGCTTGTCAGGTTGTTCTACATCATACATGATGCATGCAATCATTACACTTACCAGTCAAAGTATTACCCTTGTACAAATAGAAATTTAAAATAACTTGTAAAGCACCCATACTGCAACATATATGTTCGATTTCTCTTTGGCGTTCTTGCACCTTCAGTTCTAAATATTTTAAACATATCACTCTCCTCAGGTGTAGTCCCAGCTGCTTTTAAGTCCGCCGTCATTAAACCCACACTGAAACGACCCAACCTTGATCCAGAAAACTTATGTAATTATAGACCTGTGTCAAACCTACCGTTTCTTTCTAAAATACTTGAAAAAGTAGTGGCACAGCAGCTGAATGATTTCATGTCCGAGAACAATCTCTTTGAATCAATGCAATCAGGATTCAGGGCTAACCACTCTACTGAGACAGCTCTGATTAAGGTAACCAATGATCTCCTACGGGCAATGGACTAGGGCGCATCATCACTTTTGCTGCTGCTGGACCTTAGTGCTGCATTTGACACAGTGGACCATAATATCTTGCTAGAACGGTTGGAAAAATGGTCTCTCAGGAAACGTCCTATTATGGTTCAGATCCTACCTCTCAGATAGGACACACTGCGTTAAATATGGCGAATTGACATCTGAGCCATTTAGTGTTACTTGTGGTGTTCCGCAGGGTTCAGTGCTTGGCCCTCTTCTCTTCAGCATTTATATGCTTCCACTAGGTGATATTATTCGCAAGTATAATATCAGTTTCCATTTCTAAGCAAATGACACTCAACTCTATCTCCCGATGGAGGAATCTGCCACACTAAACTGTGGAAATTTGGAGGCCTGCCTCACTGAGATAAAAGAGTGGATGTCACTCAATTTCCTGCGTCTTAACTCTGAAAAGACTGAAATGTTAGTTATTGGTCCATCTAAGTCCCGTGACTTATTCTCTAAAACCGCTGTGAACATAGACAATTGCCACATCACACAGAGCGACTCACTTAAAAATCTAGGTGTCATTTTCGACCCCGATCTGTCCTTTCAAACACATGTGAAGAAAACTACTAGAACCGCTTTCTTCCATCTCCGTAACATTGCTAAAATTCGTCCTATACTTTCTCAGTCGGATGCGGAAATCATAATTCACGCGTTTGTTACCTCCCGTCTCGACTACTGTAATGCACTACTTTCCGGTCTTCCGATGACCAGACTCAAGAGTCTCCAGCTGGTACAAAATGCTGCAGCGAGGCTTTTAACTAGGACAAAAAAGTCCGATCACATCACTCCAATTTTGGCTAACCTGCATTGGCTCCCTGTTAGCCTAAGATGCGATTTTAAGGTTCTCCTATTACTATACAAAATCATACATGGACTTTCCCCCTCTTATCTTTCAGATCTGATCTCCCCCTATGTCCCGGCCCGAAGCCTTCGTTCCGAGAGCGCCGGTCTCCTGGTGATCCCAAGAGCCAAGAAGTGTTCCGCTGGTTCGAGAGCGTTCTCCATCCGGGCACCGGTGTTGTGGAATGCTCTTCCCCCTGAGATCCGATCTGCAACCTCAGTGGAAATGTTTAAATCTAAGCTTAAAACTCACTTCTACTCTATAGCATATGAATAACCTAAACTTCTTATATGTAATAACTTGTGAAGCCCTTAGAGTTTAATTGTGATTAAGGGCTATACAAATAAAAATGACTTGACTTGACTTGATTGCATACGCAGTCAGGGTCGTACGATTATTGCTCATGAGAGCTTAACTTTGCACAATAAAAACAAACGTAAAAACTAGAAATGACCTAGGGTAATTGTATAATAAACTATCACCCTGGAATCAATTGTGTCAAAAAGCATTCACATGAAATTCACATGAGAAAAATAATCAATTGGCGCCCATGTCTGTATATTTATGATGAGGGCCACCATACACAATGGATAAAAAGACAACAGCCAGAAAAAATACACCTACACCCCAAAGATATGAGATTATTATTCACTACACTGTAAATAACTATTGTGACAGTTCCATTTGTCATTTGCAATGGCCAATTAGAAATAAACAATTCATTTAATGTAAGGAGTGTTCCAATACATTTGTCCAGGTGTTTCATTCATTCATTGGGCTCGTCTTTTGGAAGAAAGGTAATATAATAAGAAATTCACGTCTGGAATATATTATAAAGCTTCTCAGAGGCATTTTATTGCAAACCAGAATTACTACTTGAGCTTTGGAAAATGCGTTAATTATGTACGATAAAAAAAATGCAGCATCAGACAAGCGGTTGATGAGGCTGAGGTGGGAACAGCTTGATGTATTCCTCTTCAAAGGACACATTCTTAAACTTCTCCATGGAGAACAGAGCCTGGGCGCCCTGTCAGAACAATACATACATCACACACCAAACTGGACAATTGTTTCAAAAGCGTTTCTCTCCTCTGGACATATATCTTAATGTCAGTACATAACTTTACTCTTCTGCCAGACTATTTGGTTCAAAAGTAGTTGGTACTGTCGTGCTTGTGCATCTCTGCGGAAAGGTTAGTTAGACCCGATGTTGGTAATTTTCCAGATAAGCACAACAAACCTGTGTAAAACACGGCAGCACTGATGTGGGAGTAGTGAGTACATTTCAGTCATGGCCAGTGAAAAAAAAGTGTCGGTATGTGGGTGTTAGGAGAACGCTTCTTTGATCACAGATCCATTGATGGCAAAGTCATGAATTAAAAGGTAAACTACAGTATCAGACAATGCAAGTCAATTGAAGAATGTGGCGTGTACCCAAGTGAAGATGGAGAAAAAGGAGAAGGTGATGGCAGCCCGAGCGGCATCCCCGCGTTCTCTCAGTGGGTCATCATTCTGGTCAGTTGCCTGCCACTGGTTGGCCAGGAAGCAAAAGCCAACGAACCACATGAAGGACCAGAATGCTGCAAAAAGGAAGGGGGATTGCCAGTGAACAGTTGAGCATAACATACACACAAAAAAACAGTGCTTTTGCTGGCTGGGCTGAGTACGTAAAAATTCAAAGTTAACATGAAAGGTTGAAAAAAATGAATGATTGTCACAAAGTTCATCTAAAATGTTGAAGGTTTTATGTTGGGCCCTGAAATTCATCAACTGTCATTGACGTTTATGGTCATTGGCTGAGATAATGTCAATAATGTCATGATTCATCAATGACAGCAAATGAGTAACTGCTTGAAAGAAAGCTGAAACACACTTTCATTTTTGAACGACTGGACAGGCAATTGCTTTTCTGGGTAACACGTACTGTAGCGCATTATAACATTTTGTAACTCAACTATTGTTACAACATTGTGCATTCCCTGCATTTTTTTTAAAGCAGATCTTGAATCACAACGTTTACTACAATTTAACGATATCTACTTCGCTCAAGAAGTCACATACAACCCTTCTTCTGCCGGCAACACAACGTTGAATGCAACAAATGAGCAAGGCTCGGATGTTTACATGTACCAACAAAATACAACTGAATACAGTTACGGTGGCGCTGTCTCAAGCGTACGAGGTCATGCAATTTTTCCCTACTGAGATTCTGATATTCTCCCTACCATATACACTCGCAAACCGTATTTCGAACTGTACAATAAAATACTGAAATCAGGGGCCAGTTTGTATGCAAATACATATTTGGTTGTGTTTAACTAGAAGCGAATGGTAGGCAGCGCGCCAGAAGGGGGCGTAGCTTATACAGGAACAAGGATATCAATGAGGCAAACGTGAACACAGAAATTACGGGAAAAAAGTGCTGAATTTTGGTCTCTTTATTTGTAAAATAATTTTTTCAATACACCTTGCCTGGAGAAAAAAAATAAACGTTTTGGATATTAACCAGAAATCAAGATGGAAATATTCAAGGATTTAAATACAAAAGACAAAATGGATATGGAGTGTCTTAACACTTTTTGCAAGCTCTCAGGTTTGCACAAGCAAAAACATATAGATAGATAGATAGATAGATAGATACTTTATTCATCCCCGAAGGGAAATTCACTTTTCCAGCAGCATCCCTAAGCTGAGAACAATCGAAAATAACTGAGAACAATCGAAAAATAACACGGGAGCTGCTGGAGTGGCTGCCATTCGTGACGGCGCCGGAGAAACGATTCAATTTGAATCATGTACAAACAAACAAACAATTGAATCATGTACAAGAAACGATTCAATCTGAATCATGTACAAACAAACAAACAATTGAATCATGTACAACAAACAAACAAAATATTTATGTTTCAATAAGTGGAGTGTTAATAAAATGGGGGGAAAATAATTTCTGATACTGATATAACCAGGTAAAACTAATTTTAAGTTACCTGTCCAAATGAATGTTGTGCCATCTCACCTTTCCCACTCTCTCTGCTCGCTCCTGAAACTTTATCAAATAGTCCAAAATTTTACCTCATCTATATAAAGGGTTCACCGCTTTCACAGGTGAGTGAACACGTTTCTTCTATCTATTTTATTATGTGGTTATTTTTAATCAGTGTTAGGGATCGGCTTCAATGTGAGTATTTACAGTAATTTGTAACGAGATAGTTACTTTCAGAGTAAGGCGCTACTTTTGGGTGATTGTACTCTCAGAGAGTTAATGCAACTACAGTACTTTTTAAAAGAAGTATCAAGTAACTAATTATTCTATTTTTTTCAGTAACATGCCCAACACTGAAAGCACGGCGGCACAGTGCTTAGCGCGTGTGCGGCACAGTTCTGAGGTCATGAGATCAAACCTCCTGTGTGGAGTTTAAATGTTCTCCCCGTGCTTGCGTGGGTTTCCTCCGGGCTCTCCGGTTTCCTCCCACATTCCAAAAACATGCATGTCAGGTTAATTGGCCGGTCCAAATTGTCCCTAGGTGTATATGCGCGAGCGAATTGTGCCCTGCGACTGGCTGGCAACCAGTTTAGGGTGTCCCCTGCCCACTGCCTGAGGTTGGCTGGGATGGGCTCCAGCACCCCCGCGACCCTACTGGGTATAAGCGGTGCAGATAATGGATGGATCGATGGATGCCCAACACTGAACACAACATAGCTTCTGCCTAAAAATAAAATAAAATGGAGTACTGTAGAAGCAAAACATCACAAGGCAGTTTTCAAACATTGATAAGGTCATATGATGCAAAAAATAAACTTGTCCACTCTTAGCTCATTTTTCTTGTTGAAGTTTTTAATAATTTTTACGACTATGACTATTGATTTAAAAAAATATATATATTTATCGACAGATTACCCAATGAATTACACTGCACGAATAAAATCGACCAATTTTTAAATCAAATACGTTGCGGAACCACATACCAGACACAGCGACGTCGGCCAGCACGGCCTTCTTACGATCCTTGACGCTGCTGATCTGAGGGAAGTAGATATCAAGGGCCAGGAAAGCGACGCAGCACAGGAAGGCCATGGAGCCCATGAAGACACCATAGTTGCAGGCGTTTTGGTTCTGGTTGAAAATGCAGTATTCCTGCACCTCATTGGGTCTGTTAATGTATCCCTCGTTGGCAATGCATCCGAAGATGACGATGGAAAAGAGCTGCAGTAATAGGAAAAGAGACATAGTTAGCTTACTAAATACCGCTTCAACTTGAACAATAATTTATTTTGTTTAGTTTGCGGTAATATAGTAGCTCAGGTGGAAGTTTTAGAAATCAAATAATGAAACAGTAGATTTGGATTTTTAAATCCGACTTTGCTTGTTATTATGTAAACATGTACCTTTCCCCACCACTATGCTCAGTACAAAAAAAAATACTCTTTTGTCACACATGTTTCATATATAAGGCACGTTGGACTGTAAGGGGCATGTAATTATAATTACAGTAAGAGCTATTCTATTTATTCGTGTATAACCATTACTTACAGTGTGTATTTGTGCAACGATTGTTCAGCCAAAGAATGTCACTGAATCGCAAATTATTGTATGCAACAAGAATCGGTCCCGGGTTGCAGTGGTGTGAGCGTCGAAACCTAACCACTAGTGATACAAATAACATAAAAAAGGCATTGGACTTTATCTCATTTCTATGGTATTTTTGCTCACAGTGTCAGAAATGAATGTTAGAGAATGGATAAAAGAGAAAGTTGTCCTGAAAGATAAAAATAAACGTAAAAAGCATGACAAGGGAACGAACTCTTCAGTGTATCTGATGATGAATAGGACTTTCAGTTCAGTTATAATTTATAGGGTGATTTTCTGTGTTCTCCATTCTCTACCTTTTGTTTCTGGCACCAGGAGTAAGAACGGTGTGAAAAGGAGAAAAATATACTGTATTTTCTTATATTGTTTGTATCATTAGTGGTCTAGTGGTGAAATGTCAGCATTCTTACATCTGCAACCCAGTTCGATTTCCGCTGCACACAATGTTTTACGATTTTGGTCAGCGATGTTTTTCTATTGATCAATCATTGCATAAATACTTACAGTGAAAAATTGTGTAGTAAAGCACACTTAGAAATACTGCTATGCATTACCAATCTTATCCACCGTATTTTGCGGTTTGTAAGGTGCCCTTTTAAATTTCTGGACAATTTGGCGTTTTTAGGTGCGCCTTATAGTCCGTAAAATACAGTGACTACAAATACGCAACTTCATAATATTTCACAAATTGTTATGTATTTCGGATTTTGGTATCAAAATAGATTTTGAAAATGAGTTTCCGCCAGAATATACATGTGTCTACATTATGTAGTCTGTGAAGTGTGGTTTACCCAGCTGCGTCATGTACATCTTTGTGTGTGCAAGTCACCAATTGACACAAAAGGAAGACACACAACAGAGTTTGCGTTTAGGCTTTGTGTCATCAGGAGTTAATTTAACGGGTTTGTATGACAACACACAAAAAGGATCATTTTGGAGGCTAAACATGCGCTTTGTTGTTACCTTAGCCATGAGCATTAAGCAACTGGAATGCACCCCTATGTTTCAGGCTAATAGAGTTTCCAAAAACAGAGTAAGGTTGGGAAAAAGGTTGGAAAAGCAAGATTGGATTATGGTTTGAAATCCGAGGTTAAAGTTTCAAATTAGGCAGATATTTAATTTAAAATATAGTTCAGGGTTTAATTAAAATTTGCCTTTGTAAATGAAAATTTGAGAGAATTCCAGGATAGTTTATATTCAATTCTGATTTAAGGGTTAGGCTTTCAAAATGGATGACCTCAATTCTCAACACATTTCTGGGTTTCAAAGTATGTTTGGGCTCTGAAAGTGGAGTTTTTAAAGTATGCTTGGTGTTTCAAAGTGGTCTGTTGTTTGGAATTAAGGTTAAGGAAATAACAAAGTATCATATTAGAGATTAATAGAGTGGCTACGTTTACAAAATAATAAGGATTTCAATTTTAAAATGGGCTAAACAAGGCTTAAGGTATGAAGTTAACGTTTCAAGCAGTCAGTACTTCAAACAATAAAGATTTACAAGACAAACTTATAATTTTAACAATCATTAACTAACAATATGGGTTTTAAATTAACTGTTAAAACCTAATTGGGGTTTCAAAAAATGTTTGTCTTGTTTCAAATGAGGATTTTAAGAGTAGAAGGTCATCAGATTTAGAATAGCAGCCAGGGAAGAGTTTGCAATGTTTGTGACATTTCCGTGCCTCCCTTTTCACTCCTTCCTCACTAAGCAATATTTACCTGCAACCTTTCTCATTAAGTGTCAATGAAGAAGAAGAGATGAAGCGAAGGCGAAGAGGCGATTGGGCAAGGGGCAAAGGGAGTGCGGAGGCGGTGCTATTTATAGAGGCACTTGCATCATCAGCACAGCTATCACCCTTATTATGGGACACTACACGCAGTAACACGGCAAACATGAAAATGGAGGGAGCCAAACTGAAACCGCATCTTTCCACTAAACTACACACAGCACTTGACTAATCCCGCCTCATGTGCCTGACTACAAAGATCTACCGAACTTATAATTGTGAGGCTTGAACATTGAATTTGACTTTGCTTAAAATCGTAACCAGATTTTAAACCATAACCAAGGCTGAAAAAAAAAAAGTTTTGTTTTTAAACTTAATCAAAACTACAACATTTGCCAGAAGAGTTTCAAACTCCCACAGAACCCTAATCTAGTCTACCTATGCTTAAGCTGAAGCTTTTGAAGCTGAAGCGGGATTGGTCATTCTCTGAACAAAATGGCCACCAACCGAGAAAAAAAAGTTGACGCACATTATTCAGATGCCTGTGTTAGACTGGGCACATACAATATATTATTAGAAAAAATGCCTGGGTTGACTTTGCCTTATTACAAAATATATTTATTCAAAACATAATATGTTCCTATATGTTTATTCTGTTGTTAATGACAACTGCAAAGGATATTCCATAGGATATCAGTTCTGTATTTTGAATATTGATAGTTGTTTTGACCATTACATCATTATCGTTATTGGCCAATCAGGTTGCTTTAATTTGGTTTCCACGCCCTCGAGGGCGGATCTGCTTTTGTAACCTAGGATATGTAACGAAAAAAAAAGGCTTAGAGGAGGGTCTTTAGAAGAGGTTAAAGTTTTTTATCTAAAGGCTTCTTCAACTGCCCTCCTTGCAAGTTCAAAATCCCTTGATGTGTTTCATCTTTATTTTAAGTTTCTACTAAACTTCCAACTTATCAACAATTCAAAAGAAACAAAAAACAAAAGTCAAGTCTTGTTTATTTGTATAGCCCTTAATCACAAGGAGTCTCAAAGGGCTTCACAGACCACAAAATGCCAATGCCTAATGTGTGGCTTTGTTTTTCAGTACTATGCTTTATCAGTCATCCTGCTTTGTAACAAAACTTAAGCAAAGCTTGAAAACAACACATTTGATTCCCTAACTGGAAATTGAAACCCTACTCATTCTACAAAATAACAAACTTGAAACCATAACCTTAAATTGGAACTTATTTCATAATGGGGTCTCTAATTCTTAAGATGCATCTTCAATGTAAAATACTTGTGAGCAGAGTAGCCTTTGCTTAAAACCCTAATCGATTATTGATACAGTACTTTCATTGCTTCCGTTTGGACGAAATGCTCTTTTGATTTACTGGCTCAAGCAAGTTGGGCAGGAAATCCAATGAAGACTGGGGCAACATTCTCCTTCTTCTGCCACTCTTCTTCTGCTCTGTTGATACTCACACAAACGAGGATTGCTTCTGGCGTGACCTACTTAGTGGGCTTTAAGAAAACGCCTCAACAAAGCCCCCTCCCTTCTCCTCATCCATTTTCGTTCACCGTCTCACTGACCACAATTGTATTTGTCGTCACATGCTCAGAAATGTGGAAGGAATGACTTTCTTGTAGATGTGTTCATATATCATATTTGAATCCTTAACCATGACATCAACCCTAATTAGAAAAAGAACACCAAACTCAACTTCAAAACATAACTTCATCTGGGATTCTTCTTCTTGGAAATCGTAATCTTGTCTTGAAGCACTAATTGAAAGCCTCAACCTGGTTTAAAACCATAACCCCCTACTTATGAGACCTTATCCAAGGCTGTTTTATTCTTTAAAGCCTTATTTGTGCGGAAAACTTATAATAGTAGTCTTTCTCAATTATCTAAAATATGGAAAATTGAATTTTAAATATTGATAATTTATACACCAAGACTCAAGCTCTTATTTTTCCCAACCATTGTTTGTAATCTTAAAGTAAAACTTTAACCAAGGAATTTATTCGAACCTTATTCTTTTAACTTCAATACATCTGAATTAACCTATGACCCATTTTAAAACCTGAACCATTTTTAAAAAAATATACTTTGAAGTTCCAAATATATCCTTAAAACACAAAATCTCGTTTTGAAATGATTTCTTAAAACCTTAACCAAAACTAAATACCCTACACAAACTCAATCCTAAAAACCTAACCCTAGTCATTTTTATTCCTTTTTTGCAAATAATATTTTTTAAATCTTAAGTATTTTTTTTTGTATCATAACTTTGGTATGAAATTATTTAATTTAAATGTAGCTTTATATCAACACCATATTTCTCATTGGATACCCTAGTCAAACTGAGACCCTCTGTTTAATGGAGACCTAACATAACATCTCAGGCTTATTTAAACAAACACAACAATTAGAAACTCAAATTTGAAAAAACCTAAGTCAGTCTTGGAACCTTATCTTTGTCTTTAGGTCAACAATCTTGACATAAAACGAGTGTAGGGAAGAGTCTCTTAAATCACCCGGACTGCAAACCCGAGTTTAGAAGCCAGCACATTCGTACTGGTAATAATTTGGATTGAATCGCCAGGTTTTTATGTGATCCCTGGTAATAGATCCAAACTCAATTTGTAAACTGTAACCTCAAACTCAAACGCTGACCTCAAATGATACCCTGAAAGGTCAACTTTGCTTGCTTTAAACCTTTTGTTCAAAACACAGAGGCCTGCAAAATTGACATTGAGAATGTTTCTGAACTTCTCTTTTTCTAGCTTTACTGAATGCAACATTCACAGATTCTTGGTTGATGATGAACTGACACGCTTTAAATAAGCTTTTTTGTGGCTCTAAAAGTAAACACCTCTCTTCATTAAATACACACAACATCTGCACAATACCATGTAGAAGGCTTGCTGTACACAATACAAACCCAACCTCATCATTGTCGCTTGGAATTAAACCAAGTCGACACATTCCTGGTTTGCGCTAAGCCGAGCATGTGATGTTTTAGTCGAGGCTGGTGTGGTCACATTGGACCTTCCCTCCTTTGTGAAGTAGTCGTTACAAAAAAAAAAAAAAAAAAAAAAAAAAAAACAATCACAAGACTCCCACCAGGGATGAAAGTATGTACTGTAGAAGACCACATGAGGGCGTTTGGTCTTGTGACCATCAGGAGGGATGGCTTTCAAGCCAACCCTATGATTTGCGTGAAGGCTGAATTTGACTTTCACTCGAAGCTGATTTGGAGTCGAACTTCTGGATATAAACCATCTTATTAAACTTTTTTTTTCAAGTGAGGTTTTGT
The DNA here is from genome assembly GCF_059441175.1 of Urocampus carinirostris. NCBI lineage: Eukaryota > Metazoa > Chordata > Actinopteri > Syngnathiformes > Syngnathidae > Urocampus > Urocampus carinirostris. The sequence goes on along the minus strand of NC_142356.1, from coordinate 28,122,535 downwards.
TAAGATTTGATAACCTAACTACTTACCATGCACAGGTAAGGTCAGGCCTAAAAAATCCAGCCCGACCTGACCAAGGCATGCGTGTATTAAAGCCCGACCCAGCCTGAGCCCGACCTATTAACTAGATTAGCAGGACCGAGCCCGAAGTAAACCCAACATTTTATTTGTGAGGACTCGCAAGGGGAAAAAGTGATTTCTGATTTCAAAAATAAAAAAAAAACAAACAAAAAAAAAAACTGTCTTTTGTCATGAAATCTAATTTAAACAAGACTGTATAATTGTACATCTTTTTTTTCATCTCTGTGTCTGCAGAGGTTACGTTAACTGATAATTTTCCATCATTGACGGATTTTTTAAGAATTGCCGGGAACCTTTTAAGGCTGACTGTCATTTTGACTGCCGGACAATTTGGCCCTTAACCACAGCAGCAGTCAATCCTTGATAATTTGGCAAGGCATTCTAAGAGAGAGAGAGGCAGAGAGAGAAAGAAGAACAGTGACGTGTGAATCATAAAAAAAAAAGGCAGAGAAAGAGAAGCCCAACCCCACACGAACATAATGATTGACCGTTTAGGCCCAAACCAGACAGAAATTTGGCTCGGGCTTGATCTTAAGATCGTACTTTTGATGGTATGCACCCATATGAAAGCTCGAAACTCTAAATTTAATTTAAAAATCAAATAGTTGAGTCAAGTCAAGTCAAGTTTATTTGTATAGCCCTTAATCACAATGAGTGTCAAAGGGCTGCACAGAGCACAGATTATTGCAAACCACAGACTATTATTACAACAGGAAATAGTTGGGAAAAATAGCACCTTATGCTGGAATCACAGATTAAGATCTTATAAAATATATTATACATTCTACATAACAAAAATAAAATAAATAAATTGATGTAAAAAAAATGCATATATAAAATGAAATAAAGTACATTTTCCCTTAGAAGTGGGGTGCAACATTTTAAAATGTAAGGTTTCAATCATCACTTTAAGCCAAAAGATGTTGGCAGAGTAATGCATAATTGAAATAGCTTAAAAGGCTATTTTAAAGTCTCAACCAAGTCAGTAAATATTTTTTTTTATTAATTTCATTACTGCTGTACAAAAATAATTAGTTGTTGTTGCGTTCGACTAATACAGTACACATTACCTTACAAAGCTAAAAAAAAAAAGCAAAAACTGGTCAAGGTAACAAACCTGTAAAAAACACAAAACTAATCGTAATAAATAAAAAAAGGTCAAACTATCGAAATGCAATGATTAATCTATTGATTAATTTATTGATGTAGAAAAATCATCTACCTCGTGGGGTTACCAATATTATGCCCACTTATTTCTTGAAAAACTAACTAATTGAGACAAGAGGTCTTATTTTCATTCAACACAGTGATTAAAAACATTTCCTCCAACGGAAGTGAATCGATCTTAGTTCACATTTTACTACTGTCGATAAGCTGACATTTTATGAATCTCTAATAAAAAAGTAATGTATTGTAAACCATTAACCGATAATTAAAATAGTTGACAATTAATGTATAGGGCACCAACTCATCAAATAGCAATGCTTTTCTTAACTTCTATTCAAAATCAAATAATAAAAAACCATGATGAAAAAAATCAAACTATTGTAACCGAGTCCCATTTTTGCGCGTGATTGGCACTAGTTGGATTTCCCAGACAACAGTGTCGGGCCCTTTTGCACGCAAAGTTGATCCTCACATTCAATTCATGTTTTGAAACACGATTTTAGACCCCAACCTTGTCTTGATAAGCCAAAATGAACATAAACGCTGACTTAAAAAACATAGTTGAATCCCTAACTTTAAATCCGGACCCATGGTGCAAACTTAATGTAACCCTTTTCTTTAGCATGAGTCGCTAGCTCCACCTTGACTGATTACATGAAAACAAGAGTAATGCCAGCTTCAAACATGCAAATAGTGTGGCATGGCCATTCTGTAACATGTGAGTGCTAACAAACGTTGGCAAGCAGCTGATAGAATGTTGCTGCGCTCAAATACTATTTGTGTTGCTCAGGCCTACAAAGAGCAAACTTATAATGTCAATTGCTAGCCCTAAAGTTAGTGCTAATAACCGAAACACTTGCTTTCAGGTAAGCTATTAAGGGGATAGACCAGAGGTTGGGAACCTATGCCTCTTTTCATGAGTACATATGGCTCAGAGCTAAAATGATACTGATGCAAATCTCATCTATAAAGTTACAAATCTAAGATACAGGGCACTTAGCTGACATGGCGATGGAAGCAGAAATGGTTCGGTCAAGTATATAAAGAGCATACACTCCACTACGGTTTACAGTAAAGGTGTCTAACCAAAATCCCCCTTTTTGGCTGTACTTCACTTTAATTGGAAGCTCATTAAACAATTAAGGTTCATTGTTGAGTAACCTAATGATAAAAACCCACCCAAAAATGTAATCAGACAGAAATGCGGGCCAAGCACACAGAGCAATTTGATTAGGTGAGGAGGGGTGGGCGGACTTTTGTACACAGAGCACTTCTGTCAGACCAGCGCTGTCTGCACCAAAGGCAAATACGTCAGTATCTTTGTTTGCTGTATTTTGTGACGATTTTACAAAATAACTCTGCGTGCACCTTAATCTAAAATTATAATTTATGAAAAAAATGAAGGTCATAATGAACCTCAATGATCTTAAGTAATTGTGAGAGGGAGACAAGTTTAAAGTGGTATATTTTAGCATTATTCTTATTTCATAAATCGTATCAAATCTTCTAACATCAGACAGTGAATTAAAATACGCTGAAAATCTTGATTTTGTACGGAGAGCGAGTTTGGCAGTCTTGCTCAAATTTATCTCAAAATATATTGAGACTGGGAGGTCGGTGGTTCGCGCCCCGGCCGAGTCATTCCTAAGACTTAAAAAGTGTTCGGCGGCGCCCTCTGTTGGCTGCGGCTGCATCGGCTCGCTACAACGGGTCAGGTGCAATCGACATTTCGTTCTGTGTACATTGTTACACAGAATGACAATACAAGGAAATTATTATTATTATTATTATTATGACAAGGCTAACTCTAAAAAATTGAAAAAAAAAAAGAAAAAAGAAAATATTTTGCTAATATGACTCTTTAGGTCAAAAAAGGTCCCTGAACATGGGATAGATATATTTATGGCACAAACCTTTGTTATGAATTGCACACTACCTCCAATTCCAGTTTTTGTTTGTTAAAGCAAACAGTCTAATTTTGTGATAGATAACTACCCCATTTAGCCCCCATAATGTATGTGAAATGATCTGCATTGAAATGATCTGCATTTATATAGCGCTTTTCAAGTCAATGACTTCCCAAAGCGCTTTACATTGTGCTTCACACTTCCCAATAGCGGCCGTGATCTGTGCAGCCATGTAAGGCGCTAACCCGCTTATTGGGGGTATTGGGGGTTCAGTGTCTTACCCAAGGACACTTCGGCATGTAACAAGGACAAGCCGGGATTCGAACTGGGATCCCTTAATCCTAAAACGATCGCTCTACCTCCTGAGCTACTGCCGCCCCAATGTCGACTAAGAACCTGGATTAATTGAAAATTGGGAGCTTTTGTTCAAATTATGTCTGCTACAATAACGGACCTGGAGAGCACAATCCACCAACGTATATTCATGCAAGGCAAATTTAAAAAAAGAAACACACAGAATAAATTTAACTGAAGCTCGACAAGATTGGTTTTATTTAATTTTTGATTGATTATTGATTATTGCATTATTGACCGTTTGCACACACGTGACGAGACCATGGCGGATGGTAGTAGCAAGACAAGGCCAGTAAACAGTAGACAACAACAACAAAAACATCTATACTATTCAACACCATTGGCAATGACTGGTCAAACAAATATTGTGCAGCTGTCGGATGAAGTGGCTCACCTTGTCAGAATGCACAAAATGCGCTATTTAGTGAAACGAAGATACAGTGGCATTAGCAATGCTAGCTACCGACTTCCTTCCAACCTTCCTCCTGACATATCCACACATCCATACAAATTGGCTAGTCTGCCTGACTTCCGTCCACACAATCCGTACCACTTCATTGCAAATAGAGTATCCCCATACACCGTCACTGATCTAATATCTTATACAAGTCTGGATGCTTACCAGTCCTTTGGAGCTGGTACGCGCAACTCTGCTCCGTTTTGCCAACAAATTCATTGCGTGGTCCAAAGAGTCAGACCGCCAATAAACATGGCAATAGCAACAAAAACAAGCTTTTTTCAAGCACTTCACTCAAAATGTTAGCATATTCCTGACCTTGAAAACACAACATAAAAATTCAAGCATTTTAAAGGATTTCAAGCACACGTACAATCCCTGGAATAAGACAATTGTTTGCGGACTTTATCAGGCAGCCATCGATTTTGTTAAATCAACGTTTATGCAAACACATGCAGAAGGTCAGAGAAAAATACTCAATTAACAATACAAAACTCACTGTACTTACGTACGTTTGAAAATATATAAAATCACAACTCTTCACACATCCTGTGCAATTTAACCATTGATAGCTGAGTTCTCTGGTGTCTCACGCGCACATAATGTAAAAAAGGAGGGGACACGACTAAGTCGTGTTGCTACTTCTATATAAAATTAAGGATATTGTGACGAGAAACATCAACGCTTCATGTCTATCTGAGAAGAAGTGTTCGCTGATTTAATCTTATAGTGTGGCTCCAGCTGACTAATTATTGGGTTTTTATGTCCATCGGGGCAAGAACTCATATGTCATCTTTGCTCTCAACGATCTGATAACGATCAATCCAACAATCATCGTGCATCACTAAAAAAAAGACCATTTTAATCAGCATCTTTCCTCCCTGAAAATAGTTTTTTTTCACCTTTAGGTTTGTTTATGTAATTTAAAGGGACAGTGTGTAATATTTAACTCCTCTTAGTGGTAAAAAAACAGTTTGCTAAAAAAAATATATATATATATATTTAAATAATAAAGATCAATACAAGAACAATCATATGAACATGTGTTTTATAAAATTACTCTAAAAAATGTATTTGACATAACATAAAGACATGCATTTCAGGTGAATTGGCCGGTCCAAATTGTCCCTAGGTGTGAATGAGCGAATGAGTTGTCTGTCCCTGTGTGCCCTGCGATTGGCTGGCAACCAGTTCAGGGTGTCCCCTGCCCACTGCCCGATGATTGCTGGGATGGGCTCCAGCCCCCCCGCGACCCTACTGAGGATAAGCGGTACGGCTAATGAGATGAGATAAACTGCACTCAAGTAGACTGAGGTGATCATAAACACGCCTTCTTGTTGCTACGGGAACCAGAAAAAAAACTCACAAAAGGCTGCGAAAGAATGAGTTTGGCTACTTTTAGTCCCCATAGTTTGTATTCTTCCTTGTGCTTTTTTCAAACTGGTTAATGTTCACACTACATCAAGGGTTGGCAACCCAAAATGTTGAAAGAGCCATATTTGACCCAACTCCCCCAAAATACGCGTTTGGAGCTGCAGGAAAATTAAAAGCTTCATATAATCCCTATAATTAAACCAACACATACTCATTTTATATATATATATATATATATATATATATGTATAAAATATTTGTGTCATGTTTGCCCACCGACAGCCACCATTTAATTTTCCATTATCAAACATTTTTAAAAAAGTACCATGAACCTATAGCGAGCCCCAAAGAGCAGCATGCAGCTCCATAAATTATATGGAGTCATATAGTGTTATAAAATTTGAGATTCACTCATACACATTACAAAGTAATATTGGAGGACAAACAGCACACATAACTCAGAAGCACACAACTAAAAGATCCTCATTGTAATTCTTCAAGCTTTATTAGCAGCCACATGACTCCTCACCACTAAAGGTTTTTTCTCTCTCATTTAATTATAACATACTGTGTGAATCGCAATCTAAAACAATAAAAATTGTGGTCAACATGTCAAGATCACTGAATGTTTGTATACTGTCACAAACTCAATGTATACTCAACTTAAAACATTAGTGACATGATCACATGAAACCCAACGATCGCCGGGACTATTCCATTTTTTTAAATTCCAGGACAAGTAAAACAACTTTATTCATTGGGACTCAAACAGCAAAAACAAAGAACACATCTATGTCAAATTCAATTCACACAAATGACTAACAACTAGTTAATTGTGATTACTGATACATGGAGAAAAACTTAATCGGGTTGATTCGAGGCATCCAAGACTGCGCCTGTTATGACTAAAGGGCCAAGAAATTAAAATAATTGATAGTAATTGGTTCTAAGAGAACAAGGGTGGTGTGACTGTGGCCCTATAGCATGTGTGCTAGCATCACATGTAATCTCTGTATTCTCTGTGTCCATTTTGACAAAGAGGCCTAGGACTTAATTTGTATCCAATTCAAGTTGAATTAAATAGGATGCATCTCTACAGTCATCGAAAAATAAAGAATTTCTTGCATTTCCACCTTCATAATTTGCAGCAACAAATTATTACTGTATTATTTGATTCATATATCTAATGTTTGAGCTGTGCCTGGATTAAATTGAAAAAAGAAAAAAAAAATTGTTTTAGTTTCAATACTCACGTCCTAAAATAGAAAGTTATTTTAAATAAGCATTGTAAAAAACAGATGTATGATTACGTTCCTGGTATGGACCCCAAAACAACATCATGGTTTTCCATAAAGAAATGCAAAATACAGGCCTCAAAACCTTTATTACATTCAAAGTGAGACCACCAAAGAAATTGTTTGTTCAAACAATAACTTCTTAAAAGCCAATAAAAATAAAATCATATTAAATCATTTTGAGAAAAAAAAACGTGATATTCGCCAAAAGATGGCTTTGTGATTTTTTTCTAACGGGAGGAAAACATTTTCTTTGGATTTAACAAAGACAATCAGCCTTTTATCATGGACAATAAATCCACCATTAATTACTGTTTGAATTTGTGAATGATTTAAAAACCAAAAGGTATCAACATGATTTGAGTTTTGTATCTAAAAATAAGGATCAACACGTATCATTAGTATTAAGAGGAGGCCGATAACTGATACATGGAGCCGATATTTATTTGCTGTAAAAACTTAAAAATCGGCACAAGAAGTTTTTGATAATGCAAAAAGGCACAAAAAATATGAATAAAACTTTAATAGAGCTCTGAAACGTTTGACAGTAAATTAATTAGAATTTTAACACAACTCACATGACTAATCTTTCAATTTCACATGACTAATAAGTGTGGTATTCCTCTGTAGTCTCCCAAAGCCAAACAACACAATAGGTTTGAAATTTCTTACTTTGCAAACATTAAATAGGGTAGTCAGATTTTAAATTTTTTCAAACATTTGTTTACACGGGTAAATCCAATAAAACCAGGGTCTCATTCACAACGGTGGTCTGGTTACAGCGATCAGTGAACAACTACGTACAATGAACATGCATTACAATAAGGCTACTATAGTATGCTATATAAAACCTGTTTGTGTATAACTACAGTAGTCATGGTTGTGAATATACAAGCGTTTAGCTACAATGGGTCGCCTCCACCGTTGTTGAGGTTTGCATGAATATGTCTTGATATACTCATTATATAGACAACGATTTTATGTATTAATCACGTCAATCAATATTTCTTAATAAACACATTATACAGATTAAGATCACGACACACGTTCTATCGGAAGTGCAGCGCTTAGAAGCATAAGAAAATCAGAGTTTGTGTTCACGTGAAGGGGAGTCAAATCCTGCCGGGTCGGAATTAGGCACAACACTGTTGACAATTCAGTCAAGGGTGGTCAAAAGAAGGGGGTAGAGAGGAAAAAAGACAGTAATAGCGAATGTGAAAAACATTCACGACAGCCCGAAATCTCGCTCCAGTCTGTGACTGAGGACTGTGCGAATAGAGACAGCTTCCTGATTCAGTGGCTCTGCCCCCGGTCGCTTATCCAATCACAAGGCGCCGGCTCGGCAGTGTCAGGGACAGAAGGCAGGAGAGGGAGAATAAGGCTTGGTAGTTTCTCTGTGTTGTGCCCAATAATGGCACGTCAAATAAATAGATATGCCGATACCGATATCCATCAAATTCCCAAATATTAGTGCAGATAATCAGCCCGTCCGTTAATCGGTCTATCTCTAACTTTGATTTCATAACATGAGGCCCACGCAGAGCAATGTTTTTCAACTGGGGTAGTGGTCCACTTTTGGGCACGGACACATTTTCAGTGGGTCATGGGCCTATGTCTTGCCAAAATAATGCTTAAAAAAACAAAAAACAACTGCAGTTTAATTACACTCCCTAACAGTAGATGGCGATAATTCCCTGCGATAATGACACCCCCCATTTCCCACCACAGAAAAAGGCTACTAAAGTTTGTTAACACATGTTGAGCATAGCCAAACGTAGATACAGCGGAGATCATATGAGTGATGGATTTTATTATATTGAAGACACGCTACTGAAATAATGCATTTTGGATTTCATTAAAAATGCACACAATGGAGTATTAAAGGGACAGTATGTATTATTTGACCATTACATATCGCTGCATTGTGCAGTCAGCAACAAGCGTCTCTGGAGCCCAGTGGCTCTTTGACACTCCCTAGTGGCTCCCTGGCACTTTTACCAAAATGTTTGATAATGGAAAATTATATTGTTTCTGTAGAAGGACAAACATGACACGACATTCTTAATGTTTTCCAATGAAGATAGACGAATAAACTATTTATTTAAAAATGTTTTTGCTTTCCTCATAAGTCTCACAGAAAGCTTTTATTTTTTTGTGGCTCCACACGTGTTTTTTTTTAGGGGGCCAATAAAGCTTTTCAACATTTCGGGTTGTATACCCCTGGTTCAATGGACCCAAACACGATCGCTAAAGAGCACAGGAAGGAATAGCACGTATGGAAACTCAAAGTGACCAAACTGAATAATTTTTCTTCGAGTTTCACAAAGCATCCTGCGAGCTTTTTATTCTTTTTCGGTACACGTAGCAGTATGATAGCCGACAATTCTGGTGAGACTTTATTCAGCTATACTTTATGAGTAAATCTAAACACGGCCACATTTACAGGGAGTGCAGAATTATTAGGCAAGTTGTATTTTTGAGGATTAATTTTATTATTGAACAAGAACCATGTTCTTAATGAACCCAAAAGTCTCATTAATATCAAAGCTGAACATTTTGGAAGTTGGAGTGGGGCTTTTTTAGTTTTAGCTATTTTAGGAGGATATCTGTGTGTGCAGGTGACTATTACTGTGCATAATTATTAGGCAACTTAACAAAAAACAAATGTATACCCATTTCAATTATTTATTTTCATCAGGGAAACCAATATAACAGCTCAACATTCACAAATATACATTTCTGACATTCAAAAACAAAACAAAAACAAATCAGTGACCAATATAGCCACCTTTCTTTGCAAGGACACTCAAAAGCCTGCCATCCATGGATTCTGTCAGTGCTTTGATCTGTTCACGATCAACATTGCGTGCAGCAGCAACCACAGCCTCCCAGACACTGTTCAGAGAGGTGTACTGTTTTCCCTCCTTGTAAATCTCACATTTGATGAGGGACCACAGGTTCTCTATGGGGTTCAGATCAGGTTAACAAGGAGGCCATGTCATTAGTTTTTCTTCTTTTAGACCCTTTCTTGCCAGCCACGCTGTGGAGTACTTGGATGCGTGTGATGGAGCGTTGTCCTGCATGAAAATCATGTTTTTCTTGAAGGATGCGGACTTCTTCCTGTACCACTGCTTGAAGAAGGTGTCTTCCAGAAACTGGCAGTAGGACTGGGAGTTGAGCTTGAGTCCATCCTCAACCCGAAAAGGCCCCACAAGCTCATCTTTGATGATACCAGCCCATACCAGTACCCCACCTCCACCTTGCTGGCGTCTGAGGCGGACTGGAGCTCTCTGCCCTTTACCGATCCAGCCACGGGCCCATCCATCTGGCCCATCAAGACTCACTCTCATTTCATCAGTCCATAAAACCTTAGAAAAATCCGTCTTGAGATTTTTCTTGGCCCAGTCTTGACGTTTCAGCTTGTGTGTCTTGTTCAGTGGTGGTCGTTTTTCAGCCTTTCTTACCTTGTCCATGTCTCTGAGTATTGCACACCTTGTGCTTTTGGGCACTCCAGTGATGTTGCAGCTCTGAAATATGGCAAAACTGGTGGCAAGTGGCATCTTGGCAGTTGTACGCTTGACTTTTCTCAGTTCACGGGCAGTTATTTTGCGCCTTGGTTTTTCTACACGCTTCTTGCGACCCTGTTGACTATTTTGAATGTAACGCTTGATTGTTCGATGATCACGCTTCAGAAGCTTGGCAATTTTAAGAGTGCTGCATCCCTCTGCAAGATATCTCACTATTTTTGACTTTTCAGAGCCTGTCAAGTCCCTCTTCTGACCCATTTTGCCAAAGGAAAGGAAGTTGCCTAATAATTATGCACACCTGATATAGGGTGTTGATGTCATTAGACCACACCCCTTCTCATTACAGAGATGCACATCACCTGATATGCTTAATTGGTAGTAGGCTTTCGAGCCTATACAGCTTGGAGTAAGACAACATGCATAAAGAGGATGATGTGGTCAAAATACTCATTTGCCTAATAATTCTGCACTCCCTGTATAATCAATCGCTTATGAATGATGTTGACGTCAGGAAGCTGTGAAAGGAACATGCTGGGTACTGTCCAAGACGTCTCCTTTTCCTTGGGCGGCATTAGCTCAGGAGGTAAAGCGCTCGTCTTGGGACCAAGAGGTCCCAGGTTTGATTCACGGCTCCTCCGTGATATATGTTGAAGTGCCCTTGGGCAAGACACTGAATCCCTAATGCCCCCGATAGCAGGTAGTTGCCTTGCTATTGGTTAGTTCGTGTGTAAAAAGGGAAAAGTGTGAAGCACATTGTAAAGCGCTTTGGGAGGTCTTCATTGACTTGAAAAGCGCTATATAAATGTAGACCATTTACATTCTCCCTCTCCTGGCATTGTGTAATGCAAAAATGAATTTACAAACAAAAAGACCAACATTCAGCACAGTTTGCCTCGTAGCATCCATTGCTACCTGGTAATCCTGGAAGGGGGATTACCTCATGTGCAGCCCCTTCTCAATGTTTTCTTACTTCCTCATGCTAAAGTTTTTTTTAGTTTTTCCTTGCCCTCATGTAGGTATCAGATCAGGGGATGGTGTAACAGCCCTTTGATTTATGATTAAGGGCTATACAAATAGAGAAGACTTGATTTAACTCATGTTATGTCAAATAAATGCAGATTTCTCCACCTGTGAGTATTTCTTTCTTAATTTGGGTTGTGGCTTGTAATTAGCGTGGGTCCTCGAGTCAGACTAGTTGAGAACCACTATGCTCCCAAAAAATAAAAACTTTGCGACCAACCTGGGCCAAAAAATTGAGAAGAAAAATGGGGCGGTTTGTTCTTTTTGAATCTCAATAGTTTGCATTCTTCCTTTTACTTTGCAGCCCTCATTTAGATTATAGAATACATAACAATACAGCAACATCAAGTGGTCAAATTTTACAGAGTGTCCCTTCAAATTAGTTGTCCTTGTTTAAAAATGACAACCTCCTGGTGGCATCTATAGGTAATATAGGGAGATAGAGTGCCCAATTTAAAGTCCTCAATTCATTTAACACAACAATAACTACAATGTGTATTGCATTTTTATCAAGCTAGCTTGGCCAGCATAGTCAGGAGGTTTAACTATAAAAATGCCCCCAGGAGCATATACTTGGACTCTCCCTTTCTGCCATGTTTGTTTACTACTGTCCTTCACTCTCACATTTAATGCTGGATGATAATGACCACTTATTTGGAAGTATGAATATTGTATTCAAGGTATGTCGCAAATTGCTTTTTAAGAACTCACCCACGATACGATGCGTAGTATCGTCTGGGGTTGCTGGAAGAAGGTGACCGGGTCGAAGGCTCCTCCGGCTTTCCCGGCTCCGTAAGCCTGCATCCCCTCCATGGCGCCCCCCGCCACGCTTGCTCCTCTCCTCCTCGGGCTAGCTGCTGATTGAAAATGTCTCGAGCTCACGTCGTCACGTTTTCTTTTCTTGCCTTTGTATTTCTTTCTTCGAATCGGAGTTCAGATTTCACCTCTAAAAATGTCCGCGTTTGGTGAAAGGTGCGCGTGATGGATGCGTCCCTGCTACGGATGGCGTGAACGCGCAAGCCGGTGTCACGCCCGGGACGCGCAAGTCGGCGACGCGCACGTCTTCACAGTGAAGTCTCGCGCTCCAGATTTACGTCATCGTTTTTAAAGCTCTTTCTTTTTTTAAAACAAAGTCAAATGTAATTGTTCGGTGGAATAAATACACATTATTGTAAAGTAAACAAATACAAATGAATTATGTTATTTATCATCGAAATTAAAATAAATTTTATTTGCTGACGACACTACACTGTTCGGCTTGGGTAAAAAATATAGGAATTGTAGGCCGAAATGACCGTTGAACCAAACAAAATAAAATAATTGTTTCATAAAAAATAAAATATCATTAGATGTATCAAAAATAATGATTATCGCAAATCCCCAAAAGACACAGAAATACAAATAAAGAAAGATCAAAAAGAAAGTTCTAACAAGTTTTTTTAAAGTGATTACTGTATTAGCCATGGTGTTAGCCAGAGAACCCATATAAATAGCATACAACCCAAATGAGCAAACATCGCAGTTATGGGTAAATGCAGACATATGTTTGATTAAAAAAAACAACTTCATATTATATAGAGTTCATTAATTGTGCCATATTTAAGTAATTGCATAGAGCAGGGGTTTCCAAACTTTTTCACTCTAAGAGTTACTTTTTGTTACTAATTACCGCAAAGGGCACCCAGTTTGACATGTATTTCTAAAATAACAGCTTATTGTGTTATTACCAGGTTAATTATTGGAAGTAGGGTTAGATACTCAGCCAACCACTAAAAACATTTTACTAGAAAGTCACAGCCCAGCCCTGGTGAACTATTTTTAGAACAAGTTTGCAGCAACTTCAACTGACCTTAGGGGCCACTCTGATGACTGTGAGCACCACATTGGAGACCCCTGGTATTGAGATTTGGGGAAATACATATAAGAGCAAAATAGAATTGCTTATTCAATTACAGAAGAAAGTTATTATGATTGTGCCCAGCGCTGGGTAAAAATATCTTGCAAACACACTGCTTTTAAAAAAACACCAATCCATTCATTTCCTGCACCGCTTATGCTTACTAGGCTCGTGGGGGTATTAAAGATATCGTGAAACGTATATCCCTATTTTTAGTATACAACGCAAAAGAGCACAAACTCACAACACATGTTCAACAGTTGTTTTCCCTACAGAACAGACACTTATTATCTCAGGGGAATCTAAAATTTTATGGTCCAACATTCAAAAGCCATTTTGTCACCTGAAAAGGTATTCATTTATGAAATGATTTACATGAAGACCTAAAATATGTCCATGGAGATAACTGGGATGGGCTCTAGCACCCCCGCAACCCTGGTGAGAATAAGCAGTGCTGATAGTGGAGTCACAAGCGATATTATCATCATACCTGTCAACCTGTACGTTTTTGGCCGTACAAAGCACGTTTATAATGCATTTTAAGACGTGTATGACGTACAAGAAAATCTGTACGGAAAAACGCAAATTTGTCAATTATGGGTGTGTGCCCAGCAATTGGCTGGCAACCAGTTCAGGGTGTCCCCTGCCCACTGCCCGATGATTGCTGGGATGGGCTCCAGCACCCCTGTGACCCTACTGAGGAAAAGCGGTGCAGCTAATGAGATAAGATGAGATGGGTACCATCCGGTATAGAACGACTATCACGAAACGGCAATTCAATCAAGTCAAACGTGTTTGCTGCGGTAGCCTTTATCTCTGTATCAGGGTTTTTTTTCGTTGCAAACGAAGCGAGCGGTTTGATGCTACTGTGTGCATGCGTCTGCCGCCTCGGATTTCATGTCGTAGTTGTGTAGTGAAAGAACGTCCGTCTCTTTTTAGCTTTTTTGGCTCAACTCATTAGAGAGAGCCGGCTCTCAAACGGCTCACTTGCTTTGATGCATTATATTACAAATTATTATGTTGTATAAAGAAGTTAAGAAAAAAAGGAAGTATAAAATGAGAAAATGAAAAAAGACAGGTTTGTGGTTATCCCTTTAATCAGTACATTACCAACAATAATTTAATGCAGAAAATCAATTAATAATTTGAATAAGAAAATGTATTATTCTACTTAATTATATTTGCATGTATTTTTTCCTTCTACAGTGAACGTCCAAGCTACTGGTACTTAATTTTTGAAGTTTTTTTTTATAATAAACCTCATTCATCTCGAGCAACTCAGTATCTCACAACAAAATCTATCATATATATTTTAAAATATATATATATATATATATATATATATATATATATATATATATATATATATATATATATATATATATATTACAATATATAGGATATAACGAAACAAATGTACAATATAACATGTTAAACTACATTACTACAAGATTTTTTTGTATTTTGTAAGGGAAAATACGACAGTTTGTAAGGGCATGGAGCCGTGGAGGTTGACAGGTATGTATCATACACTTTTAATTTCTTTGTTTTCCAATTTTCTATTGTGGTGCAAAGTTCTGTTTTCCTGTTTTGATTTTGAATAGGTCTTTCCTGCAACAAACGGCTTAACCTACTCTCTTGTAATTTTGTATTAAACAAATATTTTGTTGTTTCCTTTTGTAAATTAATGATTCAGGCATTGTTTTATGCTGTGCCCAAATAAAAAAGCCACGTACTATAAACAAATTAAAGAAATTTGACTGACAAACCATAGGTTTTTTCATAAAGCACTCATCAATGGTGCTTTTTGAATACGTATAAATAAAACTAATATTAACGTAAGCCTAACAGTGAGACAGATCAAACGTCATTAATGTCATAATAATGTTATGCAGATGAAGACTTCATGGGAAGCAGGGACAATATTAGTATGGCAAGCAAAACTAAGGGTTAAATAAATAACGTACCGGAAGTGTAACCAATGACTACTAGTTTACGCAGGCTACAGTCTGGCCAATAAGACATCTTCTTGAGCGGTTGCTAAGTGACATGTCGCTGGAGTGTTTGGAAAGATTAAAGACTGAAAAGCATTTTGTTTTAAATTAAACAAGTTACTTTAGAATTACAAAACAATTCATTAACCCCCACTGGTCATGGTAAGGTTGAGGGCGAAGGTTCTGGTGTTCGGTAAGTGTCTGTCGTTTTCAGAGTTAGCAAAGTTGTGATTAGCAAAGCTTTGGCTAACATACGCATTGTGCCGTTTACTGGATTTTTACACATCATCTGCTTTTGCCAATGATTTCCCGACATTGGTCGTGGTTATTATCCTTTACGTTTTTAGACTCAAATGGACAGATGCTCTGTAAAAGGTTGAACGGTGCAGACTCATGAATGCTGCAAGCATCTCAAAGAGAAACACTCAAAGAAAATACACAAACTCTGTTTCAACAACTAAAAAATTTGAACAGTGCCAACACAAAAACAAAAAAAAGATTAATGCAAACCAGAAAGTTTGCAAACTTAAAAAAAACCCACTGCGAATTATAAACGCTGCAAAAAAAATGAATGCAAAGCAGAAAACACGCAGCCTCTTAAAAAGCACTCTATAAACGCTGAAAACATACAAAAGAAAGATAAGTGCAAACCAGAAACACATGCTAACTCACCAAAACACTGCAAATAGAAAGGCTGAAAACCTAAAAAGAGGAAGATGAATGCAAACCAAGAAACATGCAAACACCCCCCAAAAAACAATAGAAAACTATAAGCCCTGCAAACCAGTCAGAACAGCTGAGCTTCGCTAAACATCGTCAGCTAACCGATTGTATAAAAACAATCAAATATCGTATTTGGCTACAAGGAGACAAAAATGAATAGAAACTCTGAGTTAAAGGGATAAAGATAAAGGGAGTACTGACCAGGTTAAGTTCATTTAATCTGTTACAGTGGTAACTGACCAAGCGATAATTCCCTTATGAAGCTGGCTAGGGTTCCCTTTTCCTCAAGTTTGGGTCACCTCACTTCCTGAAACAAACCACTCAATTCCCCCCATTTCAGATCTCATCTCATCTCATCAGCTACACCGCTTATCCTCAGTAGGGTCGCGGGGGTGCTGGAGCCCATCCCAGCAATCATCGAGCAGTGGGCAGGGGACACCCTGTACTGGTTGCCAGCCAATCGCAGGGCACACGGGGACAGACAACTCACTCGCTCAGTCACACCTAGGGACAATTTGGACCGGCCAATTCACCTGAAAATGCATGTTTTTCGAATGTGGGAGGAAACCGGAGTGGCCGGAGGAAACCCACGCAAGCACGGGGAGAACATACAAACTCCGCACAGGAAGTCTGGAGCTGGATTTGAACCCACGCAGGAGGTTCCCAAGACATGAACTGTGCCGCACATGCGCTAACCACTGCGCCGCCGTGCTGCCCTCCATTTCAGATCAATCACATTTAATTTTGAATACTGTAAACATACTTTGTTAAACAAACTCCAGATTTTTTTGAGTATAGAATAGAATAGAATATACCTTTACTGTCATTGTTACAAAATGGGTTAACATATTGTGACAACGAAATTGGGCATGACACTCCAGTTTTACACATTCACAGTGAGGTATGAGCCAAGAAGATAAAGGAACAGAGAAGATAAGGTTATAAAACAAGGGGGATAAGGTTATAGTTATATATTACATGGTATTTACACAAGAAATGTCGGCATGTGGGATGTTACATACAGTGTTATCGTGATACCGTTGGTATCGTAAGGGTTGTGCAATATTGCATTTGGTGCAAAAGTCATCATAGTGCCAAAAAAAAAAAATAGTCAGCTTGTGCATTGGTGCAAACATAGTCATCATAGTGCAGAAAAAAAGAAATGGTCAAGGTGAGCAGTAAACATAGTATCCCGATGTAATGTATCTTTGCCTATAAAAACATAAGATTGTTGATTCATCAATTACATTATATTATTCACTGTTTGTGTACAGGAGATCCAGCGGTTGGTAAAACAGCCCTAACACAGATGTTACAAAGTGATGGCACTAGCTTCCAGAAGAACTACAATATGGTGAGAATATGTCAAGACATCTCTGGGAAGAAATTACACAACATATACTTTGGAGGGTCCCATCTTGCAATTGATAGGTGTTTTTATTTTTTTATTTTTTTTATGCTGTCACTTGATTGGTTTCATCGTTTTGTTGGGAGGATTTGATTCTCGAGCAAGCTTCAGATTTACAGCGGCTTAGGTGACGTGAAACCTTACAAGACAATGCATATTAAGCCCTCAAGGAACAAATAGCAAATTCTAAAGAAGGTCACCTGCACTGAGATTATTTAAAAAAAAAAAAAGTTTTTTGAATACTCTTTTTTTTTCCCCCAGTGTATTTATTAAGGACCGACTGATAAAGGATTTTCAGGGCAATATCGATTATTATTGTTAAGAGGAGGCCAATAACTGATACTTGGAACTACATTTCTCAAATAAATCAGCGGTTTCGGATTTTAGTGAAAAAAATACTCCAATTTCCTCCTGTCCTGGAGGCGCGGGCCTCACAATCAACTCCCCTTGTGTTTTTATTCACAGTTGCCATGTCAGAGATGGGTGGGCAAAAATTCTCACAGAAAACCAAGGGCAAGGTTTACAAATTTACTTCATACTGCGGTCATCATTATTGGCAGGACACATATCAATTTTATGACAGAGCTAGTAAAACGTAGATCACCGGTCATAACTTTGGACATGCCTGTCCTAGGTTTTCAGAAGGAGATCTGCCCCAAAGAATCTGAAAATTAAAGAACAGCAACATGGTTTGCCGATAGTGGCAATTATGTAAACAGTGCATACTAGTCAAAATGATGACCATCATTGAGTAATAACATTCAAAATACATAACTAGGCATCCTATGCAATTTCAAATTCTAAAAAGAGAAATCAATTGGAAATTCAGCATTGGTGGTATTCCTGCCGGGCATTTCTGCCTGATGTGCCTTCTCCGGCGCCATTCGGATGTTGTGAGCCCCGAACTCTTGGTCCAAACTTGGTCATCAGCTGGGGACCACTGGTCATAGATGTTTATCTCCTTTAACCACTGGTCATCTCCTGGTGGCGGAGGGATGGCTGGGAATTATCCCCGCCACTGATGCCCTTGTGTTGTTTAACGACCCCCAGCTCCTATCCTTGCCTCGCAGCCTCAGCCCAAAGCTGCCTTTTTCTGCCTCCTCCTCCAGCTCCTTTGTTGCTCTCCGGTGGCCAGCTCCTGTGCAACCCTCTGATTAGGCGAGAGGTTGACGGGTCCACAAAATTGTCATGGGAAATGAGCCATTTTCTTATCTCATTTTAAAAACAAAATAACAATTCAGGAAAGTAATTTAACTCGTCTTACAACCCCATTATTATTATTAAATAAATTAATACCATAAATAATGCTTCATGAATGCTATTGGATATGATGAAGAATATCTTGCCGCTATATTACATCTTGTAAAGCCATTGACTTCTCTATGATGTTGAAATCAGTCTCCGTCCCTCAACGCTTTGCCATGAAGGCCAGAGCAAGCTAGCGGCCATTCCGCTCACGTCCTCCTTTTTGTTGAAAATGTCAGGTAGACCATTAACAATATTCCCAATGTACTTTCTAATAGCCAGGTCCTCATTGGCATTCTGAGTGGTTGCTTTCTACACATCACTGTCGCTCATTAGAGTAACCACATTGCTACCTGTGTTAATGTGCATATGTGCGTGTGCTTGCATACGTGCACATCTCAATGATACAACCAGTTTTTGAAGGTGACGTAAAGGTTGTTAGCCGCTAATTACTCATAAATCGCACTTTATTTTTGAATTTTCCATATCATAACTCTAACCATTAAAGCAGGGATTTTCAACCTTTTTCAAACTGAGAGCTATTATTTGCTACTAATTAGCGCAAAGGGCACCCAGTTTGATATGCATTTTTATTACTATGATGTATTCTATTACGGGGTTAATTATTGCTCAGACAACAACAAAAAACATTTAACTAGAAAATCGAGCACTAGTGAGCTATTTTCGGAGGCACCATGTTGGAGACCCCGGCCTTAAAGGGACATGGTGTATTATTTAGCAGCTTCAAGTGGTTAGAAAATAATTCATTAAGAAAAAACAATATTGATTTTAATGACAAGCAAAAACGCACGAAATATCATACAAACGTGAATTTTTATTTGACCATAAAACCCTGTAAACCTTCGCAGCGTTGGGCAAAAAGTGAAGAAAAGTGGCGCTGTTTGAGTCTCCACAGTTTGTATTCTTCCTTATAATTTTTAGTACCGTATTTTCCGCACTATAGGGCGCACCGGGTTATAGGGCGCACCCCCAAAAAAATAGTTTGTGGTCCTATATCTTCCATAGATAAGGCGCACCGGATTATAAGGCGCTACAATGGGAACGTCGACAAAACAGTCAGATGATTCAGTCCAACTGATTACCCCCTTAACATTCCCAAAGCTTGCAAAGAAGCAAATACGTGCGTAGACACGTGCGGATGCGGTGTCCGTACGATGTCACTTAAATGCGTCATTTCAAATATCATTCGGAAGGTTAAAGTCTTGGGATTCAAGAAATGCCAACCATTAATTCACTCAACTCATCACAGCAACATCAAGATCGTTCTAAAACAAGATAATATAAGGCCGCATAGCTCACCTAAGTTCTCACGTTCAATAATGATACGCAATCATGGTCTTCTTACAACCGTGAGTGTAGTAAATTCAGGAGAGTAAAATATTTACAAATACAGACTAATGAAACATGTTTCTTTATGGCGTAGTTTAGCAAGCTTGCTATTCAGTCATCTTTTTCGGCCAATTGCAGGGTTTGTTTTGGCCCTCTAGCCTATCCGAGGCTCCGAATAACTTCAGCCAATAGCGATTGATTTAACGGATGATTGACACATCTTTTTCAGCCAATTGCTGTATTTGTTTTGGCCCTCTAGCCAATCCGAGGCTCCGAATAACTTCAGCCAATAGCGATCGATTCAAATGATGATTGACACATCTTTTTCGGCCAATTGCAGGGTTTGTTTCGGCCCTCTAGCCTATCCGAGGCTCCGAACAACTTTAGCCAATAGCGATCGATTCAAATGATGATTGACACATTGGTTAGCCAATGAAACGCCGGTATATAAATCCCAGCATACACCGCAGACTACTCCACGTTAGGGGGACAATCGAGTCGGCGGCTGTCGGCGTAAGTTGCGAGACCTTGCGATTTAATATTGAGCCATATGTAAGGCGCACTGTATTATAAGGCGCATGGTCAGCTTTTGAAAAAAATTAAGACTTTTAGGTGCGCCTTATAGTGCGGAAAATACGGTACTCATTTTTGGTTGCAATACTCAATACAGGGACAGTGCTAAAATATTACAAAGTGTCCTTTCAATTATACCATATAATTATAATCCATTACATAAAATTAAATATTCAAATGGATTTGTCATCATTAGTCTTCAAATTTGGAAATTTGAAAATAAATTATGTGGTTTGGTCACGTTGTGTCTTTGTATTTTGTTTTCTTCCTTGTACTTTGTAGCACTCGTTTTCGATTGATTGCTCTACACAATACAGTGACAGCTAAAGGTCAAACAAAACACACTCTACCTTTAAATATGCCATAATCTACTATCTGAAATTAAGACATACAAATCTATTTTATAATTAAACTTTAACCATGGATTGAGGTTTCAAATTACTGTAGATTTTCAAATAAGGGTTTCTTAAATTAGCCGCATCATTGCATAGGCAGCATGGATGAAAGCTTGGGCAAAGAGTTGCAGTTTATATTTTGCATTTTACGGTAATTACTTTTGTAGGAAATTGGTAGGAATGAATCAAAATAGCCCCCAAAACAGCCATTGAAATAGAAAAGTAGCCTCCATTGTAAACCTGTCTCATATCCTTTTCACCTGTAAACCAATGCTGTTATAGTTCATCCTGATCATTCAAAACTTGTATTTATGTGTCACGTCACCAATTGTTGATTCTGTTTTTAAAACTGGACAACTGCAAATGAGATTTCATAGGATACCAGTTCCTTATTTTGATGATTACACCTCACTGCTTATCTATGGCGTTGACTATTATGCACTTCTTACATCATATTTGGCCAATCATGTTTCCACAACCTTTGGGGTGGATCTTTTGTAACATGGTGTGGTAACCTCTTGGGTCGTAGGAGGACCATTTTCTGTGGTGTGTCTTGGGTAAGTACAGGCTGATGGCACCTATCCCTCTCCAGGTCAACAAATGTTTTGACCCGGTCTTGAACTGAGGACCTTTTGCATGTTAGGCGAATGTGCTAACCAATGCACTATGGAAAAATAGAGGATTTAATAAAAGAAGGGCTAAAGGGAGGGCTTCTAGGACTTGTTGGTAGTTCTGAGATTTGAGGCATTTCCTGTTCTTGCAAGTTCAAAACCCATTGATATATTTTCTCCTTATTTTGCGTGTCTATTAAACTATGAACTTATCACCAATGGAGCAATTTCATTGGTCTTTCGTACCTACTTGAGGCAAGTTCAAGCGCTTTAGAAAAATCAAAAATATACGGGGTCAATTCTTCCACAAATACCTGATGTACAGAAAGAAAAAGTGCAAACAAGTTAAGTCACAAAAAACATAGTTTATAGCAAATACAGTCAGCTATCCAGCACATCAAAAGAAACCTTTGCGTTACTTTTATTAATTCTGATTGTGCTTGTTCAACAGACTATCGCAGTGGATCTTATTACTAAAAGCGTCAACATTCCGGAGAGCAACGACAGTGTGGTGAGCATCATCATTGTCTCCTTCTAACCTGCAGTGGTTCCAACAAAGCCATGTAAAATGGGTAATATCCAGATAATATAATGTCACTATTCATATTTTTTAGTGCATTGTCTGAAGCCTTACACGTTAATGAACAGAGCTACACAATACTGAGGAGGTTTCGGTCATATTGGCTACCGCCCGTGTCAAAGAGCTATGATGATCTGTGTCATTATTTCAATGGAAAAGCCCTCTTAGAAAATTAAAAAAAAAAAAAATCAAAAATAATTACGTTTTTAATTAATTGTCTTTGTCCACTTCCGGATTATTTTGCTCATTTTGAATATTATATTTTCTTACTTTAAGAATTATTCAATACATATTTTTAAATTAAAATGAAAAAAAAAAATAAGAGCAAATATAATTTATACAGTACAATGGATTCCAGAGCTTCGCGAGAAAGGACGCTTCTCAGACAATGATTCAAGAAGGGATAATGATTTTAAATACTTAAAAAAAATTCCAAAGTTATTTAGGGATGGTTTTCCCATATTAAGCCTTTGGCTTTGACCCATTATCCCTTTTTTTGTTTTAAGCTGATTTGTTATTTTGTGATGTGATGTTATTAGTAACAAGCTTGGAAAAAACTTCATAAAAAATAAATTTTTATGCACATATCTATTTTAAGAAATATATTTTCTTACTTAAATTATTAGATTACTGCACAATAAATATCAAACGAGAAGCACAACCATCTATTCATTATGTGCACCGCTTAACCTCAGTAGGGTCGCGGGGGTGCTGGAGCGCATCCCAGTTCTCTTCGGACAGTGGGCAGGGGACACCCTGAACTAGTTGCCGGCCAGTCACAGGGTAGACAACTCACTCGTTAATTCACACCTAGGGACAATTTGATCCGGCCAATTCACCTGACATGTTTTTGGAATCTGGGAGGAAACCCCCGCAGCCACGGGGAAAACATGCAAACTCCACACCGCGATGCTGCGGTAGCTGGACTTTAACCATGAACCTCTGCACCAAGCTGATGTTGTCATTTTTAGCCAAAGGGCTACAATTAGTGCATATAATTCAAGGCTGACTAGGTAGTAATAGGATCAATTTACCAAATATTTATTAAAATAATGTTGGGATGTTAACCAAATACTGCATGATTTTACTTCCAGGAGCTTTACTTTATCGACTCTGCAGGGAAGGACTCTTTGGTGGAACTCTACGAGAACATGGTGAGACAAACAATGATATGGTGTAGCTAAATTTGGGTGTTCTATAAATTATTTTCAAAAGTAATCTATTGACCAATTAGACTGAAGAGGTGAGTTTATCCTTTTTCTAAACCCGTCCAGCCTTTTTGGAGCACCACATACATTTTTAAATAATTATAATAATTGGATTCAACTCCCATTTTAGTCATTCTAAAGGGGTGGCCACACAGTTTTGAGTGAATTATTTTTACATGCAAGATCAAGCCCCACCACCCCTCATTCACCAAGTAGCTGCCAGATAATTAAATTGATGTAATTCAATTAAAACATAGCATTCAATTCTCATGTTTTGACATTGTTTTGTTTTTATTGTTTTGACATTGCAAAATTGAATTATGACTCAACGTTGAATGCTTTACGCCGGTTTAATTGATGCCTTTTAGGTACCTTTTTTTGATCAGTATAACATGATTGTCCGTCTTTTTTAACAGTGGGGGCAGCCATCTATGTTGTGCCTGGTGTTTGACCTGACCAGTGAGCCTTCCTTTACCAACTGCGCTCACTGGATGGAGAGGGTTCGCGCCCACACCATGGGTTTCCACTTACCAGGTAACAATACCCGGCAGTTGTGAACGGAATCACAAATCCATAATTTGTACTCAATTATAATTACTACTAGCATTCGGACGTCCAGGGTTTCGATTCCAGCTACCGAAGCCTCCGTGTACAGAGTTTGCATGTTCTCCCCGTGCTTGCGTGGGTATCCTCAGGGCACTCTGGTTTCCTCCCACGTTCCCAAAACATGCATGTGTGGTTAATTACCCTGCAACTAGCTGGCAACCAGTTTAGTGTGTCCCCTGCCCACTGCCCAAAGATGGTGAGGATAAGCGGCACAGATAATAGATGGATGGGTAAAATGGGCGGCCAAATGCAGCTGAACTCCTGCCTGCTTTTTGGGGTTCCAAAATCAGTTTTTTACAAGTAAAGACACTGCTTTAGTGAAGAGTTGCTCCGTGTCTCAAAATCATTGGTTAACAGCCAGCCAAAATGCACGAACAGATAAAATAATAAAGCATGGATTTGTATCTAAAATAAGGGTTTCAATGCTTTTGCATATCGGCCAGCTGTACTTGACAACATCTGAAAAGAAATGGATTTGTGTTTCATTCTTAATATGTATTAAAATGATATGTTTAAACTACTGTGGGCCTGTTAGACATTTTTTGACTCCTAAAGTTTTTCAGAACAGGGTAGGAATTTAATTAAACAAACTTTGTATTATTTGAACACTAGATGTCACTGTATTGTTCAGTGCAACCCAAACACGAGTGCTGGAATTCTAATAAAGAAAACTATGTGTAGAGACTCAAAGTAACCAAACCACACCAGTTTTTTTATTTTCTTGCCTTGCCTTGAGCAAGATTTGGGGACCCATAGCACAAAGGTGTCGGACAATTAGGTCAGCTCCCTCTCGATGAGGCTCATGTTATGTAAAATAAATATGATTTTCTGGACCTGCTTATTATTTTAATAAATATTGTTTTGTTTTTATAATGAGTTACATTGTGTGTTTGTCAATATGTGTGTACGTGTACCATTGTTAATAAGTTAGGGGTCATCCAGACAAAAGAATGTTTTCCCTTAGTATTATTCGAATGAGTTGCATAATAAATAGAATGTATAATAGTCAAGAACTTGATGTTAGAAATAATTATTTTTGTCAAAGAATGGACATTTCTAAGAGATCTCAAAACATTACATGTTTGTGTTAGGGGTTCTTGTTGGCAACAAATGTGACCTGTCAGCCAGGAGGGAGGTGAAAACAGCCGTAGCCCAGAAGTGGGCTGAAAGCCAGGGGCTAGAGTACCTTGAAACTTCTGCTGTGAGTATGCACCTGCACGTCTTACGCTGAGTCAGTATGTTCAGTCAGTGCATCCAAGTTTGTTGAGCATGCCATATCTGTCGCAGAAGGATATGAAGAATTGTGAAGCCCTGCTCCTCAGCTTAGCCCAGGCCTTTCACTCTCTCTACCAGGAACGACGCGAGACCATAGAAAAGCTGCGGCCAGGCTAGACATGCACATGCACCGAATATTTTGATATGAACACAATTAAAACTTTTAGATGCGACAAATGTTCCATTCACCATCATATAAATAATTTCTCTCTGATCGGCAAGTAAACAACAGATCATTTCATGGTGTAAACTCCTCTTCTCTCATTGAAATGCATTGTCCTTTTTTTTTAAATTAAAGACCAAGACGTATCGCAATTGTTTTGGAGAAGTATATGTACCTTCAAATTATTTTTTATTAGATTTATGTTGAGTGCTACGTTTACTTGTTGTGATTTTTTTTTAAACATTGCTTGCATATGAATGTGCTCCATTTTTTCATACTCAACACAAATAAATCGATAAAGGGACAGTATGTAATATTTAGTGCCTCCTAGTGGTACAAAAAAGTTTTTGGATTCATTCGTTCATAGCGTCTGTTGTGAAGGTCTGTTGAGATTGACACATGTTTCAATGGTTTCCTTGTCACAGAAATTAGTTACAGGGAATTGAGTGACACACTTTCATGTTGACCTGAAAATAGTGTTTATTCTGAATGCATCGAAATATTAATACAAAAGAGATTTACTCGCTGCTTTTGGAATTAGATCCAAAGTAAACTGGATAAGTGTTTATTACTCCAACACAGCAGCTTGGAAAAACCCACAGGTTCCCTGATTAGATGGTCATGTTTTCAATCGATGTAATTTCCTGACGGTAAATGTTTGAAGATTTAGCAAAAAAACCTAAGCCGATCATGAGGGGGGGAATTATTAAATAGTTGTATATAAACACGATAAAATCAATCCCAAATGAGGTCTTTGCACTCTCAACCAAAACGTAAGTTTGCTTACAAATTTGACAACGTTGCTGACTTACAGTAGTGTTATCATTTGGAGATAACTGAAAACAAAATTTGTCAAAATGATGGCAAATAGTTTTAAAAATCTGCTTTAGAGTAAAGGCTTTCGAATGAATTAGTTTGTTTTACCCCTATCACATGCCACCCGATGCCAAGTAGCAGCCATAGAAATCGTGGGGGTGGCAGTAGCTCGTGAGGTTCGTCTTAGGATCAAGAGGTTGCTGGTTCGATTCCTGGCTCCTCTGTGCTATATGTTGAAGTGTCCTTAGGCAAGACACTGAATCTCTAATGCACCTGATAAGCTGGTAATTGTATGGCTAACACAGTTAGATAAATGCAGACCATTTACATTTAGCCATAAACACGACTTTCTGGAATGGATGTTAACAACAAAAGTGTTTTTCTTTAAAAAAATAAAACTGGTCTAAATGTATATCACTCACTTTCTCTTGTGATAAATCAGTACTGAATGAATATGTAACAATTATGATGGACTTACTTAAATACTTGAGGTAATACAGGAAGTTGTGTGCGATGAGATTAGGTTGGCATGCTCGAGGACATCCCATCAAGGCTAGGCTAACAAGGCTGGCCTGCGAAATTAAAGGAAAAGGCTACAGTTCTTCCTTTTGCTATGTAGGAGTCTTTTCTGGTCACACTATGTCAGAGGTGTCGAACTAATTTTAACTTGGGGGCCACACGATAGAACAAACATTCTGTCGGGGGCCGGACTAGTAGATTAAAGAGAAAGAAAAAGAGAGATAAAGAAATAAGAGAAAGAGGGAGGGAAAAGGAGAAGAGGGCGGGACAAAGAAAGCAAGAGAGAGGGGGAGAGAGCGTGAGAAACAAAAGAGAAGTCGTGAGAGAGGGGGAAAGAAAGGGAGTGGAAGAAAGAAATCCAAAGAGAAATAGAAAGGCAGAAGGCGAGAAAAGAGAAAAAAAAAGCGCAAAGGGTAGGAAGAGAGAAAGAGAAAAGAGAAAAGGAAAAAAGGAAGTTAGAGCAAAAGAAGTTAAAAAGACATCGAGAGAGAAAGAGACAAAGAGCAACAAAGGAAGAGAAAAAGAGAGACACAGAGAGTGAAAGAGACAGAGAGTGGGAGAAAAGGGGTGGGAAAAAAGAGAGAGAGAGAGAAATACAAGTACAGTGTCTTTGTTCGAGGCACCTTTCTTTGGCAACATCAAGTTGACATATTTCAACCTGCAGTTTGTTTTTCTCTTGCGCTTCTCTGAGTGTTGTCTCGCAGGCCGGATTCAATCCCTTAGTGGGCTGGATCTGGCCCGCGGGCCGCCTGTTTGACACCTGTGCACTATGTAATAGAGTTTCACCTAGTGGTCAAATATTACATAATGTACCTTTAATAATTGCTGGAAATATTTTTTTCATGGGGTCGCACTTCCAGGTGATTTTCACTCAGCTCTTTACTACTTTTTCAACTTAAAAAAAACATTTAAAAAGGATATATAATGTATAATTTTGCACACTGTACTGAGAATAGATTTAGTACCAGAGCATTTTAACTTTCATGCTAATACAAACCAACCAGAAATATGTGTGTAAGGTAGGAGTTTTTTTCTGGGCTAACGATTATCTTTGAATTAAGGTTGCAAATCTGAAGGTTTTAGCTTTTACCAAGATGAATTAGGCTTTCTGAGAAATATTAAGCTGCAAAAAAGAAAAAAAGAGACATGCTGACTTCATACCGAGGAAATTTCCTTTGTTGTTCTCGAATAGAATAGTTGCAGTGTTGATTCTGACAAAGAAGCTAAAACTGATGATGCTTTTTATCCTCCGCTCCAGTACACGGCAGTGTAGAGCTGGTTGAGTCATCCTCTCCGGGCTGCAAGCGCCTTAACGCTATCCCTCCACCTTCCCACCCTGGCTCTCCTCCTTCTCTGATCACAGCAGCACTGCAGAGAGACATGCCGCCGCTGTGATCATTGCACCAGGGGAGAGCAAGCGGGCCGAGATTCAGACGGGGGGCGTGCAATCGTGCAATGCAGCAGGCCCGGCGAAAAAAAGCATTTATTTTGCAACCGAGGGCGCCTGCCGGGGGATTTGGTGATGGGGGATAGAAAGGGATGAGCTTGAAACAGACCAGTGTTTTTCCAACAAAACATTATTTGATGTCTGTCACAATAGTCATAAATATAATTGGGACTGTTTTGATGAGCACTCAGAAGGCTCTCCGTGCATTTCTAAGCAGACCTTAATTAAAATTTTACCATAATGGATACTCAGTCACAAACACTATTGCTTTAAGAATATTAAAATGTGGGAACGTCAGCAAAATTAATAATCTCAATCAATAACCTGTATTACTTCCTGAACCAAGGGGACAACAAATGATAAGAAAAACGTTCATGTTCAATTTAGGCAACATGATAATCCAAGCTCCAAAAAATAGCACTGAACTAATGCCAGGCATTCATTTTTAAATGTTTGTGATTTTTAAAGAAAAATAATGCGCCTTGGCTCAAAAAATCTCGAGAAACGGTTATTTCGATGAATAGATCTTATTCTCCACTATATGCTCAAGGAAGGTGGATTGTTGTGAATACTTTGAGCTGATTGGATGAGGCAGAAGCTGGTGTACACACACTAAACTTGTGTTTGGACCCATCATGGCAACGGGAGAAAATTACATATTTTTCATTTTTTCTTCTCTTTTTTTAAAGAAAACTAGTCAATTTAACAAAACAGAATTACCAGAAAAGGTAAGACAGGTGGTGTCTAGGAAGACGCAAGTCACAACCGCCAATGAACATCATAGAAGAAGTAGTTCAATGCACGTAGCACGCTTTGTACATTATTGGTATTAGTATAAACTGCCCCTCACCATGGGAAATAAAAAAAGAAAAGCGCATGACACACTATGGAGATAAAAGGTATCACCTTGCTGCACATAAACTTCGACCAATGTGTGCGTTTTTAACCAGCCTAGCGTTAATTGTGTTGCTTCTGTGTTTTTTTGCTGTGTTACTTGTGTTGTGTCTCTGCTCATTTCCTCCATGTGTGCTTGTTATTAAAACTCTTTTTGTGCAACATTTTTCTTTATAAATATTTCATGTTTCAACATGGGCACATGCAGCTTATATTCAGGTGCGGGTTATGTATGTACAAAACTTTTTAGTCCAGAAATTACGGTAATTGCCTTTCCATGCAATCGGCCCCTCATTTTGAAATGGAATTCTCCTAAAATAAACGTGTAAAGTTTCCTCAAACAAGATTATCCGTCCAACATTTGACTTTAATTATATTTTGTGATCTATGATTAAAAAGTCTTGGGCCTTCCTGAGATTTCTAGTCATTTCGGCAACTTGAGCAACAGTTAACTCATTTTCATTGTTTTCTTCATTTCTTTAAGACCACACAGACATGTTGTGTTCCCTACAGGGGAATTCAATGTTTATTCATCATCAGGACTTGATGCATCCAAGTTCAGAATCATTCAGTTTTGGCACCTTGAAAGACGTTACGCTTGTTAAGTTTTTTTTCAGTTTTCTTTTAAATTGTCATTTACAACAACACAACGCAAAACCCAAATGAAACCCCAAAACGAAACAAAATCTGACTAATATTTATAAGATCGTGTGCGTTGGAAAAAATAAACCAAAAGGATGAAATGAAAATCACTCTAAAATGCTTTCTTTTTGTCTTGAGACTCTTAGTCCCTAAATAGTCCATTCCCCACTCCCCAAAAAAATCTGAACAAGGAAACAAACAAATCAAGTAAACAATAAATAAAGACACAGTACTGTAACATTAAGTCTATGCTGTCACACCTGCTGCCTTTTACACGGCATCATTGTTCAAAAACAAGTTTCCTTAAAAGCAGATTGGCTGATTTGGATTTGCATGCATGTAAATTCATCTTTTTTTTGTTCTTTTGTTTTTGTTGTTCTTAGGGACTCCATGTTGTCTGTCGCATTGTCCACAGTTATCTTCATTCATAGGCTCAGAAGTTTACCCCACTCTCATTCCCAGCAGTTCCTTAACAAAGATGGCAGCCAATCTTTTGGCGGATGGCCAAAAGTTGCTTAATTTTTTGGTGTTGTTTTTGTGTTTTTTTAAATGTTCGCTGTAAAAAATGCCGTATTAATAACCGACACCAAGCCTTTTTCCTGGACTAATTGTCTGGGTTTGCTTATGTTAGCATCTCCCTTAGCATTACTACCTTTTTTTTCTTCTGCCAGGAAAATCTGGTCATGATGTATTAACAGGTATACTTGTATGTTTTTATATCAGGTATATATCAATACATGTTTGCTTTTTTGTTTTTTGCTTTTTTTGCGGCCTCAGAAATGCTCCCTGCTAAAATCGTACACCGCAGTGGTTCACAGTATTTATGCAAATGAAGAAGAACATCGGGAAGATATCAAAACTAAAGAGACAAACTCGGGGTCGTCAGAGTAGGTTGGAGTCAAGCTCCAATTTTTTCACCAGACCAAGGAAGAGTAAAAAATATAAAGTTGGCCTTTTGGATTGGACAGACCACCCCGAGATGCCTCTTTAACCGGCCCGTTCCCACCCTTTATAATCTTTACAAACATCAAATTGTTAAACAAGGATAGATGGGAAAAGTCATGCATGTTTCTTTTGCCTTTATGCATTTTTTCCCCCGCTTCCGTCAAACAGAAACAAAAGTACCAGACCCTTCGTTAAACCTTATCGTTTATCGCCACTTCACTCCCCTCCCCGAAGTCCCAGTTTGGAAGTGTCTTTCGTTTTCATACGGGTGTTGTACGTCGATTGGCGGGGTTGCTGGAGTCTTTCAGGTCTTTCTGGATGCAGTTGTGGACCTGCAGGAAGTTGTGGTCCCTCTCCGTGGAGTTATAGGTGGCCGTGGGCGTGCCTGTCTGGCCTTTGGGCAGCGTATACATGGACAGCTCGGTGGAAGGAAGCGTCCCGAAGGCCTTTAGGCCGACCGGCGAGGCTTCACGAGAGTGCGAAGGGTCGGTGGAGCGGGACGAGGAGCGCGAGCGGCGGCGATAGCGGTAGCGGTAGCTGGGGATGCGCGTGATGGCGGCGCCCTGGAGGTAGTCGGCAGCTCGTACGCCCACACGCAACTCCCTGTGGCGGTCGATGAACATGTGCACGGCCAGCACGCCCACCATCTCAGCCATGATGAAGGACAGCGCGCCGAAGTAGAAGGACCAGCCGTATGAGTAGCTGTTCTTCTTGGAGTCACTCTTGGAAGGGTCGCCAGCGTTGGCTGATATGTACACGATAATGCCGATTATGTTACTTAAGCCTGAGGGAAAGGGAAACAAAAGGTATATTAATATTGTTATGATACCGATTCTTGGGAATATCATGATCATGGAATAATTAAACCTTTCCTCTTGAGTTAGTTTATATCTATGATAAACACCGCACAGAGATTTTTGGCTCTAAAAATGCTTCATGTTTTTAAATAACTACAAAAGTAACAGTAGAAAAAAACAATAGAAATATTTCTATTAGAAATAAATGAGAGTCAAATATAAAAGCAGTGTAACGAAAATACAAATATAACATTGTCAACAGGTCAACTATACACATTATTTTCAAAATAAAGCCAGAAAGTGCAAATAAGGTCAATACAATCCTAAAACCTCTAAGAGTATTAGAAAGTAATATACTTCGACTACAACAACGGTTACAAAGGAATAGTCAAGATATTTGAACAAAAATATCAGCTCTGTAACAAACAAGCCCTTTTTGCTCTGTTGCCATAGTGAAAACACATTTTCAGGTTTCTGTTCAGGAACATAACTTTTTGCCGTCGTAGGGTGACCTTTTTTCTTGTCTTAATGTAAATTTGCCATGGTGGGAGACAACTTTACCACACAAATGACACTTGGGCATACAATTTTCTGTTGAAAAAAAGTCCACATCGTGATGAGCTTGCCTCTGTCATGTCTAGCTCTGGATAAGGGTGGGGCTTACATCTGCCCTTCTCTTCTGCCTGGCAGGCAAAATGCTGCAGCAGCCCAGGTAAGGGCGGTGCTAACTGTGTGCCTGTCACTTAGACAAACAGGCATAAGCTTGAAGAGTGGCCGACGGCGCTCAGTGAGAAGTTGAAGGACTGCACTATCTACGTATAAAAGCAGTGCTTTGAGGAGATTGTTGGAAGAGTGAAGTATCGATGCCAGGACAACAGCATGAATGCGATCGAAGTGCTTATCGATAGTATAGATATTTGGATTAATCAGCCCACCCTTAGTACACAGACAATGTCGCAGTATCCCTGATTGAGTTTGATGGGGTTCTGTGATGTATTAATCTTAAACAAACAGCTTTGTGGTTATGGAACGAAAACATCTGATCGAGAATCTAGGCTGGCTCTTCGGTATTCATTGGCTTGCTACCTACACCACGGTATAAGTCTGACAATATGCTATGACCCTGAATTATTTATCGCAATCAGAGTGTAAAGTTCTATATCAGGGGTGGTCAAATTTATATGACTACAGTATATGCTTAAAATCAAATAGTAACTTCAATGAATCAAGGTATTCCAAAAGCATTTATATGAACAAGAATTCCAGTTCTCCACGGTGTCTTATTCAGGTTTATGAACTTGTGCAGGTTTCTGCTCACTTTCATACGGCTTTGCAAAACCTGAATATTGCCAATATTCCCATTGAAAAAGGGGTATTGCCTGGATTTAAACTCAGTCCTTGACACCAATGTCACTCTATCCTTGACGACATATTTCTCACCAATGAGTAGCAAAGATTAGATATCAATCTTGACACAAGTACTTGTGTTTAGAGTGACAGTCTCTGATGCAATCAGCAGTTTTTAAAAGTCAAATACCTTGGCTGACCTTCTGGAAATTAATTGGCTCTATCGCTTTGGTCCGACAACGTGCTCCAGTTATAACCCTGAGACATTCACTGGGAACTAAAAAAGGATATATGAAACTTCTCCACCTGAATGATCTAATACCTGGAACTTGTGTTAATTTCAACAGCTATTTTAAAATGTACTCTCAGTTTCAGTCACACTTGCGCTGTATTTATTTAATTGAGGTTTATACAGCTATTAGACAAGCAATATACTTTTCATTGTTATCCAAGTGCGCATAATTGTGTTTGTTTCATTTTATTAATCAACAACAACAAAAAAGAACAATGCTCATGACGAGTTTTAGTCAGACTTTTTTTCCCAGCAGCTATTATTGATCATTGATGATGATTATATCCACTCAGAACCATTTTGTCTTTGTGGAGGATTTGAAGACAGGAGTAAAACAAAATGGTATACAGGACTGTCTCAGAAAATTAGAATATTGTGATAAAGTTCTTTATTTTCTGTAATGCAATTAAAAAAACAAAAATGTCATACATTCTGGATTCATTACACATCAACTGAACTATTTCAAGCCTTTTTCATGATATTCTAATATTTTGAGATAGGATTTTTGAGTTTTCTTAAGCTGTAAGCCAAATTCAGCAATATTAAAATAATAAAAGGCTTGAAATAGTTCAGTTGACGTGTAATGAATCCAGAATGTATGACATTTTTGTTTTTTTAATTGCATTACAGAAAATAAAGAACTTTATCACAATATTCTGATTTTCTGAGACAGTCCTGTAATTTTCATCTGTATTCAGGACGTAAAATTTCCATAGACTGAAGAGATCTTTTCTTCCTCGTGCCATGAGGCCCTTTAACTCCACCCGGCGGAGTAAAAGCCCACAGTAAACCACACCACCTACATTGCATATTACCGTACTTTTATTGCAGTGTGTATTTTATGTAGCACTATTTAAATACTCTATACAACACGCTACAGTGGGTATTAGCACGTCACATTGGGTTATTTGTATATTGTATTCCTTTTGCTTTATTATTGTATTGTTCTCAGCGAAGGAATGCTGCTGGAAATGTGAATTTCCCTGCGGGGATGAATAAAGTATCTATCTATCTATCTATCTATCTATCTATCTATCTATCTATCTATCTATCTATCTATCTATCTATCTATCTATCTATCTATCTATCTATCTATCTATCTATCTATCTATCTATCTATCTATCTATCTATCTATCTATCTAGAGTTTTACTCCAGACTTTACTCGGTAAACAACAGTTTTGTTGACGGTTCATGAGTTGAAGTTCATACTGATTTCAATAATAGTTTTGAAAAAAATGTTTTAATCAAAGATAATTGTAGTCTTACTTAATGTAAGTTCTGTCTGGAGAAAAATATGTTTATAGAACTTTAAAAAATATATTTACATAACCAATAGTACGGTAATCCCTCTATTTTTACGGGATTGCGTTCCAAAATGACCTGTGATAGACAAATTCTGCAAAGTACAAGCCTTTTATTTAGTCATTTAGTAAATACTCTATTATACATTGAAACCAAAGAACAAACCATACTTACAGACTCAAGAATGTGTCCAACAAAACAAAAGAACCGTACTATATTAAGTTTTCTTTTCTTTCTTTTAACTTCAGTTCTTTCAAATTATCCTTTTAGAAATAATCGCGCTCAAAGATGGACATTGGTTTTTAAAATTTTTAAAGTGATCACTTGACATCGGTGGGGACAAAACAATAACTGCTCGATATTGCTGGGGACACATCTTTTGCATTCATGCCAAACTACGCCCTTGATCTTGCAGCACTTTTGGTGCTTCTTTTGGGTCCTGAGCATTTTACATCCCCAATGGCAAAATGTTTGAAAATCAACCCCAAAAAACCCTAATCTGTATCTAATTTTTGCTGTGTGACTGACAGGCTTGGGGAGCAATGGAATGCATACAACAGCGTTATTTAATTAGCATATAAAAAATATAATTGTGTTCCGTTACAATACAAGAAAAAAAAGAAGTAATTAAATTACCGGTATATTTAGTTAAACTACAGAAAACCATTTTATGTGAAGTATATTTACAAATAGTCTACACAATGCACTGATAGACTAAGCGTGTCCATCGTAGTTCAATCACTGAGACTAGATAGACAGAGATGAGGTCCGTATTAATGTCTGTATCGGTATGTCTGCGCAGATTATGCAAACGGTCAACTTTAACCTTTACACGTTTGTCACACTGTGTTGCAGGTAAA
Organism: Urocampus carinirostris; assembly: GCF_059441175.1. Taxonomy (NCBI): domain Eukaryota; kingdom Metazoa; phylum Chordata; class Actinopteri; order Syngnathiformes; family Syngnathidae; genus Urocampus; species Urocampus carinirostris. The sequence goes on along the minus strand of NC_142356.1, from coordinate 28,087,465 downwards.
AATCAATTTGCTTTTTGTCGTAACTTATTTTTCCTTCAACGTAGCACTCATTTTGTTGAATTGGCGCGACCCTGTTTTTTTTTAGGTGCATATTAGAGCAGTTGGGCGCTAGTGATGCATTTAGCGATATTTTGTAAATTTGATTGATTGTCTTCTTTTTGTATTTTGCAGTTAATTGCTTTTCAAAATCCACAATAAGATCACTAGTGTTGTGTTGTGAGAATGTGACTATGAGGTAAAACAATCGTTGTATATAACCATCCAAGACACTTGCATCAGACTAAGGAAAGACATCAGTCAATCAGAGATGAACGGGCAGCCGAGTAAATCTGATTATAATATTATAATATAAAAAAAGTGAGTACACCCTTAAGTTCCTGAAGTCTAGTGTTTTGTATAGCCACCATGATTTTGCAGAACGACTTTAATCCTCTTGGCCATGGATTTCACCAGAGCCTCACAAATTGCCACTGGAATGCTCGTCCACTCCTCTATGACTACATGACTGAGCTGGGGGATATTTAAGATCTTGTGCTTCTCCACCTTCGGCTTGAGGATTTTCCAAATATGTTCTATTGGATTAAGACCTGGATACATGATTGGCCAGTCCATCTCCTTTACCCATAGTCCCTTCAGAAAAGCCTTGGTCATTTTAGAAGTGTATTTGGGGTCATTGTCAGGCTGGAATATTGACTTGTGACCTAATTATTGGAGGGAGGGCATCATTCTCTGCTCCAATTTTTCACAGTACATCCTTGAGTTTGTGTTTCCCTTAATGAAATGCCACTCCCCAATTCGAGTTGCACCCATGAAGCTGCAAACCATGACATTCCCAACACCATGCTTGGCATAAGGTATGACACAAACATGTTTGTACTCCTCACCTGGTTGCCGCAATACATGTTTCACACCATCTGAGCCAAATAAATGAATCTTTGTCTGATCACACCAGAGGATATACTTCCAGTGGGTCATGGCCTTTGTTTACATACTTATTTTTATTGTGTCAAAGCTATGTTTCTTCAGTGATGTTATATCAAATATTATAATCAAATCTCTGCAGAAATGTGAGGGGTGTACTCACTTTTGTGACATACTGTGAAAACTTGTAAAGAAGACATCCCAGAGTTTATTGAAGATTTAGAAAGTGAACACTGGGTGTGTTTGAAATAATTTTAGGTTCTCAATGTGCTCCTAATTTAAACTGAAACAAACATATCCTGCCTGTAATGTGAAAGAGAAAGGTTTCTATTTATTTATTTGTAAACTATACTATGTGGTTAAAATGTGAGCACCTTTTTTTAGGACTGTAAGCAACTACCTGACATTGGTTTCCTCCAATTATTTTTTGAGGTTACATAGTTTATCTATCTTAAACAAATTTAGACATATTATGTTTATTTTGCCTTTTATTAGTACATTTCGTATGGGATTATTCCAAATGTACCGTATTTTCCGCACTATAGGGCGCACCGGGTTATAGGGCGCACCCCCAAAAAATAGTTTTTGGTCCTATATCTTCCATAGATAAGGCGCACCGGATTATAAGGCGCTACAATGGGAACGTCGACAAAACAGTCAGATGATTCAGTCCAACTGATTACCCCCTTAACATTCCCAAAGCTTGCAAAGAAGCAAATACGGGTCGTAGACACGTGCGGATGTGGTGTCCGTACGATGTCACTTAAATGCGTCATTTCAAATATCATTCGGAAGGTTAAAGTCTTGGAATTCAAGAAATGCCAACCATTCTTTAGTTTCTATTTTCTTTTTCGCTCGCAACTTTACTGTGCATATGACAATAAACACTTGGAATTGAGTTTAATTCACTCAACTCATCACAGCAACATCAAGATCGTTCTAAAACAAGATACCGGGAAAATATAAAGCCGCATAGCTCACCTTTCTCACGTTCATTAATGATACGCAATCATGGTCTTCTTACAACCGTGAGTGAAGTAAATCCAGGAGAGTAAATTATTTGCAAATACAGACTAATAAAACATGTTTCTTTATGGTGTACTTTAGCAAGCTTGATAAGCTTGCTACGCCATTGCTAAACTCGGCCAATTGCAGGGTTTGTTTTGGCCATCGAGCCAATCCGAGGCTCTGAATAACTTCAGCCAATAGCGATCGATTTAACGGATGATTGACACATCTTTTTCGGCCAATTGCAGGGTTTGTTTTGGCCCTCTAGCCAATCCGAGGCTCTGAATAACTTCAGCCAATAGCAATCGATTCAACGGATGATTGATACATCTTTTTTGGCCAATTGCAGGGTTTGTTTTGGCGCTCTAGCCAATCCGAGGCTCCGAATAACTTCAGCCAATAGTGATCGATTTGACTGATGATTGACACATCTTTTTCGGCCAATTGCAGGGTTTGTTTTGGCCCTCTAGCCTATCCGAGGCTCCAAATAACTTTAGCCAATAGTGATCGATTCAAATGATGATTGACACATTGGTTAGCCAATGAAACGCCGGTATATAAATCCCAGCATACACCGCGGACTACTCCACGTTCGGGGGAAAATCGAGTCGGCGGCTGTTGCGTAAGTTGCGAGACCTTGTGATTTAATGTTGATCCATAAATAAGACGCACTGTATTATAAGGCGCATGGTCAGCTTTTGAAAAAAATTAAGACTTTTAGGTGCGCCTTATAGTGCGGAAAATACGGTAATCGAATGTGATCAAGTTACATTGGTGCAATATTATGGTATTGGGTGACGTTATTGATTACATTCTTTACAGGTAAATATTAACTGTATCGGATTACATTGAAGTAACCCTTCCAATCCTGTTGAATGCCATCCATCCATCCATGCATCCCATCTGCATCAACCAAGTGATAAACCTTAATTAATACTGTAAATGGCAGGCAGGAACAGCCTGGCCATTCGCAGGTTTTATTGCGGCACAATGCCAATCAGCTGTTTAAAAAACAAAGACTTGTTTCTACTGCACTTTATAGACATCCATTTTCTAAGCAGTTTTTCCTTCCCTTTATTCTTTGAGCTTTTCTCATGACGTCATCTGCTTTTCCTCTGTGGGATTTGAACTAGAACAGGCGACCAATTCTTCCCCCTCAATTGACATTGTCGCACATTTTTTTTTTTGCCATTGTAGGATGTTCGAACACATTTGAAAATAAAGCCCTCCGATTCTTATTTTGGTCATGATTATCTTCGATGCCCTTGACAGAAATAGATACAAGAACCAAAGAACAGACAGACAGAAAAGACAAATGCTGCCAGCCGAGAAGAGACTCACCCGTGACCCGAATATGGATGGACAGACAGGCTGGATGGATCGCGGCTTGACGGATATACGGACAGACATGCTTTGGTTTGTCTTCTTCATCAGATTCAGCAAAAAACGCTATGTTTTGTATTCCAAGCATGGTGCAAAACCCTTGGTGGGGATCAGTTGTTTTGATACCTTCCATAACCTTTCCAAACAATGGAAGTTTAAGATGTACTTGAGAGGGCTTGATACCGCAATATAAGGTTGCCAATTATTCCTATTGATCCGCAATATGGATCATGTGTACTCCTGGGGGTACGTGAGTACTGTACACTCCAGTGAGTATGAGGGATATTAAACACACTCATGAAGAGGAATTTATAGGATTATCTATAAAAATAACTATTATACTAGGTCATTATTTCAGGAAATTATGAATGTACATAAAATGGATGCTATATTCAGTCGTCTGACATTCTGAAACAGGCCTATACATTTGTAATTTGTTTCTTAATGTATTAGAAGAGATATGATGTGATTTTATGGACAGCTTACAAGCAGACCAAACATGATCTATATATATTTATAAGTATATATAGCAGTGAGGTTCGTGTCTGGTGAGGCACAGTCAGATTTACAAATCAATGAGCCTACAGTACATTATAATTGGCGGAGCAAGAAAGCAATATATATAAACTGTTAAATAGAAAAGAACAATTTACTGTCTATAAATTAAGTATATGCACTGCTCCTTTTGAATATAAAGATCAATAGATGTACTCTTCCATTATAATAAAATAATGGCCTATCGTTAGCTTGCTAATACAATCACTAATTCTGTTGTTTTGGGCTGAGATGAGCCCCAAACCAGAATATTTGGTCTCATTGTCATCCTCTGGCACATGGCAAGAGAATTGCCTGCCTCACTCTGCATTTGCAAGGGCTCAGGACAGTAATACGTTACGTACTACTTGTACAAATAATATTCATAATACAGTGAACACACTGCGATTTTGAAAAAGAACATCCGAAATTTGTCATGATTACTCACTACACTCACCTGTGCCCGCTCGTTTGGCGCCATCTGCTGCTGGTAACTTGATTGGTTCCCCCTCCTATTTAAGCTCAGTGCTCTCACTCGCTCTTTGTAAGTCGATTCAGCGAACCTCTGTTTACACAAGGCAAGCATTTTGACTCTGACTCCCGTCCACCCTGTTTTATCACCCGTTTCCCACTCGTCTGTTCCTGATTTCCCTGTTTGTCTCCGGCTACGACTACTTTTTTGACCCCTACCTCGTTCTGATCTCCGTCCTGGCTAACGACCCATTTTTTCCCATTTGACCACGCTACGATCTCCCGCTCCTGAAGATCCACTTCCGCTTTTCAAACACGCTCCGATCCCGTGAACGGCTTGCTTCCCTCATACAGTGAGCAATGGATCGCTGGCGCTTGTTTTTCCTCTTTATCTCAATAAACTTGTGAGTAAACGTTACGCATCTGGGTCCCCCTCCTTTTCTGGTCTTGACAAAATGATCAAGTTAAATGAGAAATACTCTACGCAATGAATAAATATAACCTTTTAATATATTTTTATCTTGTAATGTCATGATGACAGTTGAGGCACAGCCTCACTTGCCTCCCCTTACTGCATGTCACTGGTATGCGGGCAGATCGATCTAAATATTGATATTATTGCAAATGCTTGGATTGGATCTATACTATTCTCTGTTTCTTGGGATCAATACGTCACTACTCCTCAAAGCGCAGCTTCTTTACATGGTAGGGCAGCTTATCTCTCTCTCACCCAGTGCCCTTGGCTAGTCGCTAAATTTATGTCTGAGTTGTGATTGATATACACTTTTAACACCCCTCCCCTCCCTACCTGAAATGCTGCTGCTTTCTGCCTGTCAGGCAGTTTTTATTAACTAAAGAGAGGGCCAGAAGCTAAAAAGAGCAGAGGCAAACAGGAAGGGCAGGGCGGTGTAGACCTTTTTTTCAACAACAGAAAAGAACAACACAAAGTGTAACGTGTGTGGTAGAGTGGACAGCTATTGTGGCAACACAATAAATTACATAAACACATGTAAAAGATAACTTTGCAGAGAGCAAGAAGCTGCAACCTAAAATGTTAAACAAAAACCTGGAAATCAGTTGTCACTATGGACAAGGGCCAACGAGAGACAATTGACACTATTTGTATTACGAACTTGGTTTATTTAGCAAAGGAAGATACAGTATTTTATGTCTCGAGTTGACATCTTTATGTAGTATTTGTATTTTTGTTGTGTTGCTTATTATTTGTTTGACTATCCTGGCTTTTGTTTGGAAACAGTTGTAATAGAAATATTAAAAATATATCTATACATCTTGTTACAGTTTGCAATTTAGTTATTTAATAAAAGGTGGACCATTTTTAGTGCCCAAACTCTTTGTGCTTTGTTTATCATGATTATAAATTAACTTGATGTGGGAGGGTTCAATTATTCAATGATCATTGCATTTCCATGCAAAAGTATCGGTATTGATAAATACTACTTTATTTACCTGGAACGGATCTATACCAATATTCCCGGTATTGCCCACTTACAGTATGTATATATTTATTTTTTTATAAATGCATGCTCGCAAATAAAGGTTTTTCAAAAAGGTTTTTTTGCTTTTCACATATTTTGATCCCAAAAAACTCCTTTCCAGTCAACCTAATCAATACATATATTGCAACCAACCCAACTACTGGCCACTAGATTGTAAATTGGAAAGCATTACCTCCACAGGGCACGCAAAGGCGGCCATGTTGTGTTCTTTACTGCAGCGTGGTTCTAGGCCGTGGCCCAGTGGGCCGCACCAGATAGCTTGCGCTAACCCTTCCAAGTCACGCTTTTGCTCTCTTTCGCTCTCGCTTTATCACCATTTCTCTCCCTCGCCCTCAATGTCTGTCTCTCTCGTCCCTGTTGCTAGGCTAAAAGGAGCCACAGGGATTACACGCTAAAAATATGGTGTCCCTGATCCTTTTTTTTCACAGATATGTCTCAATCACACTTCCCACACTTTACCCCACTTTCTTTATCCTTTATTTGCAATTTGGTTTGTCTTCAGCAAAATTGGTAAGAGTACTGAAACAACTGTTCCAGACCAAGTTCTGACGTCTTTTATTTTGGTACTAAGATTGGTTTTGTTTTTCTAACGCAGGAATGTCAAACTCACTTTGGCTCTAACGGTCTAATGCAGACTTTCTGTTCACAGGACGGATCCGATCAGTTAAAGGATGTCTACTTCAAATGTCTAGCTAGCCGTAGTTTTTCAGTATTATGCTTGATCATTCAGCCTTCTTTAGTAGCCTACCCTACATATTTTAATCATGGATGACTTTTTTCACAAACAATGGTAAAAATGATTTTCATGTTTAGCATTCAATCTGATAATTGGTTTATTTCAACAGTTGAGTAACTGCAGTTTTACTCCTGAACCAACTCAGCACGCTATACAAATGCAAATATAATTTTTGCCTTAATTTGAAATGAATAAAAAAGAGGAAACGTTTTAGCAGTGCATGGGCAATAAGATTAGACGACATGAGATCGAACTACACGGCTGTGCCTACTGAAGCTGAGAGTATATCCTTTACTACCCTCTAGCGGCCAGAAGGAGTATTTGCTTTGCATTTTTTTTAAAATGATATAACTTTTGATATAAATCCCCTAGTGACTTGCTTCATTTTTTGACACACTCAAACATTTATGGCAGGCTGGATTATCCCAGTCTGTATGTTTGACATGCTGTTCCAATTCTAACATAGTTAAGTATATAGTTGTATACCTAAACCAATTTTCCAATTGTATGCACTTTAATGTAGTGTTATGATATTTCATTCATTAAACATTATATGCAAATCTCTGCAGGAATGTGACGTTTGGATGCACTCACACAAGGTCTTTGTGGTAGTGTATTACCGTATTTGTGCAATGATTGATCAGTTAAAAATATCACTTACCACAATCTCAAAACATCGCTCACACTGACCCTTGAGTTCAGCATTGCTGTTTTGCGCGATTACCAATATCTAGAGTTATCGTATAAATCGTATATATATATATATATATATATATATATATATATATATATATATATATATATATATATATATATATATATATATATATATATATATATATATATATATATAGGGTTCTGCATATGTAGCCTCTTTCAAGCTCAAAGTTGCCGATCATACCGAAGTTCATGGAAATCAAGTCGATAGCTGAAAATTAACAGTGCCAGAGACTGATGTTGGAGAATGGAGAAAACAGGAATTGGGCCGAAAACATAAATAAAACCAAAAAAGCATGATAAGGAAAACTACTCTTTGGTAAATCTGATGATGAATCAGACTTTGAAGGACAATAAATATATACTGTACCGTTTATTTTGATGTTGTTTACATAGTTTATGTTGTCAATAATTTATTTTTGTCATATCCGCTCACATTGAACCAGTCACTTACAAGGTTAGCTGTTACACCGATTTTTAAGCAAAGATTTGGGGCGTTAAAACATCCACTGCGATAATAATTACAGTCAAGGTTCTGGAACTCCCCCCCTAATGATTTGCCTGTTTCCGGGCCATGTGAATCTAAATTCATAATGTTTATTTACATTGTTAGAAAATTACAATATTGTAGTATTAATAACAAAAAGGCATCTTACCTGCAGAGACAAAGAGGATGCCGGCGCTGAGGATGATGTTATGGCGTGACTTGTAGAACTCACTGGCAGCGATGCAGAGCCCTCCCATGAAGAGTAGGATTACGCTCATGATAGGGAAGATACTGGAGGCTCGTACGGCACCTAAAAATATATAAACAGCTTTTATCAGGGATAAAACAGCTTATATTTTCTTAGCTATGTCTCAAATGATAAATCTATTTTGCCATTTGTGTTTCTTTATCTACAGCAGGGGTCTCTAAAGTGGTGCCCTTGAACCTGTACTGAAAATAGCCCACCAGTGCTGGGTCATTATGATTTCCTGGTAAAATATTTTGTTGAGTAGTTTGCTAAGTCTATTTAACCCTACTTACAATAATTAACCTGGTAATAACATAGTAACAACATAGCAAAACATGATATGTTGGTAACTTGGAAATGAATATGCATTCTGTGGTGCCCTTTACGCTAATTAGTCAGAAAAAGTAGCTACGTGCTTGAAGAAGGTTTGAGAGCCCTAAACAACAATCAAATCTTGTTGGTACTAGTGACATTAGAACAATTAGCATTTAATGTATCACTGTGCTGAGCGTTTGCGGTTGCAAAAGGAGGCACAGGATTTTCTTGCCTCATGGTAGTGAGACCAAGGATCATGATTTGGTGCACACCTCAGTCCCCAACAATACAACTAGTGATATTATTAGCAAGCCATCCAGTCATTTTTTTCCCGTAGCACGGACCTTTTTCATTATAGATTGATTCTTATATTCAAAAGGAGAGGAGCAGTTCATTTATCCCTTTTGAGCTGTCTCTCTCTGTCAATCAAATGATAAATAAGATGTAAGTTCATTTATTCATAAATCTGACTGTCCCTCACCAGACACGAACATCCCCACACATCAATGGTGGGTACTTTCCCAGTGAGGGCGTGATTTCGTGAGAAGGGTGTCCTACTTCCTGAAAATCAGCTCCACCAAAGTGACTTGAAGAGCTTAATATGACAGGATGTTTTTCTTACGTTTCTTAAATTTGATAAATAGTTCTAATGGAATAGTATTGCAATAGTATTTTCTGTACACCATCACTGGTGAGTAAGAGACATGTGACACTGATATATAAACAGACCAAGCACACTACAACTACTTTGAGATTAAAAACATGATCTGAAAGGATTCCACAGCACATAAAAACGTCATCAACGTGACAAAATGACATTCGCATACTGTATAGCGTCACATTGTGGTTTGCTAGGAGCATAGCAGCAGGCACAAAAACATACAGAGACATCAACATAGCCCAGAAAATCATTGGTTATTCTCTACCCAGTTCGGAGGACACTGCCGGCTTGCGATACCACAGCAGAGCCAACAACACTATAAAGGACTTCTACACTTCTTTGAACTGCTCCCTTCAGCTAGGTCCTACAGTTTCATTAAAACAAAAACTAACCATCTCAGAGACCGTTTCTTCCCCTGGGACATCGCCTTATAAAAACTTAGGGTGGGCCGATTGTTCCTAATATCAATATTATTGATACAGATTAAATACTTGGACTAGATCGATACTGTCATGATTACCGATATGAATCATCTGTGCCCGCTCCTTCGGCGCCAACTGCCTCGGACTCTGATTGGCTCCCTGTCCCTGTTTGAATCCACTCCTATCTGTCCCCTTTTGTCAGTCCGTCTGCAGACCTCAGTTAACACTAGGCAAGTCTTTTTCGACCCTGACTCCCGCCTGTTCTTTGCTCCTGTCTGTCCCCCGGCTTCGACCCGTTTTTGATCCTGACCAAGTCTACTCTCCCGTCCCGGCTTTTGACCTCTTCTTGTCCCCGACCTCATCTACTCTCCTTTCCTGGCTTACAACTCGTTTCCGACCCCAACCACGTTTGCTCTCCTGTCCCAGCTAATGAACCATTTTTCCCTTGCCGACACTGCCATTGCTCGCCAAGGAAGATCCACTTCCGCATTCAGAGCGACCTACTTCCCGCGTCCAGCAATCACCGGATCGTGGGCGCAACCCTTTCTCTCTCTTCCAATAAAACTTGTGAGAAACACAATGCAAGTGGGTCTTGTCTCCGTTCTGGTCTTGACAGATGCGTATGTCTTGGGATCGATACTCTCTTCCAACTTTACTGGCACTATAATAATGTTAGCGAGTTGTAAAATTATACATTCTAAATTGCAAATTTAATACACTCCCGACTTTATTTTCAAAATTTTGTGCAATGTTGACGTTATATAGTGTTCGCACTGTATCAACACAATGCTATTTTTGGGGGGTTTGACTCTATTTTTGTTTTGAAATAGTTGTCACGGAAGTATTTTATGTTTTTATACCATTCATTTTTTTACATTGTATCGTTTACACTATTTACATTTTTTCAAAATACTGTATTGTGCAATGGAAGGTACAGTTGTCATAATTGCAATTTCGTAACAATACTACTTCTTGACTTTTCTTTTACTTACTTTTTTATACTGTTAAAGTTTGCATTTAAATTGAAAAAAACATTTTGATGACCTAATTTTTCTGTGCTGTGTTTATGGCAAATATAAACTAACCCAACAGGAAGGGTCCAATTATTTATTGATCATTTACGGGCGAAAAGTATCGTAACGGATCGGTATCAACCAATAATCTCCGGTAATTACATAGATTAGATCGATACCAAAATTCTCAGTATCTCCCACCCCTAAAAAACACACTGGACTGTAAAAAATATATATCTTGCCTATGTATGGAAAAATTGATGATCATATCTTATTTAACACCTTGTTTTGGAATTTTGTTACTGTTATTGCACTGTTATTTAATTGCATTATTGTTACAATGCACTGATAACTTAGGACAGTCTCCAAGCACTACCTGTAAAAGTATTTTTACCTATTTATACTAACATTATTTTTATCTTATTTTCGTCTTATTTTCTCTGATTTTCATCTGATTTTCTCTGTTAGTTATCTATTATGTATTTATCCCGGAGTGCCATGTTTAGTCTCGTTGTAAACAATGTTGACTAGGTTGTTATCAATGACAATAAAGACAATTTTAATTGTAATTTAAAAAGGTGATTTTGACTTTTTGGCCCCAAAACCTCAATTCTCCTCCCTGACTCCTTGACTGCCTTTTGGCTCTGCAGACCGTTAGGAGAGCGAGGGCCGCCATCACTGATTGCATATTAAGGTGACCTCACAATTGGCAGCGTACCAACCGCACGCACACACACATACACTCACGTTCCTTCATCCTATTTGTTTTAACCCCATCTCCTTTGCTTTATTGACGTGCTGTCATGGCAAAATGCCTTCAAGGTGGACAAGGGATACGCAACTCAACACAAACACGCGTGGATTGCCTCACCATGATTGGATATGCTTAATCGCATTGTTGCATTTTGACACCACACAATAACATCACAAGCATTTTTGACACCTCACATTTGGATTCAATCTCATCACACTCACAGATTTTAATCTGGTTGGTCATTTAGCGACCCGAAAAAAAAATAAAAAAATTGCATTACTATAAGAATGGGAAGAAAAACAATGAGGTCTAACCACTTTGATTTGTAGTAGTTTGTATTCTTCCTTGTTAGGCTTTTTGGGTGGGCCCGAGTAAACCAGAACTGAAGCAGGGGTGCTCAAAATAAGAATTTAATAACAAACCCAGGAACAAAGTAACATACAAGGGGGTCACAAAACAATCAATCCATCCAACCATCCATTATCTGCACCGCTTATCCTCAGTAGGGTCATGGGGGTGCTGCAGCCCATCCCAGCCATCCTCGGGCAGCGGGCATGGGACACTCTGAACTGGTTGCCACGAAGGCGCAGGGCACACAGAGACAGACAACTCACTCTCTCATTCACACCTAGGAACAATTTGGACCGGCCAATTAACCTGACATTCATGTTTTTGGAATGTGGGAGGAAACCGGAGTGCCCGGCAGAAACCCACACATGCAAACTCTGCACAGGAAGGCTGGTAGCTGGATTTGAACCCATGACCTCAGAACTGTGCTGCAGACGTGCTTAACACTCAGCTGCCGTGCCACCAAACTATCACCATGTCCAAAGAAAATCAAACATGACAACACTCAAACCAGAGTTGGAAATGCACAGTTTGCTGTCTGAGCAGCTAATATAAAGTATTAAGATGATTAGGCCAGTTTCTAACATTCCTTATCCTTTTTGGCACTCGTTTATGGTTGCACAACACAATACAGCAACATTTACAAGCCAAATAATACACACTGTCCCTTTAACTCTTTTCCCACATAAGTCCCAGAAGAATCAACATTTTTAGCAAAAGTGGGGCGTGAGGGTGGGCGGGGTTGAGTGACAAAATAATGCCAACACATCTGTGCGTTTCATTTCATCTTCCTTTCCCCAGAGGTTGCATTTAATCGCATGCTGAATGTCAACGTGTGTGAGTTGTAAATTATAATAATGCCCATGTTGCACAACACTTCCCACTCGCGACATCTTGTCGATTTCATCCTCTTGACATATGCTGCATTCTGCGTGTGATTCTCGTGTGCACGCGGTCTTGACTTATGGTTTCATTAGCTATGGTGGAGGAGAGCCTTTTAATTGTGGCTGAATTATAGAGGGGGTGCCATGGGAGATCCCTCGGTGTGTGTGTGCTCTTTATCCAAAAAGCTTGTACAAAAAACAGCAAGCACAACAAGGCACACACAAACCCGCACTCATCGATCTGCCGCCCACCAACATCCTCGCTCGGTCCTGCAGAAGTGTGGAGTTTCCCGTACACACTGTGCACTACCTACGCGTGCTTATACACGCACCCACCAACACATAGCGTGTCCACCCACGTCGGAGAGACCGGCAGCAAAGAAGAACATGTGGTTGTTAAAAACGCGGCAAAACAGCAATCAGGGAGACGGGAAAATTGCTACCACGCTGTCGCAACTGATAGCATGCTAGCGTTTAATCAGCTCTCATTCAAGTGGACTTTGACAAGTAAGTTTGATCTATAACACATTCTACTCAAATTATATATGCAGACACATATAGACTTGCGTCTGCTAGGAGTCAAAAATACGTGGAAATCACCCATATGATAGAAGGGGGAATTTATTAACGAAACCAGGAACAAAGTAACAGACAATGGGTCACAAAACAATCAACATCCATCCAACCATATACTGAAGAGCCTGAGTACTCACATATACCTGTACACACACACTAATCCACAAAAACCACACAATAATAAGAATAAAAATCAAATAATGGAGGAAAGCTGTCAGGGCCTGCAAGAGCTTCTCTGCTGGCCTGAAAAATATCGGAATCATCATGTTAATTAGTTTTTGTTCATGGGCGATTGTAGGTTCAGATGTTTGGGGGTGCTGTGCACTTAAAGTGTGAAAGTTTTCGTTTTCATTTCACTTAAAGTTTAGGATATTTTTTAGGGTCATATTCAGGATCATTCAACACTGATCAGGAGTGTCACCGTAATACACTGGAGCATCCACAGACTCCACCGCTATGCCGCACGTGATAATAGCAGAGCGGTGCTAGGAATCAAATTTTTATTTAGCGTTTTTCATCATATTTAAGCCTACCCATTCCTTATTTAGGGTAAAGAGAGTTTTTAAAATGTTATAATTTTGCGGGTGCTTAGGTTTAAATTAGAGGTGAGCACCCCCCTAAATGGGCCGTTTACGCCCATGATTTTGTCCATGAATTGTTATTAAATCATTTTAAATTGTCTCTAAGCTTGTTGGTGACAAACATTGCCAAATACGTGTGGCCATGATTAACATGATGTATTGACCATGTAAACTATGAACACAATACCAACATTAATTTTAGAATGTATTTATCTGATGTCCTTCAAAGTACAAATCATCATCAGATACACCAAAGGATTGTTTCCCTTGTTATGGTTTTTTGCTTTTATCTCTGGTACCTTGAATAAAAATATTTTGATAATGAGAATGAATGGAATGCCTTTTTTTAAGGCGAAAACATGTTAGAAATAAAGTAAAGAAGAATATTAGGATGGATAAGTAACATTTCCAGGGTAAGGATTGCTGAGTGGACTAAATTGTGTGAGCTTCAGAAAATAGTGCAATGACATAAGCAGCCATCTTGTGCAAAATCACAAAAATCGAATATGTGCCGGGGCGGCAGTAGCTCAGGAGGTAGAGCGATCGTTTTAGGATTAAGGGATCCCAGTTCGAATCCCGGCTTGTCCGTGTTACATGCCGAAGTGTCCTTGGGTAAGACACTGAACCCCCAATACCCCCAATAAGCAGGTTAGCGCCTTGCATGGCTGCACAGATCACGGCCGCTATTGGGAAATGTGAAGCACAATGTAAAGCGCTTTGGGAAGTCATTGACTTGAAAAGCGCTATATAAATGCAGATCATTTCATTTCATTTCATTTTTTAAGTCATTTATATTACTTGTGGTCTAGGGATTCGGTTTGCGACTCGGGTCCGATTCACGTTGCATTCTACATTTTCCTTTTGTTTGAATAGTTCTTTTTTTCAATTAATAAGAAAATACTTTAAATGAGCATTTTTATATGGCAGATAGACTTGCGTCTGCTCGGAGTCAAAAATACGTGGAAATCACCCATATGATAGAAGGGGGAATTTAATAACAAAACCAGGAACAAAGTAACAAACAAGGAGTCACAAAACAATCAACATCCATCCAACCATATACTGAAGAGCCTGAGTATCACACATACCTGGATACGCACACACAAAAACACCCAAACCACACAATAAAAAGAATACAACTTAAAAAATGGAGTAATAATGCTCTGTTAACAGATCGTTAATCAGAACCACTGAACTCCTTGAAAAGGACAAAATCAATTCCCTCCCAAATAAAACTATAAAAATGTATATTTCCGATGGAATAAAATTTTGCTCATGCCCAAGAAATTCTCAAAATGAGAATAAATGTCTGCTATATAAAATAATTATCATTTTAATGATTACCGGTAGTTTTTCTTATTTCAGTACCGAAATAATCAAGTCAAATAAAAATAAAATCTTAAAAACAGCATCATTTTCCACCATTGAAATATCTTTTTTTTGGAGCGCATTAAATAAACCATCCGCGTTAACGTAACACCATCATCATCACATATGATGACTCATGCTTCATTTTTCAATAGGATTAATATAAGTCAACCCAACAACAATACGCTAAATGCCTCTTTTATTTTTAACACCCAAATCTGATTATTTATTGCGTTTTTGGGAATATGAATCCGACAACAACCTCCGCCCGCGTTTTATCCCTCTTGTAGGGGAGCCATTATGTCAGTTTCTGTCGCTGAGGATGACTCACAGTTGCTCTGGGCTCAGGTAATGACCAATCACGGCCAAGCTTTTAGAAAACAGTGATTGGTTATTATATCTTGCTGCATTCGAGGAAGGTGCCAAGTCGGATTTATCCCATTCAAAAGGTTGCATTTCCAACTTGAAAGTACTTGAAGCATGGGCCTGACCAGCTGGTTTTGGGGGGTATTTGAGCACCCCAAAACTCAACCCAAGCACCCCTCAAAATTACAGAATTATTCAAACCCTCTTTGGTATGCGTAGCGAGATCCAGGCACAGACACAAGCGTCAGATTGAAGGTTTTCATGGGGAAGGGGGCGCTCTGAAGAGGAAGGAATAAAGAAACCAATAAGAAAAAACACAGTCCATTCAAAAACGAGGCTGGTAATAATGTAGAGTCTTACATGACACTAGAGCAGGGGTGTCAAACTCATTTTAACCCCGGGGCCATACGAAAGACCAAACATTCTCTCAGGGGCCGGACTAGTAGATTCGAGAGAATGAAAAAGAGAGAGGGTGGGACAAACAAAGAGAGAAAAGGAGAAAGAGAGAAGAGAAAGAAAGAGAGAATGTGAAAAACAAAAGAGATAAAAAGAGAACTAGTGAGAGAGGGGAGGGTAAAGAGAAAGAAAGAAATCCACAGAGAAATAGAAAGCAAGAAGGAGAGAAAAGACACGGAGAGATAGAGAGAAGGAAAGCAAGAGAAAGAAAGAGAAAGAGAGAAGGGAGAGAAAATGAAAAAGGAAGAGACAGAGCAAAATAAGGTAAAAAGACACAGAGAAAGAGACAAAAAGGAACAAAGAAAAAGAGAGATAGAGAGAGTGAAGGAGAGAGATGGAGAGTGAGAAAAAACAGAGGAAGAGAGAGAGAGAGAGAGAGAGAGAGAGTGAGAGAAAGAGAGAGAGAGAAAGAGAGTGAGAAAGATAAAGAGAAAGAGAGAAAGATATGGGTAAATACAAGTACAGTGTTTGTGAGAGGCAGCTGGCTTTGGAAACATCAAATGGACATATTTTAACATGCAGCTTGTTTTTCTCTTGTGCTTCCCTCAGCAATGTCTCGCAAGCCGGATTCAATCCTTCAGCGGGCCGCCTGTTTGACACCCCTGCACTAGAGGTAAGATCTTGGGCCCCGGCCCGAACTCAGCCCAAATTCATCATTGAGTAGGGCTGGGCTTCTCTCTCGCTTTATTTTTCTTTTTTCCCCTTTTTTGGAGGGTATGCATAGCAGGCACTTACTTTTACTCAAGTAATTATTTAGATGACTGCTTTTTACTTCTACTTGAGTGATATTTTTCTAAAGTAGCAGTATTTTTATTTCAGTATCTCACTTCGGCACTGCAGTTTTGCACAAAAATGCACACTTCGGCGTCAAACTTATATTGTTCATGACTTTATCATAAAGACCATGCTTACCAAACTATCAGTTTAACTCCGTCCATCCATTATCTGCACTGCTTATCTTCACTAGGGTCGCGGGGGTGCTGGAGCCCATCCCAGCTTTTTGAAGGTAAGTGGCAGGGACATCCTGAACTGGTTGCCAGCCAGTCGCAGGGCACACAGACAAGTCACTTGCTCATTCACACCTAGGAACAATTTGGACCTGATATGTATGTTTTCGGAACATGAGAGTAAACTGGACTGCCCGAAGGAAGCCCACAGAGAACATGCATTCTCAGAAAGACTGGTAGCTGGATTTGATCCCATGACCTCAGAACTGTGCTGCGGTTTTATCACAAAATCCAAAGAAATGTTCATCCTAGGTACCAACAGTAGAAGATGCGCCGCTTCCTCCTTCCACATCTCTTTACGTCAGATGTTATTTCCGCTTCTCGCCAATAGCTTACCAGTTTTACAAACTTTCTTTCTGCTTTTCGGCAAAATATTTCACGATTTTCAGCTGTAATCTGCAGAATATGATTTTCTTTCCGGTGCCATTATATTCAGTTTCATTTCGCTGCACTTCACCAAAATGCGCACTTCCAGCGCTAAACTGTTCATTTCGATGTTGCACTTGAAAGTGCACAGTTGATTTGACGGACTCGGCCCGAAGAAAAACCCCAAGGTGCGTATTTCAGCCATATTTCACTTTAGCACCGAAATGGGGACTTTGGCGTCAAAACGCACACTTTAGCGCAGAAGTACGCACGTCGCAGAGTTACCCACGGGTTGGGCAGGATTTTTTTAGGCCGGATCTTACCTCTACATAACACAAAAGGCGTATCATGGAGGGGTAACACATAGGACGAACTAACAATGAATGTCTGTTACGGCTGCTTTTAAATATTAAAGTCTCAATGAGCACAAGATGTGCCCTATTACCCATCAGTACCATGGCACCCTCTAGCTAGCGGATAGTCTTAAATATGATTAAAAATTCTGTATAAAAAAAGTAAAACAAAACCAAAATGTGATCAACAGTGCACCAGGAATACTCCAATGCCTTGAAATGGTTCAGTCCGTTCTCGCCCCCCCTTCCCGCTCCTCTTTCACTTATCTAGTGAAACTTGCAGCATAGCGGCAGAGTCTGTGGATGCTCCAGTGTATTACGGTGGGAGTATGTTATACAGTGGTTATGTTAAATAACAATTATACCACCCAATACCAAAACTTAGTTACTATCAACAGATATTAGCCCTGATTTAGCTACTCAAGGCAGACTCCAGCTCCTGGCTGTGATGTCAATTGAAATTGACAGGTTTGCAACACTCAAGGTCAGGCAACACAGCTTAATCTGTAAAGTGTAGGGTGGAATTAGAAAGTGTTCAACAGAATGCATCATTGTCTGATAAGTTCCATGTTTTTTTCTGCTTTAAGTGTATGTGTGTGTGTGTACTTTATTAGAAATAAATAAAAAGTAGATATGTCGTAGTAATAGTGTTTCTGCTAACTACAAAGTGTTATGTGATGTTCAGAAATAAGAAGTGACACTCCTGAACAGTGTCAAATGATCCTAAATCACTTTAGGTGAACAACTAGTCAGGCCCTCTGAGTTATCAGCACCCCAAAACTCTGAATGTAAAATTGCCCCTGATTTGAAGCAGATAAAAACAGTAAAAATGGCGGATATGGGTATTTATTTTACAAAGTAATAGTACATAAAAAGAAAGAACTCATTGAAATTGGCAAAACCGTTCTGTAATTCAGCTTCAATTTTTAGCAATTTTAAATGAACAGTGTGTACTATTTCAGCGGCTCCTAATTGATGCTTGCTCATTTATATTATGGTACAAAGAATTTGGTTGCGAATGTATATTCCTATCACAGGCTTTGAAAAGAAGCACAGAGCAACTTTTTGCAAACCTTTAGAAACACAACATATGCTCTTTATTTTTTATTCTAGCGGTAGGTAAACAGTTTTTTTTTATTCCTGCTGTTCCATGTAATATAAAATCCAGGCCTTATTGTTCATACAGTGAGAATCATTTTACCTAAATGATGTAGAGCAAATAAGCCCAGCACAAAAATGAGTTCAACATTCTTTGTTTCAAATAACTCACTTTAGAATGGATGGAACATCTTCATTCCCTTAAGGACTGTTCTCGGACGTACCAATCTACCATGCAACATGAAGTTTTGAATGTAGTTAAAACTTCCGAGGCTATGTATTGATAAAATGATGTTCTCACCGTTCATAATTATGTCGAGTGGGGGGACATTCTCAAGTAAAGAACATTACACAAATTTCTCACTTCTTCGTCATCCGATCCTGGGGGTCTCAGATACCTGAGACGACGCCCAAAGAGGAATTATCCGGTCCATATAAAAAGGGTAGCTGTTGATAGCTCATTCTCTTTTTCTCCTCTCTGCCTCATCTCAAGTCAACAGCATGGCGCAGTCGTGAGGGCCTGCACTACTGCTTTGAGATCAGCACGTGGGCCATACGTTGTGACCATACGGAGCACGAGACCAAATCTCTCCGCAACAACACGTAATAAGACGGTTTTATATTTAACACCATGCTTGCCGGTTCTTGGGAATGACCGTTATTTTCTAATGACCCTTTTCCTTCGTATCATTAATTCTCAGTGTTAATAGATTGTGTGTGCTATTTTAATCAGCCTGGTTCTCTGATTCCCTTTTCTTGTGATAAGTAATTCATATCAGAACTCAAAGAACTCAAAGTAATAACGTTATTTAAAAAAGATGTATGGTGGAGCAACACCTCGAGGCAAATTCGTTTACTGATTGCAGTAAAGAATGATTATTTTCAATCCCAACAAGTTTCAAAATTAAAGCTAGAAAAATCCAAACATGATTATTAAGTGTATTCTAAGCAAGCACAAATGCATTAATGAGGATTTAAGTATTAAATTTGGCATTTTAAAATTTACTTGCGGTCATTTTTTCTATCCCTTTGCTGCGACCATAAAGTTTGGATATGATTAATTTTTTTATAATGGTTTGTTGGTTGGATCCCTTAACCACTAGGGTCGTAGGGGCACCTGGGACCTTTCGCGTGTTAGGCGAATGTGCTAACCAATGCACTACAGAAACATTAATTACCTTAAATAAAGTGCAGGTATTAAAGTCATGTATATACCTGAGCGTTTGGTATGTCACAAAAGTGAAGGACGCTATGTCATCACCACAAAGATTATTTGTCAAAAATAAATAGTCACAAATCAATGCATATTGTACAATCTGATACTCAAAATTCCAGAACAAAGTTCTTACACTTGTTCATATTGATCGTCCAAAAATTTAAATGCAGACTTCTAGAATATTAAATAGTATAGGGAAAACGGGCTTGTGGAAACCAAATGTGTTTATGGCAACGACACTTTTAGGGGTAAGGTGGGGTTAATGTGGGGTTAGGGTTAGGTTTGGGGTCTAGGGTTTTTGGGAATAAGCTTTCAGAAAGCTGGCCAGATTTAGTAAGCTAAAAATGTGTGAGGGCTGACCATTCAGCCTGGCATTCTTTGAACAGTCTTTAATAAATTAAGCCTTCCTGATGTTTGCAGTTCTTGACGATCAGCATTGAGACTTCTTAGCTCGCCTTAGTAGCATTTTAATTTGATTCGAACTGTCTCTTGAAAAAGCACTGCTGTGCCGTTGAAAAGGCATCCAGTTTCTTGACATTTTACAATGTTCGTTTCCAATGAGATTTTGTAGTCAGCATGTTTTATCAGGCAGGGCCTCTTGATATCATATTATTTGAAAACTGCCACAATCTCTTGGCAAATTAGGCAGAGGCGATTGTTTCAGATTGAGGTTAAAAAATACTCGAATTTCCACTTGTTGTGGAAGCCCTCACAGTCAAATGTCCTTTTTTTAAATTTACAGTCTCCATGTTGGAAATTGGGTGGGCCAAAGGGCTACGGACATCATCTAGTGAAAATAATGAATTTATTTTATGCTTCGGTCAACATTACTTTATCAATTTTACGACACAAGCCGCAGGCCGGTAAAAATTTAATCACGGGCATAATTGGCCCCCGGGATGGACTTTGGACATTGCTGTATTAGGGAGTAGGGTTGGGGGATGTAGACTGTGTAAGGAGAAGTGTGGGAAAGACTTCATGGTATTTTGCTATGTCTTTAATTTGGGATGATCAAATGATGGCTGCATCCTCCTCCCAGCTATCTTGCCGGAACACCTTTTTGCCGTCGTCTCAAAACTTCGAACTCTGTACTGTGACGGTGACAGGAGGAGTATGCTGGGAGCACGAAAGTGCAATGGGTGGCCAGATTTGAAGCGATAGACAGTTTGTTTACATTCGGCAAACTCTGAGAGCGGCTAGTATCAGCGCGTACTGTACTGTATTTCGTAAGCTGAAACTTTTATATGTAGAAACATTCGTAAGTAGAGGTACCACTGTACATGGTTTCCTAATCATGTGATTTACTTTCAGGCAACCCGAGTGGTGCATGGGTATATTTACATTGTTGTCGTTAGACAAACTTCCAGGGCTACATTATGATAATAAATGTTCACAAATTGCAGTGTTATGTTGTCTTTCTGTGAAAATTATGTCCTTCGATGTCTGAAAGATATGATTTTACAAAAAGTACAAGTAAGATGGTTTGCCTGTTCAACAGAAGTTTGAGGCTGTACAATTACAATATGTAAATAAGCATTTCTGTGTTTGGCTCACAGTATATGGAGAGAATTGGGGAAAAGTAGGAAGTTGGTCGCTAGCCTCAGGAAGAGACCAAGTGCTGTTAATGCCATAGCTAGCACATGGCAGGAAAAACAAATGTCTGGCCTGACAAATTATGTTAAGTCACCCGTTTACCCAAAAGTCAGTCAACATGAAATACAACCAAATGTCGCCATTATTTATTCTAAATGACTTTGTGTTCCTGATCACCTTCCATTTACAAAATGTTCAGAACAGACTCTCACATATGTATACTGTTTGAGTGTTAGGTCTTCTCTACATTGCCTCCTCGTCAATAATTCCTTACTTCCCTTGTCCTGGGAGGTAACTATACAATGAGATGGAAAAAACGACACCTTACACCTTCCACTTTCTTTTTAACAGCCAATGACATAACAGTGTAGACCCATGATAGTATCAAACCACCTCTGTTGGACCCATTCAGTATGTCCGACTGTGGATTTGTGACGTCACACGAAAGCTATCTACAGAGCGACATCTAGTGGTCAAATAATACACACTATCCCTTTGATGCGAACTAGTATCCAACTTTAGAGTATGAACAGGGTTTCCTTTCCTAGTTCTCCCTCAATTTTAGTATTATAAGACCAATAGGGTGACTTGATCACTGGGTGGGAAATGACAGTGACTCTATGCAACGTGGTCACAAACATAATCTTTCACAAAGTAAACGTAAACACACAAGCCCAGGCACCGTCTGTGTGTGAGTGTTTGTGTGTTGGGCAGTGGTTATCAAACCACATTACTGATATAAATGGTGATATGCCTCCAACATCCACAAAAATAGCTCTCCGTGACATCAGCTGGACCAACGACGTCACCAACATCTGATGTCACGGACCCCCCTAAGCTCCCCACCACTATCCCGATTCGTATTAACATGATGTTACCAGCATCCGGACATCTAATTTTAGCAAGCCATTGCGCGTCACAGCAAAATCGGGTGAATTTAAATCAGAATATTTTTTCCCCTGACGTCAGTTTGGACAGATTAGTGTCTAAGATGTGCTTTGAAGGTCAAGGTAGGATTTATGTCAGTAAAGTAGGCTTATTGGGACTAATATGAAAGACGTCACGGATTACTCAACGCAACTGTTCAAAGACCAGGGGAAAAACATATTGTGTACTCTGTGCCCAAGGTGTATATGTAAGATTTGTCTATTCAAATACTATCATAGTAATTGGTGATAATCATCCATTTTGCACGATTTGAGATAACTGAGTAGAACCTATGCTGTTAGGCAGAGGGGAGAAAAAGTTACTGGACTAGTTTTAGGTATGGCGAGCGGTAAAAATAATACAGGAAACAGTCAAAATTAGTTTGAACAAAATGGTGGAATGTTATGAACAATGGGCAGGGCAATAGACAACACTTAACATGAATTATATATAAAAAAAAAAACATTCTTATTTGGTGTAAGCAGTTATATGAAAAATCATAGGTTTGGTTAATCTTGGTTTACTAACCCTGCTTTATTTCTCTTTCAATTTGATGACCCGTAATCTATTCAAATTTCGGTTAACAACCTATTACAGTTCGCAAATTTTACATTTATAGGGTATTAGAATC
This sequence comes from Urocampus carinirostris, assembly GCF_059441175.1. Lineage (NCBI taxonomy): Eukaryota > Metazoa > Chordata > Actinopteri > Syngnathiformes > Syngnathidae > Urocampus > Urocampus carinirostris. The sequence continues at coordinate 28,064,506 of NC_142356.1, read as the reverse complement.
AACCTAAATCTGTTTTGTGTCAGAATTTGAAATACTTCAATGATAAACTTCAAATTTCAATGAAAATTCTAATCAATGTTTCATCAACTAGCCACACACCATTCCAATGTATTTCAATATTTTCCAATTCAGGGGATACAAAATCCATGGGTATCACTGTTTTTTAAAGATCATGAGTCCACAATCAAGGTCAAAGGATTAATGATTGATGATCATGATCGCTATAGCAGGACACACGTGCGAGAATTAAAATAAATGGTGGTCTAACTGGACAATTTAATTTGGAAAGGGGTAAAAGGCAGGGGTGCGGACTTTATGCTCTATTCATTGAAGCGTTAGCACAATTGATTAGACAATATGGAAAAAAAGAACATAAGATAGCATAGTTTGCAGATGACATATTGATTTGTCTAACTTAACCCAACTAAACTTTTCCTAGATTGATGGAATTCCTAGAAAACTAAGGTAAATACTCAGGCTACAAAATTAATGTTACAAAAACACAGGTTCTTCCATTAAATTATGTTTTATCACAGGGAATAAAGGAGAGATACACAATTAATAGGATGAGCAAATCAATAGAATACTTAGGGGTAAAACTTGTTAAAAGATTGGACAAGCTATTTAATGTTAACTATACAAAATTAATTGAAGAAAGGGATCTTCAAAAATGGACAAATATAGTATTACATACAAGTCCAAGAATAGAGGTTGTTAAGATGAGTATCCTTCCAAAACTCTTGTACTATTTCCAGTCCCTTCCAGTGTTGATTCCCAAAACACAACTCCTTGATTGAGATAAGTGGATATCAAGGTTTGTTTGGGGTGGGGAAAAAACAAACTAGAATTAGATACAGGACTCTGAAGCTTCCCAAAGATAGAGAGCTTTGCCAATCCTACAGGAATACTTTTATGTGGCTCAAATTAGACCCCTGAATTTTCTGTGAAAAGATGGTTACGTTACAAAATGGAAAAGTATAGAATAAGGAACAGCAAACACGGAAGTACAAAAGTGAATACCACATGATTTTTTAATGTAGGTAATCAGCTGGGAGCAGTAACCAACAGTACAGTAGGAATATGAAATATCATAATTAGAAAATACAATTTGGAAAGGTAGGCAAGAATTTTGAGTTGGTTTGCCTTTGACGACAGTTTTATTCCCGGACAGAACGATAAAGGGTTCCATCAATGGGCGGACAAAAAGCCAAGAAGAGAACAGCAGTTTCGAGAGCGTTTTCCATTTGGGCCCCGATGTTGTGGAATGCTCTGCCCCTTGAGATTCGATCTGCAACCTCACTGGAACTGTTCAGATCTAGACTTAAAACACACTTCTAATCTATAGCTCACTAATGACCTTTATTTCGTTTGGACAATATCTGTGTGTGATTAGTTATTGCAACATCCATTGCAGCCTTGTCATCCTAGTTCCTTCTCAAGGTTTCTTCATTTTCATTATGTTGAGGTTTTTGAATTTTTCCTTGCCCTCGTGTAGGTTTTAGATCAGGGGATGGTGTGATAATAGTCTGTGGTTTGCAATAATCTGTGGTCTGTGCAGCCCTTTGAGACTCCTTTGAATAAGGGCTATACAAATAAACATGACTTGACTTGACTTGACAGCAATATGCAAGATTGTTGAAAATGGCAAGTTGCATATTTTTGTGGAATTGTAAAAGAAATTTGAGTTACAGTGAAGTGACTATTTTTGTTAACTCCAATAAAAGGACTACTATCACAAAGACATAAAATCTGGGACTGGTCCTAAGGTCATCACCGTTCTTGAAAGAGCCTTTAAAGGTAAAGCTATAAAGCAATTTCTGATGTGTATGTATTTTTAATGGCACACAGTAGGCATTCATCACACTTAATCAAAAGAAAATGGGAAAAGGAGTTGGATTCAAAAATAACAGACGACGAGTGGTGGAATATCTGTAAAACACAGTGCGCATCCACCAGCTTCTGGCTTCTGAGGGAATTCAACTGGAAGAACCTGGTCAAATTTTTTATTCAAGAAAAGTTTTCTAGAGGTTTTTTAAAAATGCCTGCAAGTGTGTGGAGAGGAAGACGTACATTACTGGGAAAAATCTGGTTTGTTTAAAAAAAAAAGTGGGATATGGGAAACCCCAAACATTCAAGGTGTTCTATTTGACGAATTTAACAGCAGACATATTACAGAAAAAAAATGAATACCGTGTAAGAAATATTCTAACATGAGATAATTGTGTGATAAACAAGACCACCCCTCCCACCGTGGTGCAGGAGGAATTACTTAAAAAGGAGAAGATCGCATTTGAAATAGGAATACAGGAAACCCAATTTATGGACAAATGGGAAAAATGGATGGATTACAGGAAATATAAGGACACTAATAATGACTTTGAATGATGACTCCAGCATTGAAGGTACGACCCAACACTGCAATGTTGTCTTGTTTTATTTATTTATGTATTCATCCATCCATTATCCGCACCGCTTATCCTCAGTAGGGTCGCAAGGGTGCTGGAGCTCATCCCAGCCATCCTCGGGCAGTGAGCAGGGGACACCTCGATCTGGTTGCCAGCCAGTTGCAGGGCAAAAAAGGACATTTAACTCACTCGCTCATTCACACCTAGGGACAATTTGGACCAGCTAATTCACCTGACATAAATGTTTTTGGGAATTTGGGAGGAAACCTGAGTGCCCGGAGGAAACCCACTCAAGCACGAGGAGAACATGCAAACTCCACACAGGAAGGTTTGATCCCATGACCTCAGAGCTGTGGCACACACGCGCTAAACACTGCTCTACCGTGCTGCCCTTATTTATTTATTTGTGTATGTATGTATTTATTTACTTTTTTATTTACTTTTTCATTTAATTTTTAATTTTCTTTTTTATTTGTTTTTTTATTTGACTAATGTATTTTTTTAAATTTATTTATTCCCCCTCCATTTGTTTTTGTTTTGTTTTTGTTAGTATGTTTAAAATTCAAGCATCAAGGAATTTTGCAGGGATGGAAAAAACATGGCCAAAACTCGTCTACTTCGGGTTTTCCATCCATTTGGACTCAAACGGTCTCAGGGTGTAGAGATTAGGTTTTTCCAAGCAATGTCTTGTTAACAATTGCAGGTTCTGTCCGTCTACTCTGGCGTGTTCTCTCGCAATGAGTAATTCAATTCAAAGTGTTTATTGTCATATGCACAGTAAAGAAGCACAATTCCCTGCACGAAGAAAGATTTACTTAGCTGTCCACACAGTTGCCAGCGTAAAAATAGAAACAAAGAAACTACTACATGCATACATAAAATAATATTACAAATATGAAAAGGATAATAATACAAGATTAACTCAAGATGAGTGAAGGCGAAAAGATAATGACAAAAGACTGGCTATCGGCCATTGTGATGTCTATGATGTCTTTGATGTCTTTCTTTAAAAAACCTCGGTAAATTAGTGAATAATATGTCAAACGTTAATATTCTATAGAAATGATCAATTCTGCTTATCTTTTCTTGTCTGTCTATCTATCTATCTATCTACCCTGGTCATATCCCTCGAGAGGGGTGAACGACAGCAAGACAAACACATACACAAAAAAAAAAGAAAAAGGAGAAAAATACCCCAAAAACCCCCACAAAAATTTTGACCATGGCCAACCCAAATGCCCAAACTCCCAAACAGGTTAAGCACCTCGGCACCCAAGTTGGTCAGGCTTCCGTCCCTCCAGATGAAACGGGACACAAGACAGCTTTGACTGGTTTACCCCTGCCGCATCATACGGGTGCCCTGCCCATCCCTTAGAAGACGTCCAAACATTCCACTATCCTTTCACGACACCTTTCCACTCATTCCTATCAACAACAAGAGCTCTAACCTCCACTATATTTAGTCCTCTTTCCTGTAGTGCACTCATAACACCATCATTCGTTATTCTTGTTATGAAATTAAAAAAGAATCCTGATTGCAGTGCTGGGATCGAGCCTTTTATGGGAAGTGCTTACAGCCATTAACTATCTGGGAAAACCATTTTATTTTTCTCTAACGATTGTTTTTCTACTGCACACAGCTAAACTGTACTGTTAGCTTGATAGATCACAGCTTGGTGTTGTATGTTTTTTTATTTTCTAGTGTGAAATGTTTCAATATACCCTAAATTCCAAGCGAATGTAGAGCAAATGATGAATCATCCATCATACACTAAGAAATAAAAACAAAAGGAAACACGGAAAAGCATGACCCTTCCTCCCCCTATCAAGTTCCTCCCCATTCCTCCTACCTAATGTGTTGTGCACCAAACAGCTTTGCTAAACACCTGGACCACCGGGGGAGCTACGTCAGAATGCTCTTTCTGGACTTCAGCTCAGCCTTTAACACCATTATCCCGAGATCCTGGTGGAGAAACTCACACACCTAGGACTCTCTCCCTCCACTGGATAATGGACTTCCACTCAAACCGCCCACAGTCCGTGAAACTCGGTAACCACGTCTCCCCCACCCTAACACTGAACACTGGCTCCCCCCAAGGTTGTGCACTGACCCCCCTGCTTTTTACCCTCTACACCTCCGACTGCTCACCGACCCACCCCACAAACACAATCATTAAGTTCGCCGACGATACCACCTTGATCGGCCTCATCTCTGAAGGGGACGAGGCGGCGTACAGGGATGAGGTGGAGTCACTGTCAACGTGGTGTTCGGAAAACCACCTCATACTGAAACCACAAAAACAAAAGAACTGATACTGGACTTCAGAAGGAATGGCAGGAATCCAGCACCACTCATCATAAAAGGAGACTGTGTAGAGAGAGTCCACTCCTTCAAAATTCTGGATGTGCACATCTCCAACGACCTCTCCTGGTCTGCAAACACCAGAGTGGTGGTAGGGAAGGCCCAGCAGCGACTGCATTTCCTGAGAGTGCTCAGAAAAAACATCTAAAACAGCAGCTGCAGGTGTCTTTTTACAAAGCCACAGTGGAGAGCATTCTAACGTGCTGCATTACGGTGTGGTATGCTGGGTGCACAGCAGCAGACAGGAAAACGCTCCAGAGGGTCATCAAAACAGCCCCAAAAAATCGTCGGTTGCTCTCTGCCCAGTCTGGAGGACATTGCCTGCTCTCGCTACCTCAGCAGAGCAGAAAACATCATCAAGGACTTTTTTCACCCCGGCCACCACCTCTTCGACCTGCTGCCTTCCGGCAAGCGCTACAGGTCACACAAAACAAATACAAACAGACTCAGAGACAGTTTCTTCCCCAGAGCCATTACCACCCTCTTGCAAAAACACTACCTCATACGAACGTAAAATGGTACTCAATTTTATGTTTCTTGCACGTTGACTGCACTATGTTTACTGCTCACCTTGCACAATGTTGACCATTTTTTTACACTATGATGACTATTTTTTGCACCAAATGCATATGTTGACTATTTTTTGCACTATGATGACTATTTTTGCACCAAATGCATAATTGCACAAACCCTTACGATACCAACTGTATTACCATACCAAACTGTATGTAACATCCTACATGCCGACATTTCTTGTATAAATATTGTGTAAATTATAACTATAACCTTATCCTCCTTGTTTTATGACCTTATCTTCTCTGTTCCTTTATCTTCTTGGCTTTTTTACCTCACTGTGAGTATGTGAAACTAGAGTGTCATGCCCAATTTTGTTATCACAATATGTTAACCCATTTTGTAACAATGACAATAAAGGTATATTCTATTCTATTCTATTCTATTCTATTCTATTCTAAAAGGAAGAGTAGTAAAGCAGATAAGTGTGGCGTAAAAACAGCATAAGGGCTCTTTTGTACTCAGTGGGGCATTGTTAACACATACTTAACAGAAAAAATATTTAACTTTCAACTAGTAAGCACACCTCAAAAGCACACCACCTTTTAATAGCAAGCTATAATTTAAGAAAATAAAATATAGAAAACAAAGTACAAATTTCCATTTATGAATGGCACTTTAAACAAAATACTTTTGTAAGTTGAAGTGGAAGTCAACTGTTAGAATATGGTAAGTGTCATAGCTTACTGTCACGGTTATGAACGTTTTCCAGTGATATCTCTAATTATTCTTTTAAATCGTCACATTCATATTGTAATGAAGTTATTCATTTTGGCATGATTAATGCACTTTATGATATTCCATATATTAAAATGTAGTTATTTACATATTTACTTTGTCTCAAGGTATCCATTCATTTAGCAGTTATACGGTCTCAACATTATTCTAAGTGGTGTTTTAATTTGATGTTGGAAAGATACCTTGGGTTTTATCAAATCACCTGCAGGGTTGAGTTGCAGGACCAAATTTTAGGACAACGCCTTTTTACTTCAGAAATATTGTTGCCTTCTTGTGGATATTATGGGGAAAACAAAAATATGGCGTAAAAACTGCGTTTATCTTCTTTCAGCGTGTTGAGAAGTTCAACTTTAACGTCAATGAAAACATTTTACTCTGCCTTTTGGTGCTTACTTTGCCTCAACGTATCAATTAATTCAGCAGTTATACAATCTCAATGTGGTTCTAAGCGGGGTTTTGATTTGATGCTGGGAAAGAGGCCTTGGGTCTTATCAAACCACTGGCAGGATTCAGCTGCGGGACGAAATTTAAGGAAAACGCCTTTTTACTTCAGAAATTTTGTTGCCTTCCTGACGATGATATGGGGAAAACAAAAATACGGCGTAAAAACTGTGTTTATCTTCTTTAAGGATGTCGAGAAGTCTTACTTTAACGTCAATAGGAAACATTTTCCTCTGCCTTTTGGTGCTTTTGTCCATCCAGAGTGTTTTGTTTACATGGTGGATTTTAGATAAAGTTGAAATTGAAAAAGATTTGCGTGTACTTAATGTAAGTTATTCGAGCTGTTTGTGTACAGCTGATACCGCAATCTTATTGAGGCACAGCCAGAAAAGGGACAGGGCGACTGTTCAGCCAATTAGCCGAAACAGGACACAGCGCACAATGAAAATCCACAAATCAGCGAAACCGCGTAAAGTAAACTGTGATACAGCGAGGGATTACTGTATTTTTTTCTTAAACCTTCAGTTCAGTGGGGCAAATTCAGAAGCCTGATGTGCTACGTGTGGCACCCAGGTCGTAGTTGGCCCACCCCTTACCTAATTGGTTACATTGAAAGGCTCTGTTGCGTACTACAAAAGGGGGGAGTTGGTGTAGGTGGTGGAGATGGTAATGGAGGAGGGGGCTGATGCCGCAGGGTGGCAGCTATGTTTCTCCCTCAGTGCTCATAGAAAGGCAGGCTGCTCTGGCTTACATAATGTCCACATGTACACATCTGACCGGGCTAAGAGAGTTTGGAGTCTGGGGGAGGGGGGTTCCTCCCATGGAGAGGTGAAGGATGATGATGATGATAACGGTTATGGTGATGATAACAATGCTTCTTGATAAAAAATGTATCCGAATTAAACACTGACTGCATGATATGAGTGGTAATAAGTAATAGGGTTTGCATGTATTCCCCGTGCTTGCGTGGGCTTACTTCTCTTATTACACCATCCCTTGATCTAAAACCTACATGAGTGCAAGGAAAAACTCAAAAACCTCAACAAGGGAGAAGGAAAACACCAAGAGGATAAATGCACCAAAGTAGTTCAAATGTAATATTTATTTTACACGATTTTAAAGCCTTTGCAACATCCATTGCAGTTTAGTCATCCTGGAAGGGAGATTAGTTCATGTGCGTTCCCTTCTCAAGGTTTCTTAATTTCCTTATGTTAAGGTTTTAAGTGTGGGCATCACAGCGGCACAGTTCTGAGGTCATGAGATCGAACCTCCTGTGTGGAGTTTGCATGTTCTCCGCGTGCTTGTGTGGGTTTCCTCTGGGCACTCCGGTTTTCTCCCAAATTCCAAAGACATGGATGTCAGGTTAATTGGTCTGTCCAAATTGTCTCTAGGTGTAAATGAGCGAGTGAGTTGTCCGTCTCTGTGTGCCCTGCGACTGGCTGGCAACCAGTTCAGGGTGTCCCCTGCCCACAGCCCGAAGATACCTGTGACAGGCTCCAGCATCCCCGCAACCCTACTGAGGATAATGGGTGCAGATAATGGATGGAAATAGAGAGAAGAGAAAAAGACAAACTGAAAAAAGAGTAAGAGGGAAACAGAAAGAAAGATAAAAAGTTTGTGACAAAAAAGAGAGAGTGAAAAATAGAAGAAAAAAAAGAGAGAGAACGACTCAGGGTAAGAGTAAGAGTAAGAGTAAGAGTAAGAGTAAGAGTAAGAGTAAGAGTAAATGAGTATGAGTATGAGTATGAGTCTAAGTCTGAGTATGTGCATGTGCATGTGCATGCGCATGTGCATGCGCATGCTTATGCGTATGCGTATGCATATGCGTATGAGTAAGAAAGAGACTCAAAGGGAGCCGGCCTCTTATTGATAGAGAGCCTGCTCACAGAGCCAATTTGTTTGCGAATGACTCATCACTACAGAGTGCTACTGACACAAATATTTCTCTTCAGAATGTCACTTTTAATATGCCGAAAGTTCAAGAAAGGCATTTGCTTCAGGATGACGCAGTTTTTGCCTAAAATGAAAGTCGTAGTCCCTCTGTGACAAAAATATGAGACAGGAGTGCAGCACAGATGGCTGACGTAAGCTGGAAAAGACCAAAGATAAGAGACTAACGCTAGCTTTTGTGTTGGCTATTTGGTTGAAGCCTGAGCTATTTAGCGGTAAGGACGGCTGTCACACTCTCTTGGTCTTTTCCCTACAGCATTTGCAGTGCATCTGCTTGGGCCAAATGTAGGTCAGCGGACACCGAATGCACTCGCCTGACACGCAAGATGACCAAAGATGAGAAAGCGCAACCTCTGAAGTCGAACGCCATAGTTTCCGTGAATGCTGCTTACTTCAGGTTTTGAAGTGATTTTAAAAAAGATATAAGAAAAACAGGGCGGTGCGGCAGCTGAGAATGAGTGCGTCAGCCTCACGGTGCAGAGGTTGAATTCCAGCAAACGGCCACCCCATGCAGAGTTTGCATGTTCTCCCAGTGCCTACAAGGATTTACCTCCAGGCACTCTGCTTTCCTCCCTCACTCCAAAAACATGCATGCAGGTTGTTTGGGGATCCAAATTGAGTGAATTGTCTGCCTTTGTGTGCACTGGCAAACAGTTATGGGTGTCTTCTGCCCACTGCCTGAAGATGGATGGAATGGTCTCCAGCACCCCCGTAACCCAATTCAGAATAAGTGGTGCAGAAAATGGAAAATGGAATGGATTAAAAAAAAAAAGTAAACATAAAAGCAAACATTTTAAGGCATTTAAACAGTTACGTGCCCAATATGTGGTTCAAGTCAGCAAAAGATGGCAAATTGGAGAATGTCACAGATAACACAGTTTGTCAGACCAATACTCATCTTGGGTTTTCATCAATACTAATAACCACATTATTACAAATATTTTTTGTACTGAAGAAATAACAGGAGGGTGGATTTTGTGTTCAAATAAAAAACATTTTTGGTGAGTTAAGTGTGGCTATATTCCCAAGTAGTATTGTAATTTTACGAGGTCACCAGCATAATAGCCTGGGCTTTGGGTTGCCGGGGACTCCACTTTAGCGAGGTTGTTGGGGCCCTGGTTTCTTGAAAAAGCACAAAGCAGCCACTAAGCAGTGCCAAAGAGTAGTATGACTGCATTTATCTCCCAAGCCGATTGTAAACAAAATCAGATGTTTATTGGTATTCCCGATTTGGGTGCGTGTGTTTGCATTTGGCATATAGCCTCCTAAATGGCTGAACCATTTTTCGTGAAAAAAATCATACAATTGTACTTTAGGGCTCTGGGAGTGTTTTTAGCTAAGACTGTGTCAAGGCTCCTCCAAAGAATACCAACAAAATCCATAAAGATCCGCTTTCCTGTCCAAGGGGCTCTGGGGCTGCATACGGCCATGCGAGCATGGGAGAGAACATGCAAACCACACACGGAGGACGGTAGCTGGAAATGAACCCTGGATCTCTGAACTGTAAGGTGGGCGTTCTAACGACAACACACTCAAAATGTTTAATACAAAACATCACGTCGATCCGCATGGCAGATAATTAGAAATATAAACATATTAAATTTACTAACCCCCGCAAAAAGCTCGTTGGTATTATGTGGTCTCTACATTGTGTTCTTGAATTAGGGATCATGCATCCTCCAACTCCATTGTCAAACGTTTTTCCGTGGGGGCAATTTTTTTTTATGTTCTAGCTTGTTGACCACTTTCCACGCTGATAGGCTATAAGCGCAAAAGTTTGATTTGATATATCCTTCACCGTATTTTCAGTTGGCGGGAATCCTTGTTGCCTACACCACCCGACAGGCAAGTGCGAACCACACTTATTTTCATTTAAACGCACCGCCTCAAAACCCGGCAGTTCAAGTAAAGTCTGAAATAGAGCAGTGTCAGTAAAACAATAATAGGTAGAGAAATAATTAAACTTATCTGTCTTTTTTTGCGGCCCAATACCAAACTACCCACGGCTCGGTCCGTCTTTTTGTGGTTGCCGACCACTGATCTAGATCCAATGATCACACAGTGGATTTTGGCTTGCTATAGATAATATCATTATCATTATTATTAGTAATGTTATTATTTGGCTGGGCTGGCCGTGAGAATATTGTCAGGCATTAAACCTGTCTGTGGTACAGAAATGGTTACAGACCACTATAGGTAAGATCGTGGCTAAAAAATTCAGCCCGACCCGGCGCGAGTCACGGGTATACTAACCCGAACCCGCCTGAACCTGACGGATTGAGTTTATTTGATAACTGAGCCCGAAATAAACCTGCAGCGGAACTGTGCGTTTCGGCTAATAATAATAATAATAATAATAATTTCCTTTGTATTGTCATTCTTTGTAACAATGCACACAGAACGAAATGTCGATACACCTGACCCGTTGTAGCGAGCCGATGCAGCCGCAGCCAACAGAGGGCGCCGCCATTTAATCTACACAGCTTGGGGTTTACTTGGGAGCGAGTTCCTCAAACCAAGTGAGCACTGCACATCGTCTAAATGGCGCAGTTGTGCACATTTCGACGACCTGCAGTGAACGAAAGCGAAAGTGAACCTAAAAGAATTGACACAAAAAAAAATCAGATTCTGCAGACTAAAAGCTGCAAATAGTGAAATGTTTGGCTGAAAAGCAGAGAGAAAGTTTGTAAAGCTTGAAATGACATCTGATGTTAGGAAGAGGAGAGAGAAGTGGCGCATCTTTTACCCCAACACAGAGGATGAAAGTTTTTTTGGATCAAGAAATTCGGAGTTAAACTGAAAGTTTGGTAAGCATGTTCTTTATCTAAATAATGACTTGAGTAGAAGTAAGTGCATTCTGTGCAGATTTTCCATTAAGGGGGAAAAAAAAAACCGCAAGAGAGAAGCCCAGCCGGCCCGACTCAATGATTGACATTTTAACCCTGAACCCGGCCCAAGATCTTACCTCTACCGATAACAATGTTTGGTTGTTTGGATGGTTGGTTTGTTCCCTTAACCATTAGGGGCAGCATTTTCTATGGTGTGTCTGGGGCAAGTACAGCCTGGTGGCACCCATCCCTCCCCTGGCCAATATGTTTTTCCAGCCGGCCTGGAACCAGGAACCTTTCGCATGCCAGGCAAACATGCTAACCACTGCTTTTGAACATGCATTGCAAAAATTTTAAAAAGTTCTGATCTCTCACTCCCAAGTTGAATTTCTGAATGGGTCGGGGGACACCCATGTGGTGGTCCACGCCAGACACCCCACTCATGTTTTTCGTCACGGCGTCTATCCGCCACGGACCAGCTGTCTGGCCTCAACAGGGATGTACAAACAGATGGGTTGGGAAGACACCAGGGAGGACGCCGGGGAGGGCGAGAGGAGCTTTGACCCACATAAAGCAGCCGCCTGCCAGTATTTATAGACCAAAGTGTCCTAATTGGTGGGCCGCTGGGATACAGCGAAAAGCTCACTACCCTTCTTCTTGCCCTTCACCTCCCTTAAACTGTACCCTCTCGTCACGCAGTACTCTTCCTCGTTGCCCTTTTGTGGTCCCGCACAGCCTTGCCCATCAACACCAGCTTCATGTTGATGGCTCTCAAATGACTTTGAACTTGAAAAGTTTGCTAGCAAAGGTCTGCTGAGGTTTTATCAATTCATTCATTTTCCAAACCACCTGTCCTCGTTAAGGTCGTAGGGGTCCTGGAGCCCATCCCAGCTGAAGTTGGACAGCGGGCAGGGGACATCCTGGACTGGTTGCCAGCCAATACATAGCACACAGAGACGGACAGCCATTCACCCACACGTTCATTCCTAAGGACCATTTGGAGTCACGAATCAACCTGGCACGCATGATTTTGGAATGTGGGAGGAAACCAGTGTTGCCGGGGGGAAAACCACATGCAATCTTCACACAGGAAGCTGAAATTAAACTCAGGACCTCTGCAGTGTGAGGCAGATGTGCAAACAAGTCATCCACCGTGCCGCAACTCTTGAGTTATTTATTTCTAATTTGTCAGTTATTTCCTCATTGTAGTAAGGTATGACATCCAATGACATGTTTGTAAAATGAAACATTGAAAACGTTAAGCAAACCTTTGTTGAAGGATGCACACTGGTTATCAACATTCGTAAGATAATAGCAAAATAATAATAATAATGTTGGCAATAATAATAATAATAGCAATAATTTGGATGATAACAAACATAATGATACTTTTTTATAATAAGATATAATTAAATAGTATAATAATAGGTAAATAAATGTCTGTGTAACAAAACGGATCGGGACTGTCTTGAAACGGGTCGGGACTGTCTTGAAACGGGTCGAAAAACAGGATTAGGAACTCATTTGCGTAGACGATCTGTCACTTTAATTGAGAAAGAAAAGTTGTCCAACACACAAACGGACCAAAAACAAAACAAAGCAGGCTCAAATGCAGGCAAACCTACAGACTAGGCATTTAACTGGACTAAACAGAACTTGCAGGAATCTCTCAGAATGTTACACCGAAGTGCAACAAAGTCCAACAAGCAAAGAAGAATAAACAGGTATCAACAAGTCTTCAACAAGGGTAAACAATGATCTGGCCAAGAGCAGTTCCAAAAGGCACGTTTAAGTACCCATAGGAGTAATCAGGAAAACGCAAGTCAGCCGGTGTCAAGGGGCGGGGCCAGCTGGGCACCATGACAACCGTGCAGGACATGACAGTCTGTCTCTCTCTTGCTTTCTATCTCTCTCTCTCTCTGTCTCTCTCTGTCTCTTTCTGTCTTTCTCTCTCTTTCTCGCTCTCTGACTCGCAGAGTTTCGTGAAAAAGCGCTGCTTTGCCATTAAAACAGCTTCTAGTGGCTTCACCTTTTCACAGTGTTAGTTTCCAGTTAGCTTTTTGTAGTCAGCATGTTTTGTCTGGCAGTGCCTCTTGATATTATATTCTTTGAAAACAGCCACAGCCTCATATCAAATTAGGCAGACGCAGTTGTCTCGTATTTCGGTGAAAAAAACCCTCCAATTTCCACTTGTCCTAGAAGCGACGGTCCTCACAGTAAACTTTTCTTTTTTTGTATTTACTGTCACCATGTGGAAATGGAGTATGCTAAAATTCTCAAAGAAAGCTCGCCAGGCTGGACTTTGGACATTTTTATGCATTATATATGCAATTTTACGCCAAACTGACGTATCAGAATGCAGATATAGTTCACGAGGACCAGACCCTGCGATATGCAAAGTCTGCGAAGTAGCGCAGCCTGAATTAAGAATGTCTGTTGAAGCTACCATTAACTGCAACTTCCTACTTTGTATAGTTTTAATAGAAGTAATTATATATGGACATTTAGGACCCATTTTCAAAGGAGTCACAATCACTATTTACGAAAACAACGGAAAAATCAGCAGAGTCGAATGTGTGTCAAATGAGTTGAACGTGCTTGCTCAGTATGAGATTTGTGAAGGCGGATGCTGGACAGCAAATCAGAAACATGGATTGGTGAATTCTGGGATTTGTGTCCCGTGTCTTATCTTCAGTTTATGCGTGTACATCTTCATATGACACCTAGGCACTTGCATGGACTTTTTAAAATGGATATTTTTTAACCAGCAAGGCACTGAGGCCACCAAGTACTAATCGCAATGTAGCAAAGAATTACAGTACTACTAAATTGATAACACATTGGACCGCCTTTGATGCAGATCAGGTTGGACTTACGTAGGAAGTACTCTGAAGCGTCGGCCTCATAGTCTGCGTCTTCCGGGAAGTGATCTATCTGTTTGCACATGCCTTTAAAAGAACCTGAAAGACACAAAAAGGAACGTGTATTTTCAAATCAAGGAAATGGCTCACAAACACGCGTCGTATTACTCGTGGATTCGTTGGCTCAATGTACACGTTTTTGCATAACCTTCGTCACCATTCTACAGTTGAATTTTCATCTTAGACCTCTTTGAAAGACTCAATTTATGATTTAACAGCAATCAGGACAAACTGCACAACAGTGAACAAAGTATACTGCATTCTTATCAGTTGTCCACAATTAAGTATTTAACATAAGGCGGACCAATTCGGTCTATAAACCGGCTGAGCTTTTCGCCTATAGTCGATTTGTTTATCACTTGTTAACAAATAGGTCGGGCAACTTGGCCGCCTCCTCATTTGACTAAAAATGTTGAAAAACGTTTAGGCCAGTATGACATCGACAATAAATATTGCCTCCTATCAAAGAGTGTCGGGATTAGACTTGCTCCCTATTTTGTCCCAAGTGCTATAAAGCAAGTTCAGAAAAAAGATGAAAATGAATGGATGTTGTTTGCTACTGGGGATGATGGATCCACAAAACTGAGTCATATATTTAGAACATAATATCATATTTTTTCCCGCCGAGATTCACTGCTGAGCTATTGATGTCTTGATTAAAACAAGACCTAGGCCAACAATGAAGGAAGTGAGAATAAAATCGAAAAAGTAGTCAGTTCATATTTGAATTTTAATGTTTTTCCTAAAACATCAGCATAAAAATTCAGGGATGTATTGATTTTCATTTCAATCCAGTGTCTTAAGTAGCTGCGGGGCCGAGGTGGGTAGAGTAGCCCCAAAAAATTACTCAAGTCAAAGTATTGTTTCTTCTGAATAGCATGTCTCAAGTACAATTAAACAGTAGTCATCCAAATAGTTACTTGAGTAAAAGTAAAAATGTACTTGGTGAAAAAAACTACTCAAGAACATATTTATTGATTTTTTTTTAAACAACCTTCAACGAGATCATCAAATCATCAAAGTTCATCTAATCAACAATACATTACAAGTCTCTGTTATTGTAAGTATGTGTACTCAAACAGTTTGTTTGGGTGAACCATCTACAGCGATATACACTGTGCATATAGTTCAGTAAAACAAAACAAGTTCCTAACCCTGCTCACAAGTGTCACCTGGTGGTTTTTATCTGAAATATTTTGCTTTCATGGCTTTATGTCAAAAAGGTTCCCGACATCAACCCTAGATGGCTCTTTAAAGATGCACTGGAAATGTAGTGAACTACTCCTTGTATTTAAAAAAAGACCATCATCCAGAGGAGTAAAATTAACATTGCTCGATTTTTTTAAATCAAACTTGCCGTTTTCATTGAAAATTCACATTTTGGGATTTGCTATAAACTGGTGTAGTAAAACTACAGAGGATTTTTAGTATTTGGTGGCTTTTAAATCATCTTATTGAAATATGTTACAAAAATGATACATAATATCTATCAAATATGAGCTATTTTACAGTTACATATAAGATACATGAATGAAATACGTCTACAAATAAGTGTCGTCTATGGAAACTGATGGGTTTGCAAGATAATGATATGCATTTTAAATAATTACTTGATTTAGAAAAAAGGTCTTCAACAGAAGAAATGTTCCGAGATAATTCCAAATATTAGCTGTTGAAACCGTATTGCGTGATGATATTCAGCCCAAATGTCAATACAGAAAGAAATCAAATGTCACGTTAATTGCTCAACACGGACACATTCTCATGTCCTACATTAACGCGTCTTTAACAGCGCCGTGCTGACCTCTGATTGGCTCGGGCCACTAAGGTCTCATTCCATTGGTGTAGATCACTGAGGGGAAAGGCTAAAAGGATAAATGAATGATTGAGGTGTCCTTGTGGGTCTCACAATAATAGCATGTGCTCTATGTTTAATAGCATGTCCATTATTTAACAGCGCACTGATATGATGATGATGATGATGATGATGATGATGATCACTTGGCTCTGCTCTGATATTGCAGGTGGAAGGCGGTTGTATTCGCTTCAATGCACCGCAGAGCAGAGCAATGGGAAGACGTGCACGGCACTAACAAAGACAGCGGCACACTTTGGAGGGTTATTAGAGTGCTTCTAATACACGTGCGAATAAACTCATCGATGATTGCACAATTAGCTCTATCCCGCTTTTCTTCCGTTAAACTTTTTATATTTTTTCAATTCAAAATACAGGAAATATATTTCTTTGATTATTGCATAATCACTGGAAGGATTATCATTGGATTCACAAATAATTTTTCCTGATAATCTCGTCGTGGTATACCCTCAATATGGTGCGTGGCTACGCTACTTTGTGAAAACGGATCGTGAATAATAATTTCTTCTGCAATTTAGCAAATGTTCCTCGGTCATGAAGTCACATACAACCCTCCCTCCATCGGCAACACTGCGCTGATAAAAACAAAGAAATAAGGCTGGCGTTTTTATATCTACCTTGTAAATGAAACACAATACAGTCACGGTGGGACTGTCTTAAACACAGAGTACGAGATGCGCAATATCTATTGATATTCCGATATTCTTCTTACCGTGTATACTCGCATCCAAGCCCTATTTGTAACTCTAAAATAAAACACTGAAATTAGGGGTCAGTTTATATGCGTTTTTGGTTGTTTGTCACCAAGTGCGAATAGTAAGTGGCACAATATGCAGGAACAACGATATCAGTGGGGCAAACGTGAGCACAGAAATGACGTAAAAGAGTGCTGAATATTGTTTTATTTTTTGCAATTCACCATGTCTGGAGAAAACAAGAAAAAAATCCTGGACATTACTCAGAAATCAAGAATGACATATTCAAGAGGTTGGAAGACAAAAGACAAAATGATAATGGAATATCTCCTCTCAGGATTGCACAGGCCAAGAAATATGATGGCTTCACCTGGTTGGTGTACATGTTTTCTTATATTTCTTTTATCTTGTGGTTATTTCTATAGTTTTAGGCGGTTAGCTTCAATGTGAGTATATAAGGTAATTTGTAACTAAATACCAGTAGTTATTTTAAGAGTAATGCGCCACTTTCAGTGTCAGTCAAGTTCTCCCATCTCATCTCATCTCATTAGCCGTACCGCTTATCCTCAGTAGGGTCGCGGGGGGCTGGAGCCCATCCCAGCAATCATCGGGCAGTGGGCAGGGGACACCCTGAACTGGTTGCCAGCCAATCGCAGGGCACATAGGGACAGACAACTCAATCGCTCATTCCCACCTAGGGACAATTTGGACCGGCCAATTCACCTGAAATGCATGTCTTTGGAATGTGGGAGGAAACCGGAGTGCCCGGAGGAAACCCACGCAAGCACGGGGAGAACATACAAACTCCGCACAGAAAGTCTGGAGCTGGATTTGAACCCACGACAGGTAGTCAGTCAGTCAAGTTATTTCTATTAAATTCACTTGAAATATCCCAGTAATCTGGGGGTAACACAATTATTTTTTGAATGAAATAACTATTAACGTAACTAATTGACTTTTTTCAGTGACGTTCCCAACACTGGGGAGAAACAATACAATGGCAAAACACCCATACGGTACAATACTGTATTCACCAGTTTGAATAATGCACAAGCCTTGACCGGTTTCCATAAAAAGCGCGGCATCATATTTGTATGCGTTTCACACCTCAGGAGGCTGCTAAGTTGTCGCCACATTCCCGTCCCGCGTCGGACAAGTCGCCCACGTGAACGCTTCTAAATTCTTTATACAAAGTGGCCTTTTGTGGCTCGCTGCCTTGGGAAAACACGACAATGGTTTACTCCACCGAACACAGCCTTGTAAATGTGTATTTGGAACTGCAGCTCCGTCAAAACAAAAAGATTTTTGCCTGGATGTTTAGAATGTGGGTAGCACAGCGGATGAGTGGTTTGCGCGTGTGTGGCACAGTTCTGAGGTTATGGGTGCAAATCCAGCTACCAGCCTTTCTGTGCAGAGTTTGCATGTTCTCCCCGTGCTCACATGGGTTTCCTCCGTCACTGCGGTTTACTCCCACATTCCAAAATCATGCATATCAGGTTAATTTGCCCGTCCAAATTATCCCTCGGTGTGACTGAGCCAGTGACTTGTCTGTCCCTGTTTGCTCTGCGACTGGCTGGCAAACAGTTCAGGGTATCCCCTGTCCACTGCCCAAAGATAGCTGGGATGGGCTCCAGCACTCACGCGACTCTACTGAGGATAAGTGGTGCAGATAATGGATGGATGTTTGGGTTTTTTTTTTTTACTGAATGAAGAGCAAGAGAACAGTTAAACTACAACTATTTTTTATTTGGAAAAACCAAAAGTCTTTTACCGGACTAAGAGCCTTTGAGCTTTTAACCAATCTCAAAAGCAAGGGACGTGACGTCTTTGCCACAAAGTTTGGTTTTCAACAAAAATTGAAAGCTGGAAGTGATGCAAAGTGTAATGCAATGCATATTGTGCAATGTGATACTGAAAATTGCAAAAGTCAAGTCATGTCAAGTAATGTTTATTTGTATAGCCCTTAATCACAAGAGGCCTCAAAGGGCTGTACAGACTACAAACTACTGTTACACCATCCCCTGATCTAAAACCTACGTGAGGGCAAGAAAAATCTCAAAAACCTCAGCATAAGGAAAATGAAGAAACCTTGAGAAGGGACTGCACATTAGGAAATCACACTTCCAGGATGACCAGGCAGTAATGGATGTTGCATTAACAAACGATAAAATATAATAAAAAAATAAATACAGTATAATATAAAAGAAAAAAGAAAAAAAGAAAACAAAAAGGATGACCAGGTTGACATGGATGTAGCATTAACAAACAATAAACAGACATTGTCAACATGAACAAAATAGTTTTTCCCCAGATGTTTTGGAATTGACATCAGAATTTTCACAGGCTGCCCCCCACCATTGCCGGGTTTCAGTTAGTCTCTGAAGGATGACACTTTACACCAAAAAAAACTACGGCGACCAGATGACGAATGTGTTAAATCTGAGACAGATCAGGAGGCTTCTCCTGCTACTAGTAACCATGAAAACAAGTACACCCCTACCCAGAAAACAGCCAGGCTGTACTTGCCCTAGACACAACACAGAAATAGGGATCCATGAACCTTAGCATAAAAACTTTAAGTCTAACTTCCCTCGGAGTCGAGCTAGTAGAGGAATGAACCAATCTTAGTTTATATTTATTCTTTTATTATTTAAGGTTTAAAAAGTAAAACTATAGTGTTTGGTACTTATCGAGAAAAATGAATCCATCCACCCATTACCTGCACCGCTTATCCTCAGAAGGGTGGCGGTGGTGCTGAAGCCCATCCCATCTTCGGGCAGTGGGCAGGGCACATCCTGAACTGGTTGCCAGCCAGTCACAGGGCATAGAGAAGAATCAATTTTATAAAAAGAAACAATATCATCCATCATTGCATTTAAGATACATAAAAACCTACCATGGGTAGGTTAAAGAGACACTGCAATATTCAACAACTAGTTGCTGTGTTGTGTAGTCCAAACGAAAACGAGTGCAACAAAGCACAAAGACAAATACTAACTAAGGAGACTAAAGGTGACCAAAGCATATCATTTTTCCTTTTCACTTTTGCCCAGCCTTTTTTGGCCCTACTAGTACCCGTAACAGCAAGATGACAATCATGTCAGCTCCCTCTCTGTCAGCCTTATGTTGTGTTAAGTAAATATACCTTTATTTACCTATGACTATTTAAAAATGCTCATTTATACGATAGTTCATGTATTTTTGCCTATTATTCAAATCAATGTAATATCAAATCAATACATTTATTTATGTTATGAGGATTTTTATATCAAGACCATTTGTCTTTTGGGCCTGTTGAAAATTAAAGATAAAATAGAGATTGCCATATGAGAATAATGCTTAATTTTTCTGATCATACCGAATATATTTGTTAGGTTTTTAAGTAGTTTCAACGAGGGTCATTAGACTAAACGTGTCATTTTCGAAAAATTTCATCATTCGATCAGTCGAGCCCTCGGCTTTTAGCATACTTTTTTATTTGGGTATTATATTCGTTTGACTTTGACACCCCTGAATTGCAGTTTTTTTTCCTAAACCCACGAATAAATAAATAAAATATGGAGTCTATCTTTACTCAATTAAAAAAAAAAGTTTGTAATAAGTCAAATACTTCATAGTCATCATCGCGAGTGCCAATATTATTTGGAATTGGAAAATCAAATCTCCCCTTTCCATTGTTTTGACTCCACCCGGTGATGGTGTGATTCACAAAGGATGAAAAACACGATCTAGACGAGTTTTTGGTGAGTTTAGCTTCCGTTTCTCGTTGTAGTTTTAAAAGGTTACTTTGGGGCACTAAGAAAACTTACTACATAGTAACAGAGTATACTATTTGGATCAAATTTGAGATCTTATTTTAATATTTGATGCCTCTGTTAATCATAGTTTTACTGTATATTGTTACTTGACTTGACTATTTTCTGTGTAAATTCACAAGTTATTGTAACTAGCTCGGGTTACGCATAGTCGCCCCTTTTGTGTTGTCAAAGTTTATTCTTTCACACACAAAAAAAAGACTGAATATATTTATTTTGCAAAGGGTTTTTTCTCTCCCAAGATTCCTCGATTTCTTGGTCGAATGGAAATCTCTGTGACCTGAATGGTGAGCTATACATATAAAGAATCCAACAAGGATTTGATTCATCATTGATCTTCACATCAAGGTCATGGCAACAATTGATTCATTCCTTAGATCTTGACAGTGGACTGTTGAACTTTGAGAAACCACTGAAACGAGTGATTTTGGATTCCCTGAATTGGAATGATCAGAATTGTGTTTTCTTTTTTCTCATGTGATGAACCTTCTTGCCATTAATTTGAATTGTCATTGACATTTCAAGTGTTTTAATTTACAGATGAAAAGTACAGCGTGAGGTGGAGGTCAACCCAAATCTTACTAGATAGTAATAACAGTAATAATGTTTAGTCCAGTAATTGGGTTTCATAAAGCAAATGAGCAAAAAATGTGCAGTTTTTTTTTTTAGCTTTGTAGCTATCTATCTTCGGACATTTGTAACTATTTAGCAAGCTATCTATCTAGATTTTTACAATTTTTTTGCATTCTAGCGAGCTAACAGTTTATCTTTTTTTTTACTATTTTAGCTAGCTATCTTGGTCCAATTTAGTTTTTTCTGAGTGTGAACTTTACAACATTACTATCATTCAAATAATCATGTTTGGCATTTGGATTCTATGTAAACCAAGTTACACCTTATTTTGTTGTTGTAGTTGTGCTCTGTACAGCCCTTTGAGACCATATGTGATAAAGGGCTATACAAATAAATTTGACTTGACTTGCATATTATTGAATGACTTCAAATTCAAATTCTGCATAAAAACACGTTTTGGGGCCATAATAGGTCTTTCAACAGAAATTAGAGTACAGTAGATGATTTGTCATTAAACTAATAGAAAAATACAACAGAGTTGTTACACCAAGATTGACCAAATGCAGAATTTCTCATCTAAAACCTTAAACCAAATAGAAGTGTTATTTTACAATCATTTATGTTAAATGTTGTCAACTGTCTTGTCCATTGTTCATTACATTCACAGCTTTTGTTTAAATTAACTTTGACTATGGTGTTTCCTTTAATAATTGTACCAGTCCTCAAACCTAGAACTAGTCCAGTCTTCCCTCTGCTTAACAGCATAAGTGCTACAGTATAGTTCGACCTAATGCCAAAAGCGCCTTTTCACAAAAGACAAAAGCTAAAACAAATGGAGAATGACACGTCACGGCCGACCATTGGAGAAAGATATTGGTGGAGCGTAGCTAACACATCATTTTCTCTGTCCAAGCCGGTCACGCTGCTTCACCTTTGCTTAGCTTAGTCCAAATTTACTTCGACCTTGTTTGCCTTGATGGCGTTTGTCGGTTGGGCAGATGTCGGTTTTTATCACAGTAATCAATGCGCTACATCTTTTAATGTGTACATTGCTTTAATGTTTCCCTTATTTATGCCTTTTTAAAGGCTCCAGACGCTAAAAGGAATTGACATTGGCTGTTAAAACGGCGAAGGTGAAGTAGCCACAGGATATTTAAAGTGAATTTAATGGAAATAACTTGACTGACGCTGACCTCAGATTACTGAGCAAAGTAAACATTGAGATAACCTATAAAGCAGGAAAAGCATACGATGTAGGAATGGTTTTGTTTCCTGTTGCTTTAAAAGGTAGATTGTGTCATATTTGACCCCTACACGTTGCTGTATTGGGTAGTGCCACCAAAAACAAGTGCTACAAAGCACTAGGAAGAATAATAACTACAAAAGTTCCAATCATGTATGTCAGTGGTTCACAAATGGGACTTGTAAGTTTAAAAATAAATATATTATCAAATATCCATTATTTAATGATGCCATTATTGAAGAAATGTACCGTATACCAGACATGGGGACTTGAGACTTAGTGACTTGGACTCGAGTCGACTCGAGTCGCTGTTTTTATGACTTGTGACTTGACTTGGACTTGGCAATCTAAGACTCGGGACTTGACTTGTGACTTGACTTGCCCAAGAAAAAAATACTTGGGACTTACTTGGGACTTGAAGGTGAAGACTTGAGACTTACTTGAGACTTGCACATGTGTGACTTGGTCCCATGTCTGCCGTATACTGGAAACATATGGTTGGCCTGGAGAGGGATAGGCGCCACCAGGCTCTACTCGCTCAAGACAAACGACATGAAACGTTGCCCATACGACCCTTGTGGTTAAGGGATCCAACAAACCAATACTATACATAACACCAATGTTATATTCAGACAGAGCCCTAAAGGACACGGAGGGTTGTCATGATTACTGATGCGAGGCACCTGTGCCCGCTACTTTGAGGCAAACTGTCTCGGACTCTGATTGGCTCCCTGTCACTACGTAAACCCCCGTCTTTCTGTCACCTGTTGTCAGTCCGTCTGCAAACCTCAGTTCACGCTAGGCAAGCTTTTCAACCCTGACTCACTGCTGTTTTGGCCCCGTCTGTTTCCTGGCTTCGACCCATTTTCTGATCTTGACCACGTTTTTTGCTCTCCTGTCCGGGCTACTGACCTGTTTTTCCACTCCTGATCGCCCGCCACGGAAATACCACTTCCGCGTCTGAGCAACCTGCTCCCCACGACCAGCATTCTCCGGATCGTGTGTGCAATCCTTTCCCTTCTTCCCAATACAACTGAGAGAAACGTACGCAAGTGGGTCCTGTCCCTCTTCGGGTCTTGACAATGGTCAGAAATCTCCTCGGTGTATTTATTTGCAAAAGTTATGTATAGAAAAAGAGTCTTTGATTCAAACATTCAGAAGGATAACCTATATTTTGAGATATTTTGACACCAGTGATATTGATGTGCTCATTTACTATTATAACGGACTTAAGCAAATACTTCTTACTATTCCTTTTCGGACATGTACGTTATCATTGTTTGTTTGTTTTTTAACTTGTTTTGTTTGTGTTATGTTTGAAAGAAAGTATCATTCATTCATTCATGTATTAATTCAATGATCGACTACAAACTTCTGATGTAAAATTTTGCGATGACTTGGCCAAAAGACACTAGACTGTGCTTATTGGAAACAAAACTGTTTTTTTTTAGGATCATGAAAACATTTGGTGACGTGGCACGATAACATTTTCTGTGCATTTTTTTAACACACTGAAACCGCACTGATCTTAATTTGATCTGAACGTCATTAATTTCTCCATTGACTCATTTGAGTTTGAATTGATGGCAGCGAATTAAGTAAGAAGCCGCTTTATTGTGCTCAGAGCTCCTCACGGGGAGATCATAACGCCGACTTAACTGCTCGTATCTGTATCCTGGAGACATCACAAAGTCATATTATCTAACTCCAAGTTATCAATCATTGTTAAAAACGGTCACCTTGCATTAGATTTATTGTCAAAAATAGAATCATGACAAAAGCATTTCCTATTTTTGGGGTTGTGGCATTAAATTACCAGTGTTTACCAGCTCAGTAGCCTAGATGGTAAGGCGCCCGCTTTGAGACTGGGAGGTCGGTGGTTCGCGCCCCGGCCGAGTCATTCCTAAGACTTGTGGTGGTCGGCGGCGCCCTCTGTTGGCTGCGGCTGCATCGGCTCGCTACAACGGGTCAGGTGCAATCGACATTTCGTTCTGTGTACATTGTTACACAGAATGACAATACAAGGAAATTATTATTATTATTATTATTATTATAAAAATAATGTATGAATATGATAGTTAGGTACCTTCGCTGAAAATAGTAGGAAACATAGCTAGGGAAATTCTTAAAGATCATGAAATGGACTTTGCAGGGCTGGAATGATACTGTAAACCAACAAAAAAGTCCTGAAAAGACACAAGAAATCTGCTGGTTTGTTTCGAAGCAACTTTTGTCCTGGAAACATTTCCAAGTGGCCTGAAGTATAATATTGGGATAGTGTCCATTGTTCTGTTCAACATACAAATAGACTGGAGAAATATATGTCGCTACTATTTTAAACTTGTTGTCGTGTCATCGATATGACACCAAGCTAAGCCACCAAAGAAGGACCGTGACCACAGGGGAAGTGTTACTAAAGCTTTATTTTTCTTCTACATATGATGAAAACTGCAAAAATATAATACAATGCATTAATACCATGTGCCAATATAATCGCAAAAATATAGTTAATAAACCTAACATTTGTTAGAAATATTACAAGTTATAGTTGGTTGTACATCATACGAACACTTTTAAAAACATGTGGATTTGACATGCAGCCATTGCGTGACACTACTGTTGACAACCAGATCGCCGTACTGGAAGTAACACCCAAAACCCAAATTATTAAGAGTAACTTTTGGGGTTGCACTTCAAAATCTGGTGCGTATGGAAAAAAACTATATATTTTTGTGGCGCATAAACATTAAGGATGTTTCAAAGAAATTTATCCTCTGGAAATATCCATAATTAAAGCCAAAATATGCAGGGTACTAAGAACATACTGGGGATAAAAATGTCCCAAGGTGGTCCAAATGGTTTACATGGCAAAATCACATAAACACACTGAGCTTTGTCGTAGCGGAGGGTGTGTCAAGCTACAGTGCACACATCACAACAGGTTACAATTTGTGTGTTTGTGGGTCTGTGTCCGACTGCAATGGTGCCATTGCATCCAGGTGTGTGTTTTTTTTTCTTTGTGCGCCGTCAGCCATGTTTGACAGGTCCGGCCGCCACGAGAACGCCGGGAGGTTTGCCGTGTTGGGTGTGCGTAAGGAGCGAGGTAGGGGGTTACAAGTGTGAGTGAAGGGAGGTCTGGCTTAGTAGAAGGAGGTAGAAGATGGAGGAGGGGGGGGACTATGACTCATCCACTGCATGGGCCTCTGGCTCATTGCTCTGCCTTGC
Organism: Urocampus carinirostris; assembly: GCF_059441175.1. Lineage (NCBI taxonomy): Eukaryota > Metazoa > Chordata > Actinopteri > Syngnathiformes > Syngnathidae > Urocampus > Urocampus carinirostris. The sequence goes on along the minus strand of NC_142356.1, from coordinate 28,038,861 downwards.
TGGCTCGCTGCATAGCAACGGCTGTTCAAAGGCTCATATAGGTCCATAGCAACCAGCGCTCATAGCGTAGTGGCCTATAAACACGCATTAAACTGGTCTATCTGTTCTATTGTGGAGGACGAAACTGAACTAAACTAAAGGCGCTTTTCCACTAAATGGTTGAAGCTGGACTCGCCTTGAGATTTTGGGTTTTCCATGATGAAAAAGTACCTGGTTCTTGGTCCCTGGCACCACTGTTGCAGGTACCTCCTTGATATAAGTTCCAAGAAATAGTCCCGCGGACTAAAACCTTACGTGGGTCAATGCTGGCCACTGATTGGTCGGGGACGTCAGTCACTGAATGGCAGGGTTGGGTAGGGTTACTTTTACTTGATTACTTTCAATTTCTTTTGGATTACTCCAATACCAAATATGCTAATAAACGACAAAATAAACTAAATATGAATAAAATGATGACTCACAACATGTGGTAAGCTTTCTCTCCTGGCTTTGATCTCTTTGATCTCCGGCAAAACGAACATAAAATGCGACAGAAACAAAATGAAAATAAATCCAAACAGCTTGCCAACATCATTTTTGACAGTCCATGTATTCCGTTACTCGCCAAGCCTGCACAAAATGTAGTAATTTTATTCATATTTAGTTTCTTTTGTCTTTTATTAGCATATTTGGTATTGAAGTAATCCAAAGTAATTGAAAGTAATCAAGTGAAAGTAACCCTACCCAACCCTGCTGATTGGTCAGAAAGGATCTTTTTCAAGAGCTGCATCCAAAACAAAGGTGCCATTGTGTGTCTGTGTATTACCTTAACACCTTACCGCTACTCGTTCTTGAAGGAATCCAACAGGAGGTTGACGGAACATAATTTAAGTGCTTCCAACTTCTGGATATTAAGCTATAGGGTAGGCTAACATCTGTAGCCTGTATTGTATGTATGTATTTCTTTTTAAGTGTTGAAGTCCCTCTTTTAATGTTTGCCAGATGTTTCATTTATATTTTTAAACTGGTGTTGTGATGCAGTGTTTGCTATTTTCCGTGGCCATTAGCAGATTGGATGGTTGCTTGGTTGGTAGAGTCGTAGGGGCACCATTTCCTGTGGCATGTCTTGGGCAAGAACAGCTGGGTGGTGTCTGTCCCTCTCCAGGCCAACATATGTTTCCACGCGGTCTCAAACTGGGGACATTTTGCGCGTTACTTGAATGTGCTAACCACTGCACTGGTTGGGTGGTTTGATCCCTTAAGCACTAGGGTCGTAGGGGCACCATTTCTTGTTGTATATCTTGGTCAGGTACAGCCTGGTGGCGCCTATCCCTCTCCTTTTCACACGGTCTCAAACCGGAGACATTTCTCGTGTGATGCATACTTTTGCAGGGCTTGGAAATGATTAGCACATTTACATCCAAAGTCATTTTTGTTGAAAGAGGTCATTTAGGTTGTGCGGTCACGCCACAAATTTGATTCAGCAGCATTATTTAGGAAAAATTGATCTCTAAAATCACAATTCAAAGAAGGTGGAATGTAATGTAAGATATAGATAAATAGATATTAAAATACAAGACGGGCGGCATGGCGTCTGGGTTGTTAGCGCACAGCCCAACGGCGCAGAGGTTCAGGATTCATGTCCACAGCCTCCCCGTGTGGAGTTTGCATGTTCTCCTGCATGGTTTTTCTCCAGGCACTCCAATGTCCTCTCACATTCCCAAAACATGCATGTCAAGTTAATTGTCCGTTCCAAATTGTCCCTAGGTGTGAATGAGTGAGTTGTATGTCTCTGTGTGCCCTGCGACTGGCTAGCAACCAGTTCAGGGTGTCCCCTGCCCATTGCCTGAAGTTAACTGGATGGGCTCCAGCAGCCCGCGACACTACTGAGGATAAGCGGTGCAGATAATGGATGGATGGATAAAATACAAGAGTGTGGCTTTGGCAATTTCGTGTCATGGTTTGACCCCAACAAAAATAATTGATCACTTGGAAAAAAAAACATAAATTGATCAACGTCTCGTTCACCTGGCAGCTCAGAAAAGATGAAATCATGTTCCCTGCTGAAGCAATGATGAATAGGACAAAAGAGATTGGCTGGTCCTTTCCCATAATTCCCCAGAGACTTACTGTTGGTAATGATTTGATCCCCACCTATGCCAAAACCAAACTTACATCCTGGATACAATGGTTTACCAATCTTAATTTGAAGGATTAGGCTAAAAACTGTATTTGATGTTCAAACCGATTAAAAGGGTGACGTTGAGAATTGCTCAACAAACACCTCTTTGGAATTGAAGACAAACCTTTGTATTCTGTTTTTATTTGTGTTGCATATGATGTCAAGACTGAATTGTAATTCGTTTGCAGCTTTACTTCTCGTTTCATGAAAAGATCTGCAAAAAGTCCAAAGAAACTATTGCGGGCAAAAAAACACGTCTGCCGCTTTAATTTGAAAAAACATCTTTTGTCATGTTCAGAAATTGTTCACTTGGGATTTAAAAAATGCAATTCTAAAGATAAATACTCCAACAAGATGAAATTTAGATGACTTTTATCGTGTATAGTCACAAAACCTTCAAGATCCTGCTAGCATTTTGGTATTAGGTATCAATTTAACAGTAGTAGTTAACACTAGTAACCTGCTATACTGTTGTGGAAGCAACTCGATGAATATTTGTCCCCAGAACTAATTTTACCAAGCAACATAAAACTTGGTAGGTATTGTACAGCGACGTGCAATCAAGGAAGGAACTGGCCTGCTTAACTATTGTAGATTTTCCAAGATTACATCTCAGAAAACGCAAGAAAATAATCCACTACGAATGCTTTGAAACACTCTACAAGGGTTCAAGAGAAATATCTAGCAGATGGTGGGATAAACTAAGTGCAGGTGAGGCTATCAAGGTAAAATAACATTGAACATATATTAAATGGTTATATTTTTTAAAAAGTTCTTTCTCATTTAATTTCACAAATTTGTATGTTCTTTTTCAAGATGGCTGCATTTTCACATCATATTCTTAATGTTATCAATACAGTTAGTGATGAGTTTATTCTGCGTTTAATATTGGACACCTGCAAAGGAGTTTGCATAGGATGCCAGTGAGCTATTTTGACTATTTTACCTCACTGTTGTGGTTATTTTCCCCACTATTGTACACTGTGCACACAATTGCTGTACTCTAAAACCTATATCCTTTAGGGCGGGTTTGCTTTATGTAAAATAGGGGATGTAATAAAAAGAAAGGGCCCAGAGGAGGGTTTTTAGAACATATTTGTGATAAGTTCAAAATTCTGTATGTATTGTATTTTCTCCTTATTTTGAGTATCTACTTAACTATTAACAAATCGATAAGTAGGAACCGTATTGCTGTGCTAAGCGTCATCAGATGCAGAATGAGGCATGCAATTCTCTTTCTTTCTATTCTATTCTATTTAAGCCCAGTGCTCTCACTCACCCCTTGTTAGTCCGTCAACGAACCTCTGCACCCGCAAGACGTGGGTTTTGACTCTGTCCGGTTTCCTGCTTGTGTTTCCTGTCCGGTATCGGTCCCGTCTATTTTTCCCGGCTATTTTGTAATATCGAGCTCCAGTTTCGTTTTCTGTTTGATATCGATCTCCAGTGTCTGGTAGCGTTCGCTTCTAGTTTGTCCTGTTTAATTTTGATCTCCAATGTCTGGTATCATTTCCGTCTATCTCATCCTGCTTGTTATCGGACTCCAGTCTCCAGTGCCCGATATCAATCCTGTCTGTCCCGTCCTGTCCGGTATCAACCCCATTTGTCCAATATCTGCTCGTGCAAATAGTATCGATCGCATCGGCCTCTGGCTTCCTGTCATTCCACGCCAGACTGCTCTCTTACGTCTTCCGCCCAGCCGAAACACTGGCGTTCGGGTCTACGTGAATGACTGTCCCATTTCCCGTGAAATAAAGCTTGCATGAGAAACGTTATGCATCAGGTTCCTCCTCCTGTTCTGGTTCTTGACAGGTTCATTTATTTGTAAATCTGACTGTGACTTAAAATACACCGCACCGCACGTATCTATCATTGTTTGTATTGCTATTGTCTGTAAATCATAAATATAGTCACGTAAAACTCTCAGGGTCAACAACCAGAAGCAAACCAGAAATTGCTCAATTGGTTTTGAAGCAATGATTTTGTGGTCCGTTTGCACGAATGATCAGAACAGGCATGCCTAAAAATACAAGAATATGTCTGTCATTATGATTTTTGAATGCTTAAAATGTGTAATCACAGCACAATTTTTCCCGTCGTTTAGTGTGCACCGAGGGCCACGATGCAGTTTGATGACTGCCACCCCCCCAAAAAAAGCCTCCACAACCAGTGTTATTTTTTCCCTTCTTCCACCTTCCTTCTCCTCCCACTCCATCACACCTTATGCCTTCCTCATCCTTCCCTATCCCGCATCAACCTCTCCCTCACCCCATCCTTCCTTTGCTCGCTGATTGTTCCCAGTTTTTTTAATCTCCTTGAAAGGGAAGTGGATTTATGCCTTTTACAGCAGTGTGCTAGCGTCAAGACTCGACGGCGTTGCTCGTATTTTTTCAGAGGATCCATCGGACCGCGATGCTAAGCGGGAAATACTAAACGTGACAAGCTTGAAAACGTGATTTGTATGAAAATCATCCCGCCAAAGTTTTTCAGGGTAAGCGTGAAAGAACAAGTCAAAAAGTCTTGAGGACAGAACCCCTGGTTTGAAGGAGTCAGCCATTTAGGTCTGAAACAGCCATTTTTTATCATTAATATGGTCTGTGCAGCACTAGTAGTCTAAAAACTGTTTTTAAGATCAGTAGTGTGACATTTGGAGAAATTAGTTTAACATCAAATTCCCCTGACTTCCATCCGTGTCAGGGGGTGACCATTTCGCAAATTGCTATCCAATAGGTGTGAGCGATACTGGTAATTTTGGTATTGATCCGATCCAGGTAAATACAGGGTATTATCAACCAATACAGATCCGATACTGGTACTTTTTCCTTGGAAATGTAATGATCGTTGAATAATTTAACCATTCCCCCTTGAGTTGGTTTAAAATTACATTAAACACAGCGCAAACATTTTATGTACTAAAATTTTTTCATTTTTCTATTAAAAAAACTGAATTAAACGTCAACAATATAAATCAATTTAAAAAATAAATAATATATACATACATACATACATACATACATATATATATATATATATATATATATATATATATATATATATATATATATATATATATATATATATATATATATATATATATATATATATATATAATTTTTTTTTTTTTTTTTTTTACAACTGTCTGAGAACAAAAGCCAAGAGAGTCAAACCCAAAAAGCAGCATTGTAACAAAAATACAAATATTGAATAACAATGTCAGGAAGACAACTCCTATTTTGAAAATATATTCATGCAAATAAAGTATGAATTGTCTCTCACTAGCTCTGTTGCCATAGTGACAACGGATTTACAGGTTTTTGTTCCAGAATAGCAACATGTTTACATGTTTGGTTGCAGCTTGTTGCTCCATGCAGGGTGAACTTTTTTCATCTGTTTATGTAAATTGATGGTGTTGCCACAGTCGAAGATCACTTTCTTATACAAGTTACACCTGCCATTGTCCTTTTTGTAGTTGAAAAAAACACAAACTACTTTGTGCTTCCTGTTTGCGTCGCCATTTTTAGCTTCTGGCAGGGTGGGAACATAGATTTGGCCCTCTCTTCTGCTTTGCAGACAGGATGCAGCAGCAGGAGAGGTACTGAATTGTGTGCCTGTCAGTCATACATTCAGGCATAAACACAGGCACTGGGTGAGAGAGAAATGTCCTGCGCTATGTACATATATAAGCTGTTGGTGCAGGTGTGAAATATCTATCCTCGGACAATAGTGTTGATCGATCTAAGTAGTTAGTATCTTTAATATAGATATTTGGATTGCAAACTACTACTGTCCAACAAAACATTATCACAGCTGCCCTGGGCTCAGGCAGCCAATGTCCACTCACGACTAGTCTGTTATCTTAAGATAAGCCGTGATTGGTTAACCGAGTAATATTATAAAAAGAAATGATGAATAAAACGAATTGGATTTTTGAAACACAAAATAATTGTAAATGCCGTGTTCTACGGGTGGGAGGATCGGACCGAATATCAAAATTACAACGCTAATGCTCTTGGATTGTCCTGGGATCAAGGATTTGCTCCTCTACCAATTTCCACAAACCACTTTTTCTATATGGCTAGTACAGCCCTTTTTTCCTCACTCAGTGTCCTCATCTTTATGCACGAGTAGTGACTGACAGGTACACTTTTAGCACCTCTCCATACCTGGCCTGCTGCTGCATCCTGCCTGCCAGGCATAAAAGACAGCCAAATCAAGGCGCACACCAGAGGCTAAAAATTACAGAGGCAAATAGGAAGCTCAGTGGTTGCAACTTTGATAACAACAACATAAAAGAACAATGCCAATTGTAGTTTGTGTGGTGTAGTGATCTGCTACTATAGAAACACCAAAGATTGACATAAACACCCGTAAAAAGCTCAACCTGCAGAGTGCTCCTAGACAAAAACCTGTTCATACATTGTTGCTACGGCAACAGAGTCAATGAGAAATAATCAATACTTTATTTGCATTACTGACTTAAAACAAAAATTATGCAATGGAAGCAATGCCAGAGTGACTTATCGTGAAGAACAGGAGAATTCCCGAAGTGCTGGCTCATGTCAAGGTCAAGTTTGGGCTGGCTGAATGAAGACATTTTTTTACCACGTATCTGTCACTTGCACTATCTAACCTTACCAGTGCATTCATTCTGTAGTCAGCCATTTGGCCACAATCAGCACAATACTCCATAACCAGGGCAGATGAGGTGAGTTTTACCATTTCGGGAAATTCTCCCCTCCCAAAATTCAAGTTGGTTTGGCCCACCACCATTCTTCTCTTCTGTAGCAGTAAAACTAACACAGAACAGCGCAAATGATATGAGTCTGGTACGATGGAGGACAGAATGGCGCTATTTTAGAGCCAAAAAAGTCAGGAAAGGGTAAAGAAACACGTTAAAAAAAGGACTGTTGTCATTCACTTCACTCCTCTTGCAGTTTTTGCCTGTAATTTGTGTGTCCCCAGATGTGTGTTGGACTACATGTTTGCAGAATTTAGCAGTTGAGTGCCTTTACCGGTGTTCTGCTGAAACGTCCTACCTTGTGGAGATGTCCTACCAATCCATAGTGCGCATGCGCACAAGGCTGATTGCGATTTTTTTACGGAGTACTTACATTTTTCATTTTTATTTAGTCCTATTTGACTCTCTCTCTCTGATTTAAAATACTATTTTGTGACGTAGCTTTTAAGATGCGCGTGTTTTCTTGTGGTAGCATTTTAGCATGGTGTTGTGTATGTATGCATGCATGCCAACACTCGTTAAATGTCAAAAGTAAAAGTTTTGTTGGCAATATTTCTAAGTTTCAATGTTGCTTGTTTAATTTGATAAGAAAGTGAACAAAATTTACTGTCACATTAGCCTACGGTTGGATGTCTTGATAAAGAAAGGGGTTTCAGCAGAACACTGGGTCACTCCTCTCACTCAGAAAAGCTCGTAGTGATGGGAATTTCGTCTCCTTTTCAAGAAACGCTTTCGGCTTGCTTACTCGGCTTGCCAGGGTTGGGTAGTGTTACTTTAACTTGATTACTTTCAATTACTTTTGGATTACTCCAATACCAAATATGCTAATAAAAGACAAAAGAAACTAAATATAAATAAAATTATGACTCACAGCACGTGGTAAGCTTTCTCTCCTGGCTTTGATCTCCGGCAAAACTAACATAAAATGCAACAGAATCAAAATGAAAATAAATCCAAACAGCTCGCCAACATCATTTTAGCCGTTCCATCTATTCCGTTACTCCCCGAGCCTGCACAAAATTTAGTAATTTTATTCATATTTAGTTTCTTTTGTCTTTTATTAGCATATTTGGTATTGGAGTAATCCAAAAGTAATTGAAAGTAATCCAGTTAAAGTAACCCTACCCAACCCTGTGGCTTGCTTACTATAAGGAGCTATTTCAGTTCCCAGAAGCCTCTTCAGATTGATTTTGTTGTTTTTATCCATAAAATAAAAAACATGTTTTTGGGACAAATAAAGCAAAAAACGACAATGGAAACAAACAACAGGAGAAAAAAAAAATAAGTCAATTAGAAGTTTTTAAAAAGATCATTTCAAGGATTCTCATACACCGTAAACTTCAGTCCAAAAACAATAAAATTAGTCATAGTATTAGCAAGATAACAACATGTCGAGCTATCAAGTCATTTTTGTTGCTGTTGTTGCATTGACATTTTTTCCATGATTGTGGATTATTGATTGATAGAATCAATCCATCTATCCATCCATCCATCATCTGCACCGCTTATCCTCAATAGGGTTGCAGGGGTGCTGGAGCCCATCCGAGCTATCTTCAGGCAGTGGGCAGGGGACACCCTGAACTGGTTGCCAGCCAGTCACAAGGCACACAGAGACAGACAACTTACCTGCTCATTCACACCTAAGGACAATTTGAACTGTCCAATTAACCTAACATGCATGTTTTTGGAATGACGGAGGAAACCGGAGTGCCCGGAGGAAACGTACGCAAGAACGGGGAGAACATGCAAACTCTACACGGGAAGGTTTGATCTCATGACCTCAGAAATGTGCCGCAGACACCCTAACCACTCAGCCGCCTTGCTGCCGCTATTGATAATAATAATGATAATAATAATGATAATAATAATGCATTGTATTCAAAGCATCTTTCAGGACACTCAAGGTATGAGGCCTTTGTTCAAAAGGAGGAGCGCGTAGATTTAATTGATGACTTAAGACAATCAAACGTCTTTTACTATGCTACAGTTTATATAGTGTTCTCTTTCTTTGAATACGAGTTACTGTATGTGGGTTAATTTGTTTGTAAAACTGACTATCTATCTATCTATCTATCTATCTATCTATCTATCTATCTATCTATCTATCTATCTATCTATCTATCTATCTATCTATCTATCTATCTATCTATCTATCTATCTATCTATCTATCTATCTATCTATCTATCTATCTATCTATCTATCTATCTATCTATCTATCTATCTATCTATCAGACATGAACCTCATCACCCATCATTGTTTTTAAAGCAGCCAATTTAGGGAAATTAACTTACTAATGGAAGGTTCGAGAAAAAAAAAAGAAAATAGGGACAAATCCCTTTTTGGGAATATGACAACGTGTGTTTCCTAACAGGAAGTATGGAAAAAGTTTAAGCACAGCCCGACCCAGAATCCTCACCGCTTGCAGTTTTACTTTTAAAGCCGACTCCTTTTGGAGGTCAACGCATTGAAGATATGCAAAGCGGGTTCCCTTTCATCCTCCTGTGGGTTTATCGTTTTTGCGCGTGAGTTCGGCTGAGTCCGCATTCTGCAGTTCAAGGCCGATTCATCTATCGATTACTCACTCACGCGTCCAGGTGGTAAAACGTCAAAAAGCTATCGAGAGGTTGGCCTTCAACATGGCGTCCACCCACGGGAGTGCATTTACAGGAAATGAGAATTGGAATCAATGATGGAGCTCTTTTAGGCATAGTTACTAGAACTGACCCAGAATTAATCAAACTGGTCGTTTTTATGTTGTTTGCGTCGTAATAACTTGTTTTTTTTTTGGGTGTTTTGAGGTTTTGATCGCCATTTTCCGTTTGGTTCTGTTCAGCACTTGCATTGATATTTGATATTTAGATTTGGGTCACATTTCTATAGTTTTTTTTTTTAACCTTCCAAGCTTTGGATTCATTTAAACTAATATGGTGTATTCTTGTTTTCATTTAAAATTGAATTTTTAAATTATTTTTTAATGTCAATTTATCATATTTCGCATGATTTAGGAACTTTTGAGGATTTTTTTTCATATTTTAGGATTGAAACAGCTTGTTGACCTTATTTTAAAATATTGTTTCAACGTTACAATTACACTCTCTTATTCAATTCACATTTGTTTCCTCCCCAATTCGTGTTGTCCTCCTTTTTCCTGTTTTTGCTTTTTTCGATCCTGCCCATAATTTGTGGGACGCGATTGTGTCTAATTATTCATCCCGCCCCTTGTTAGAGAGAAACAGAGAGAAAGAAATTATGATGACACCTGAGGAAGGTGTTAGTCATTTTTTAATGCTCTTGTTTGTAGATGACATAGTGATTTCGGTGGCGCCCTCTCTGGAGACTCCTGGTATCAACCTTTAAATCTAAATAAAATAATTAATTATTTGCATAATGAACCATTGTAATGTTTGTCTCAATTGGAAACATATTAGACTCCTCTGTTGAAGTATTCATGCCAACCTTGACAACAGGACGCAAGGGATTTGCAAAAGATTATCCCTGTCCTTCACTTTGAACTCCTACAAGTACACATTTTGAATGTTAATCTATAGTTTAGTTGAAATATTTGGAAAGTTTGGGGTTTTTAAAAGTTGACTGACCCTCGAGGATTATAATTTATGCGTCTTTTAGTTTTCTTCTCAATTACTGTAACGTATTGGTCTCTGGTCTTCCGATGTCTAGAATCAAAAGTTGTTGAAACAGGTTTTTTTTACCATTGGGAGGCGCTAAATAATACACAATGTCCTTTTGAGGTGAAAAAGATCGATTGGTTATTTGGTCATCCAAATCGAGGCCGATTCAGCACCTCATTGTTGTGTGTGGACATGTATTTTCGGTGTGTTTCGTCCACCCTACAGAACGCATCATTGGCAATCAATGGGCTACTGTCTCGCATAACAAACACACACTCACAAACTCGTGCCTCATATAGCTTACATTATTCGCACATCAGTGTGAGGGCACACTAACACTCATGTTTTACATCTTTATTGAAAGGTACAGGAAGAGTATGGCAACCCCCAATCATTGTATTGTGCCACAATATCTCTACATCACTTGCAATGGGATGAAAAATTAATGTGTCAACCACCGCAGTGTAGCAGATGACGTCTTTTTTTTTAGATGTATTTACTTGAGTAATGGCTACCTTGAAAAGTACCTGAAAACAGGCCAGTATCAGACCGATATGAGACATGCTATCTGGACATAGTCACTATCCTGGACCATGTCCGATAAATTGTAATATGTTCGCAACTGAGAAAGTGAACACATGTTGATATGTATTTCTCACAGACTGATACTGCTAAGTATATTACCCTATTGGAAATGGCAGATTAGATAGATAGATAGATAGATAGATAGATAGATAGATAGATAGATAGATAGATAGATAGATAGATAGATAGATAGATAGATAGATAGATAGATACTTTATTCATCCCCTAAGGGAAATTCACATTTCCAGCAGCATCCCTGAGCTGAGAACAATACAATAATAAAGCCAAAAGAATACAATATACAAATACCCAGTGTGACGTGCAAATGCCCACTTTAGCATGTTATATAGAGTAACTAAATAGTGCTACACAGAATACATAATGCAGTAAGATTCGGTAATATCCAATGTAGGTGGTGTGGTTTAATGTGGGCCTTTACTCTGCCGGGTGGAGTTAAAGAGCCTCATGGCATGAGGAAGAAAAGATCTCTTCAGTCTGTCCGTAGTACAATACAGTGACAGCAGTCTGTCACTGAAACTGCTCTTCTGTCCGGAGATAATGCTGTGAAGCGGATGCGATGGATTGTCCATGATTGACCTCAGCTTTTTCAGTGCCTGTCTCTCAGCTACTGTTGTTAGGCTGTCCAGCTCTTTGCCCACAACAGAGCTCGCTTTCCTAGCCAGTTTATTGAGACGAGAGGCATCCTTCTTCTTGACGCTGCCTCCCCAACACGCTGCCGCATAGAAGATTATAAAACGTTTGTCTTTAGTCAATTATTACACACTGATTATGTGTCATGATTACTAACTCAGATCACCTGGAGCGATCATGTGGCGCCTGACTGGGCGCCTTCTGATTGGCTGGCACTTCTCTCTTAAGCGCTGCGTCCAGAGAGCAGTGTCAGAGTGTACATTTTGTAACTCTGTGTGTTTCTCCTGATATGCCGTTGATTTAAGAACTCTGCTTAACCGTTTCTGCCTGCCTCCGATCCGACCTGTTTCCGTTCCACGCTTTGATCTCCTCTCCAGCCCCGGTAAACACTACCTGCCTGACTTCCGCACTATGATTCCGGACTCGTTCGAAGTTATCTCCCCGGCGCTGCTACTGACGTCTGACGGCCATCACGTCTCCAGCAAGCCCTGAACGCTTCCTTAATAAAAGACTTAAACGAATGCTCTGGGGTCCACCGGTCTGTTCTGGTTTCCTGATATTATGAACATAGTTTGTATCCTGGTCTGTGTACTATGAACGGTTATATGTTCCGAACTGAAAAAGTGAACTTAAATGCATATGTGTTGCTTGTGAACAATACTAATAAGGATATCGTCATATTGTTGATGACCAAATAAAAAGTGCTTGTCTTTGTTCAGCTGACACAGGCCAGTATCAGCTCGATATGACACATGGAATCTGAACATACTTGATATCCTGGATTGTGTGATCTTGATGTTCCAAACTGAGAAAAATAACTCAAATTGATATGTATTGCTGGCAGACCGAAATTGATAAGGATATTGGCATCTTGCGAATGACAGATTAGAAACCTTTTGTCTTTGGTGACAAAGGAATATTTCTTTGCAGGAACACACTCGCACAGGTCACTCCCTTTGGCTTTGGATGCTGCCTGTCAGCACCTTCCCGCCAAGCGTTAAAGAGTGCGAGTGAAGGTGCCAGGAGATCAAACACACACAGCTACACACAGCTACAGACACGCACAAAAACTGCAAGCATCAGGTGACATCACTGGCGGCACACAGGATGCTTCAAGTTCTTACCAGCCCCTCTACAAGCACAGTACAATCCATTTTTCGTTAAGGTTCGGTTTGTGTTTCAGTTGATGAGATATACACTTCAGGTCAATATCTGAATCATGTGATGTTAAATTTCTTTTGACCATGAATATGTATATGACTTTTCCCCTGGTTGAGCTGCTTCCAGATGTGTGCATTCTTAGCTAAGTATTTAACCTAACACATTTCAGCCAATCCTTGTTGCCAGGATCAGGACTCGACCATGAGGCCTTCACAATCAGTTTGGCAGGCCCTGTGGCATAAAATATGCTTTTGCTCTATTCAATCAGATTTCAAGTTGGCAGAGACAAGTCAAGTCAAGTCAAGTCATTTTTATTTGTATCGCCCTAAATCACGAAGAGTCTCAAAGGGCTTCACAGATCACCACACTATATTACACAGACTATTTTTCAGCCGACGAGAAGAGTAGGTAAGGCCAAAGGAAACCTCAGTTGTTTAACAATTATTGGATAGGGCCTGTAAGGGAAGCATCTTAACGAAAATTATCTTCAGTGTACACTGCTTCTGTTGAAAGTACATTTTCAGCCCTCTATTGAATAAAAACGTATGCCAGAAATACGACAGGACATGCCCGACTTCCGGAATTAGCAATAGAAAAGAACTTTTTGATAGAACTGAAATGCACCGCTAAATTTTCGACAAAGTAATTAAAATCTTTTTGAGGAAAGAAAGGGGGATGAATTTTGTGCACAAATAAAAGGATTTCTGGCAAATAAAATGTGGCTTTTTTTCTCTATGAAAATATTTTTAATGATCTGTATATGCAGTAAATACTTCATAGCCATAAAATAGGTATTAAGTGTTGGATTGATTCAGAGGTAGCATTACTGAAGGCCTAGGTGTGAAATGCACGGCCCGCCACTTACATTTCACACGATAGCATGTTAAAGGTTTTTTTTTTCTTTGTTGGACAGAATTAACTAGAGTTGAGATTGAACTCCACGTCTGAAAGTTGTAGTCCTTCATTGTTATGTTTTCCTCCTATTTTTGATTTTTAAAGTGGATGATAAACCAGACATTTTCCCAAAGCTTGGGTTATTTTTTTAATGGTGGAAAACAATATATTTATTCGTGTAGCTTTTTTTTAAGTGAGTGGCAGCCCAGTGAGTTATTGACACACATCATCATTTTATTGTCATTTTAGCTCAAGGAAAGAACATTTTGTTTCTTTCTCAGGTGTGATGTTTATGTATTTTTATATATGTGATGCTCTGGATGGATAACTGAATTTGTACATTTTGATGGTTTTTACATAAATATAAATTAATCTTTTTTAATTTCACAAAAAACACGTTTTTCTTTTGAGGTTTGGCATTTATTCTTTTTCAATTTGAGCGCAAACTCAAATGAAACGTCAAATTATTCGTGTTTTTGAGGATACTTAAACCACCAACTGAACTGTGCTTCTCCTGAAAGAAAAAAGGCTTTGGCCCTCATGAACTTTTCAACCATTCTCCTTATTTCAGGCTTCAAACATTAAGAAACAAAATTAAATTTATTTGGTCAAGAATCTATAAGTGGGACAAAGATGCAAGATGAAACCAAATTGATTGGATATTTTATAATTTTGGTAACGGTGGTGTGCACCGTTTGAGGTGTCCTTAAAACGTTGAAAGTAGAATATTTTCTCTATCAAGTATGTGTTAACAATACAAATACAAGCATCAGGCGGCGGCAGTGAGTTAAAAAGTTCCAAATTCCTTACAACAATTACAACAAAGTGGGACATTCAATATTATTTGGACCTTTTACTTTCGGTGCTACAAACTCCCTCTAGAAGTTCAGTGAGAGTCTTTGTATGAACCAATATTGTCCTTTACGACTGATGATAATAATTTAAGTATCCGTTTAAATTCACCTTCTCAGTGATAGTCTCAGGGTTTTGTTTATAGTGCAAAGCGCATCACGGTAACCAAGGAACACATTGTGTAGGTCGGAAACACTGTTGTATAGAAGTTTAGAACCAGATTCATTTCCTTAAATATATCAAGGGATATGTGCAAGCTGTCATATTGAAATGGAAGGCAGACTGTTCCTATAAACTTTAACTAGTATAAAGTTTGTCTTGAGCCACCTGAGAGACACAACAACCATGTGCAAGGAAGTGCTTTGGTCACCTGAAACCAAAGTAGAACTTTTTGGCCACAAATTCAAACTATATGTTTAGCTTGAAGGTAATACAGTCCATCCCCCTGAACACACCATCCCCACTTTCAAACATGGTCAGTGGCGCCTCCAGAAATAAGAGCACCTGGATAGCCCGTGGATTGGTTCTAAAAATAGCTTACCAGTCATAGGTCATTTTGATTTTCTAGGAAATTTAATTTCCAGCTGGTATGATGTTTCAGTGGTGACGGATCCTATTTGGGCAGGGGACACCCTGAACTGGTTGCCAGCCAGTCACAGGGCACACAGAGACAGACAACTCACTCCCTCATTCACACCTAGGGACAAGTTGAACCGGCCAATTAACCTGACATGCATGTTTTTGGAATGTGGGAGGAAACCGGAGTGTCCGGAGGAAAGCCACACAAGCACGGGGAGAACATGCAAACTCCACACAAGAAGGTTCGATCACATGACCTACAACTGTGCCGCTCATGCGCTAACCACTGCACTACCGTGCTTCCCCTACGACAGTAGATATTAATCAAAGTCGTTGATATTTATTAGGGGTGCCTTGACAAGAAACCTAGCTAAAGACCCGGAGGCCTAAAGTACAATTGTGTACATTTTCACGAAAATCGGTTCAGGCATTTCCACACACTGAAAGTGGGATTTCTAAAGTAATTTATATTACATAGAATAATGCATTTATGTTTTATATCTCCCCATATCCATAAATCCTTCAATGTTGCCTCAGAATGACAATGATATATCCACAGTATCTGGTCTATTCAGCTCTGCATTACGAAGCTGTCAAAAAAAGAGAAAAATGAATAAAAGCCATGGTGGTGTGTCTCCACAGTTTAAAAAGAGTTTAACCTTGTGAGGTTCACTAGCTTCAGATGTCCTCTGTAAGAAAAATGATGAAGACACGCACCCCCCCACACACACACGTAAGCACACGTGCTCACATCTCATTCCAAGAAACATATCTGCTGTCACACGCACGGCAGCAGCGTGATGAAGATTAATAGCGGCACTTAGAGCCCGCTGAGCTCCACCTGTCACAGCCCGCGAACCCTGGAGGCTGCAGGCCCCGGCGCCTCCGGACCAGACGGCGACCCCGGGACAGATTCATCACGGACAAATCCATCAAGGGAAGCACCGACACAAAGACCTTACTCTCTCCACTTGATTGACGCCAGTGTGGGGAGCTTGAGCTTGTGTCTTTGATGTTTGCATGAATGGGAATGGATGTCCTGCGGGTTTACTGTTGCAGGTTAGTGCTCGTCCATTCATCTATTCATCCATCCATCCATCCAGCCATCCATCAATCCACAGAACTAAAAGTATATTGTCTTTGATAATATAAAAATGATGCACATATTTGTTATATAATATGAATATAAGGTTTTTCACATTTTAATCCTTTTACACATTTGTATATTTGTATTGTTTATACTTGCACTAGATGGAGAACCCTTCCTTTATACTAATGGTGGGCCATCAGGGCACAAGGCCTTCTCTGCTGGCTCAATGAATACTCATTAGAAAAGTCCAAATCATCTGTCAGTTTCCTTTCTTTGACTTTTCCCCCTGGATGAGCTGCTTCCAGATCTGTGCTTTCATATTCAAGCATTTTACCAATCACATTTCAGCCATTACTCTTTCCTAGGTTCAGAAATCGAACAGGAGGCCTTCACAATTTGTTCTGCAGGTCCTGTGACGTAAAATATGCGTTGATAAAGCTTTTGCTTTAGCCAATCAGATTTTGAGTTGGCAAAGCCACAGCCTGCTAGAGCGGCTTGGGAAATGTCAGCAATTCAAAAAAGTATCTCTAATTGGCTAAGTGATCACTTCATTTAACAGCGTTTTGGTCAACATATAATGACTAAAGGAGAAGAAGGAGAATTCGGTCGCAGATTTAAAGGCAAAGCCATTTCTAGTTGGACATTTCAAGAAAAGCTAGACTTCTTTTAGAAGGTCAGACGACTCCCAAACCAATTTACTTGATTTGTAGGACCGAGCCCAAACCAAACCCCAAGTTTCATATTTTATTTTTGGGGACCCAGGAGGAGGAGAGGTGTTTTGGACCAAAGCCCAGCCTCCCTACCCCAATCCTCAACAGCGTACTCCCTATTGATTAGAATAATAAAAAAATACATTAACTATTATATGATCGTGAACTTTTTTACTCACGGGTTCAGAAATTTATATTTATTTCACACAACATGAGACTCAGCGAAAAGAAGTTGACATCATTATCCGCCATTTAACTGCTAAGGGAACTTGCACATCTTGTGAAAAGCTTGACAATAAATGAAAAGAAATAGTTTGAGTCTCCGTAGTTTGTATACTTCCCATTCCTTTGTAGCACTTGTTTTCGGGTGCACTACGCAATACAGCGACATATACTGGTCAAATATCATACAATAATCTTTTAAAGAAAATGAAGGTGTATTTTTTATTCAAATATTCAAAAAAGGTGCATTATTTAAGGTGTCCTTAAAACGTTTATATTTTCCTTTATTAAGTATGTGGTAACACTTTCCAAATGAGTTCCAAGAACCCCATGATTTTTGTTAGTTACTAAATTACCAATGCCTGTCTTAAGTCTATTGATTGTTATAATCATCATAAGTCTGCTCTTGACGTTTAGGAATGTATTTATTTAATCAGCCGCTACTGATCCTCCCAAGAAAAAAAGCAAAAGCTTTTGCTGCACCCGCATTATTCTCTAAAATATTTGTAATACTTTGAGGTCAGGATCACTTAAAAGCACGGGGAGAACATTTAAACTCAGCACAGGAGGTTCAATCTGATGACCTCAGAACTTAGCCGCACACGCGCCAACCACTGCGCCGCTGTGCTGCCCCCCCTCACATATTGAACACATCAAATTCACTGAGGTGTCTTTGATGTTTCGAAATGTGTATGTTTGGCATTTAAATTAAGTCTGGTAGGTAAAATCAATAATCTTGAAGTGTCTTTTGGGTTATTTCTACTTTAAACCCACAGCAACCTCTAATACACATTTTATGTTCCCATTAATTGATGACACACCAACTACAACCCCAGATTCTGATTTGACGAAAATTGTAGCCACAATGAATTTGTCCTTCATAATCACTAAGATGATAGACTTTTGTTTTAGGCTGGTCACTGTAAATGCTACATTTCAGAAACCAATGACAAAACTCCAATATGATGCGTCAGTGATGATGCTCAAACTTGTGAGGTAGACTCACATTTGCTCTGATGTTGTCTTTGATGTTAAAATGTCAATCATTGCGTTTGTGTCAGGTCTGGCTAGGCTTCACTAGGCTAACATCGCAGCGTGTTTGAGCATTTTGAAACCGCAAGTAGCTTTGTCCACAAGAAACCGTTGTCCGTCAAAGAATAGCAGTTGCCTCATTACAACACACGGTACTAAGCTCTTGCAATGTCAATTCAAAGAACGTCCGTCCTGTTTCTGTTCATTCTCCATCCGTCAATGTTCTTCTTCATCTCTCTGCTTTTCTCTCTAAAAGTGTCGCGCTAGATTCTTCTGAACGTGCTGCTGTGGTTTATGGCCCAATTTTCAACATGTCAAAATAACAAAGGGCCTTTAAATTCTCCCGTTAAAAACCCGTCAATGATGAAAAATTGACGGTTAATGTAACCTCTGCATGCACAGAAATATAAAGATATATGTTTTTATACAGTTCGTTAAACTTACATTTTGTTACGTGATTTGTTATCATAAATCACGCTTTCTCTCCCTGAGTCCCTATGAAATTTCGGGTTTACTTCGGGCTTGGTCCTGCAAATCAAGTTCGGGCTTGGAGCGGGTCAGGCTTTAATACCTGCTGGCCTGGGTTGGGTAGGGCTGGGTTTTTTTAGGCTCAACCCCTCTTTTGGCTGAAGCCATTAGATTATGCTCTTTGAAAAAACTGACGTTGGGCATGTAAAAATCTCTAACACGTCATTGATGTCACACCAACTTCTACTGTAGGCTAACAACAACCCTTGGGTAGTGTTTGATGTTTACAAAAATTTTAGGTTCGGTACACTTGACGTTCCCCCAAACATTTGGTTAAGCCTAGTGAAGGGTGTGCAACAGAACTGGGCACTCCGGTCCTCGAGGGCTTCAAGATTTTTGAGGTTTCTCTGCTCCACAACGGAGGATACCAATCACCAGGATTGTTAACAAGTTCCTGAGTTGAAGAAGAGAAACCTGCAAAATCATGCAAGGACGTACGGCCCTCCAGGGCTGGAGTCCGGTGATGGTTGACTTTTGTGTTTACCAAACAAGTCCACTGGGTCTGTTGTGTGGCAACACTGGCCATGATGGCCCTTTGATTGATGGACAGGTGTCTTGAGACTCACCTTCTAGACAGCAGGTCCTCCAGAGACCCGAATGCGTCATCACTTCCTCGTTCTTCTTGCTGGTCTCGTTTTCGTTGTTGCTCTTGATCTTGCAGACGCCTCTTGAGTACAGCCAGTAGTCCGTTCCCACGGCGATGGTCATGAGGCTGAAGGCGGCGAAGGCCCCCACCGTGGTCAGCAGCATCTGAACCCCGCGGTCAAACACGCCCATGTTGCCGCATTCCACGAAAGGGGGGCCCCCTTTCCTCTTCACGTACAGGAAGTAAATATTTGTGAGTTTGCGTCGCCACGCCAGCTCGGAAAAGGGGGGGTGGGCAACGGCGGAGGAAGGGCGGGGGTAGCGGGGGGCCGCAGGGGGGGCGGGGGAATTAGGGGAGCTCGGGGGAAATCGTATGGTTGGTTTTGGGTGGGGGGTCGCTGACCAGTTAATTAAAATAGAGGAACCCTCTAGTGGGGGTCAGGGGAATTTCTGGGGAAGGGGCGGTCAAAGAGACGCCTAAGTGGAACAAGTAAGCGACCTTGAAAAAAGTTGATCCCACAGGAGGAAGGCCTACTTTGGAAGCCCTGTGAATGCCAAACTCCCGATAGCGGGGTTTGGGGCGCTTTTTTGGTTGCAAAACTAAACTGATCTACAGCACATCAACATACGAACACACACGCAGTAGAAACTTTACAAGCTTGCTCACTGACTGAAAAAACGGTCCTGGAAAACAGGCCACCTCAACATAAGGCTGTGACCACTCGGTTGTCACTTATGACGGCCCCTCCAAAAAAACGACCCCTGAAACACCACCTTAAATCATCATACACTGGAGAGCTCTAAGGATGCAAAACTGCCATTTTGAAAATAAGCCCACCATGTATGCCCCTCACCACATGTCAAAATAATCCATTCAAAAAGAGAAGACGCTGAAGACGATGCGGATCAAAGCGCAGCCTGCTCAGTTGCTTGTTCTTCCTCCTAAAATTTTGGTCCCCGGTTTCCATGCGGTCTCCAGGAGGGGCACATCCAGGCGGGGAGCAGCCCGGGCATCGGCGCTCATGCAACCGGCCGTCGGTGCGCGGAGGCGGTGGTGGTGGAGGAGGAGGAGGAGGCGGCGGAGACGGTGAAGGCTTAGCGGGACGACGCGCGAGACTTGCCGCATTCAGGAGCTCCTGGTTGCCCGCCGCACGACAAGATCATCTGGCGTCGTCTCTCTCTCCCAGGATTTTCGAATTGTATTTTTCTTTTTCAGTGATTGCGCGTTATAAACATCGTTCCAGCGTCATGTCAATCCGCTGATTTTCTCGCCCGTCTTCTCGCCGGAGCTGAGAGGAGAACAAGAGGAGAAGGATGAGGAGGAGGAGGAGGAGGAGGAGGAGGAGCAGGAGGAGGATGCTTAGAAGCTGAAGAAGAAAAAAAAACGACACAAGCAAAGAGGAAAAGGATGGGGAGGAGGCTGCTGCTTCATAAATAAAAATTTCTTTTTCAACAAGTCAAAATGACATTATTCACATTTATCAGCTTCTTACCATTTCAAATGAATAACAGTAATTAAAGGCTGTCACAGGCTGCATTGAAAGTGTAAATACATGTTTTTATGTCATAACTTGTGCCAAAACTTTATGTAAACAAATGTACGCTTTACGTTAAACCCCCAGTCAAGTCAAGTCATGTTTATTTGTTTAGCTGCATTGGATCTTGCTTTAACCAAAGACACGATAAAAAAACAGCATAGTTTTTGACTGCTAGATGGCTCTATAGTGTCTATACATAGTACGTCGCAGCAAGAGACCTGACAAACATGGGACCGACTTCTATGAGTAGGGATTCCACTATGCAAAAAAAATATCAGTTTCTTGAACTATGATATTTAATTAAAATTCAGTATGATGGTTCATGCGTTTTAGCCTAGCATTCAAATTAGCATTTTTTTAACTGAATAAAGGTTGTTTTTTTAACCAATATTACACACTGTCCCTTTAAGAAAAATTAATACCGCATAGTCCAATACCAACACTGATACTCAACTATCTGCAATATCAAGTACTCATCTCATCTCATTAGCTGCACTGCTTATCCTCAGTAGGGTCGCGGGGGTGCTGGAGCCCATCCCAGCAATCATCGGGCAGTGGGCAGGGGACACCCTGAACTAGTTGCCAGCCAATCGCAGAGCACACAGGGACAGACAACTCACTCGCTCATTCACACCTAGGGACAATTTGGAACGGCCAATTCACCTCAAATGCATGTTTTTGGAATGTGGGAGGAAACCGGAGTGCCCGGAGGAAACCCATGCAAGCTCGGGGAGAACATCCAAACTCCGCACAGGAAGTCTGGAGCTGGATTTGAACCCAGGCAGGAGGTTCCCATGACTTGAACTGTGCCGCACATGCGCTAACCACTGTGCCGCCGTGCTTAATATCAAGTACTGATTTCACTATTGTATAAAATTCAATTTCTTTTGCAAAAAGGGTGTTTTTTTATACAAGGATTTGCCTTCCCCAAATAATATTTCCCTTAGGATTGCATCTCACGAATTGTGTTTCATCATATGTAATTTCTTGTTCTCCATTTGCCAAACAGCCACCATAGAGCCAACGTCCTGTATACCGATACGATATAAGGGTAGATATCTGCACTGATACATATTCCTTTCTGGTGAGGTAAAGTCAGATTTATAAATAAATGAACAAACATCATTTTTAGGTAAGCAATATATATAATGTTTATTGTCTTACAAAGTATTTATAAATGAAGCTTGTGTTCTGATCCTTTGGAATAAAAGCATCAATGGATAGGTAATCCTCAATTATGAAAAAAAAGTCCATACAATGAGAAATAAATTACTGGTTGGCTTGACTTGCTGTTAACTTGCTAATACTATCACTAACTTGTTTTGAGTTGCGGTGCTTGCCAAATCAGAGCCATTAATTTCAATATCGCCCTCTGCCACGGGGTTAGAGAATTGCCTGCTCACTCTGTGTCTGAAGATGCCCTGTATAGTAATGTGTTGCATAATAATTTTATTCCTAATACTCCTAATATAATGTGAACCTTCAGCAATTTTCATAAAGAAACTCCAATAATTGTTTTGATTGGTGGTAATATGCAAGGTTACAATAAAATGATGTAACAGAAGGAAAAATGGGCAGGCGGGGGGGTGGGGGGTGTTTGTGGGGTTAAGGGTTATTGTTCTATTTTCTTTATTAATTATCCGTCATCCGTTATCGGTCAGTTCATAATACGCTACAAAGCCAAGGAGCCGAGACTCTTACTCTCAGCCAAAAGGCCAAGCTAAGGTCCTAGCATAATATGCTACAAAGCCTAGGAGCCGGGACTCCGGGCAGGCAGGAAATACCAGGCGTACCATGATTTTGGTACGCCTGTGTTATTTTGACAATAAACAAAATTCCATTCCTTTGCCGATTCGTTGTGTTGAGGGTTCTTTGGGGTACCAAAAACTTTATCACTTTTTACTATGTTAACCAGGCGCTTAGATAGGATATTACGAAACAATGAATTTCTTTAAATTGGCACCATACCATTTTTGGTGCAAGCTTCAAGTGCCACTAAACCTTTTTTTGTGTGGAAAACTGCAACCAATTTTCGGTCCCCCCCAGATTGCTTATCTTCATGAGCTTCTTGGCGCTTTCTCACGGTGCTGATATGGACAGCTCCCAGCACATGTTGGTCAGTCATTGGTCGACGACGTGGTCACGTGACCCACATGCACACACATAAAGCGCGCTGCAGTGTGCTGAGCAGTGGCTGGCTGGCCTGCAGCGACGCTACATTACGCCACGCTACACACTACACTGCACACACTTTGTATGTTCCCAGCTCACATTGTGCCACACATGAAGGCGCATGCTAATGGATAGCGGGTGCGGCGCCTGTTGTTTTCTACGTCTTTGTGTTGCCTCATCTTGTCCTACTGGCCTGCATACCACTATCTAACTATTGAATGTCTCTATCTATGTAACTATGTATCTATGTATCTATCTATCTATCTATCTATCAATCATCTATCAATTTATCTATCTATCTATCTATCTATCTATCTATCTATCTATACATCCATCCATCCATCTATCCCAAATGCTCTAACAGAAAAATATGGAAACATTTTAAAGTAAGGGCAGCACGGCGGCGCAGTGGTTAGCGCTTGTGCGGCACAGTTCATGTCATGGGAACCTGTCGTGGGTTCAAATCCAGCTCCAGACTTCCTGTGCGGAGTTTGTATGTTCTCCCCGTGCTTGCGTGGGTTTCCTCCGGGAACTCCGGTTTCCTCCCACGTTCCAAAAACATGCATTTCAGGTGAATTGGCCGGTCCAAATTGTCCCTAGGTGTGAATGAGCGAATGAGTTGTCTGTCCCTGTGTGCCCTGCGATTGGCTGGCAACCAGTTCAGGGTGTCCCCTGCCCACTGCCCGGAGATGGCTGGGATGGGCTCCAGCCCCCCCGCGACCCTAATGAGGATAAGCGGTATGGCTGATGAGATGAGATGAGATGAGATTTTAAAGTAAAATTTAATTTTACAAAATATATACAAGATGCTAATTCCCAACTGAACAACAAAGTGTTAAAAAAAAACTGCAAAAGTACTGACCTCTAAAAACAAACAAGAAATCAAATGTTGTTGATCAATATTGTCAATTTTGCCATTCATTTTTTTTAATTGTTAACATTTTGTGTATCTAATTTGGTACTCTGAAACCATTGTTTTAATAATTATATTGTTTGTGTTACATGAAATTTTGTATCTTTAGTGTCAAGATCAATTACCAATAACACAATTTATAATAAGTTAACTGATTTGCATGGACAGGTGCTGGAAGAAGTTGAAAGCTTTAGGTACTTGGGTTGTGATGTGACTGCAGTTGGTGGGATGGAGTGTGAGGTATTGCACAGAGTGAATCAAGGAAGCAAGGTTTTGGGTGCTCTGAGGAGAGTGATGAGCAACAAGAGTATGAGTAGGGATGTTAAGAGGGGACTGTGTGAGAGTGTGATTGTGCCGACTGTGTTGTATGGTGCAGAGACTTGGAGCCTGAACGCAGATTTGAGAAGAAAATTAAATGTTTTTGAGATGAAGCGTTTGAGGAGTATGTTAGGAGTGACAAGATTGGATGGATTGAGATATGAAATTGTGAGAGACAGAACTGGAGTAGTAGTGGAACTGAGCAAGCGTGTGGATAAGAGAGTTCTCGGTTGGTTTGGACACATGGAGAGGATGGATGAGGAGCGAATGTTGAAGTGGATCTACAGAGAAGAAGTAAATAGAAGGGGACCAAGAGGAAGGCCGCGATTGACGTGGATCGATGGTGTTATGAGTGCACTGCAGGAAAGAGGTCTGAATATAGTGGAAGCTAGAGCTCTTCTTGGTGATAGGAATGGGTGGAGAGGTGTTATAAAAGGATAGTGGGATGTTTAGACGTATTTTAAGGGATGGGCACGTCACCCGCATGATGCGGCAGGGGTAAACGAGAGAAAGCTGTGGGGCCCTGCTGTTGGACAGATGAGAGTGTGTTGTGTCACCCTGGCCCAAGTGACATGGCCACTTTCTCGTGTCCCGTTTTCATCTGGAGGGACGAAAGCATGACAAACCTGGGTGCCGAGGTGCCTAACTTGTTTGGGTGTTTGGGCATTTGGGTTGGCCACGGTCCAAAATTTTTGTGTGTGTTTTTTGTGTCTTTTTCCCTTTTTATTTTCTTTGTTTTTGTATGTGTTTGTCTTGCTGTCGATCACCCTTCTCGAAGGATATGACCAGGGTAGATAGATAGATAACTCATTTGTTTGAAATATTAAGATGTTTTGTGCGGTATCCTTTTTTCATCATCATTTTACAAAAATGTATTTCTTACTAAAGCTCGAATATATGAAGACATTTGAAAATTCATATAATTTATGCTAGTATTCCTCTGAAATAGAATCATCCGACTGGACGTTCTGCACCAAAACTGCAAGTTGACCTCCCACACACAAACGCAAACACACGCACTTACAAATAGGCAGTGTTAGCCTTAGCCGTCAGCTGTGGGCTACTCAGCAAAGGCGAGCGTGCATCCTACACAACATTTGAATGCTTTTGGGCTTCAATAGAGACACACTCCACTTTTAGCCCAGGGAGGCGGCGTTTAAACTCCAGCAGGTGATGTCCCACACAAATCCTGCATGTTTTACAGGTTTCCTTGACTTGGAAAATTAACAATCTCTGCGAAAACCTGATTGACAATATTGTTAATGTGATTCGGTTGTGTTAATTGAGGGAAAGTTCTAAAGAAAATGCAGAGCTGTGGCTTCTAAAGAGAGGATTCTGACAAACAGCCTATATAGTAGTGGCGTGCAAATTGTGACCCGGGGGATACCTTTGGTCATTAGTTCACAATTTTTGGGCCCACGGCAATATAAACCAAATTAACTAAGAATACCAAAAAGTCCAAAGACCAAAAGTCAGCACTTTTTTACCGTGAATTCTGTGTTCATGTTTGCCCCATTGATTTTGTTGTATCTGTATAAGCCACACCCCTACCCTTCCTGCTACCATTTACTCCTGGTGACATGCAAGCAAACATGTGTATATACACTCTAGTTTAGGGTTGTAAATTTGCTTGGATGCAAGTATGCATGGTACGGAGAATATTGGAACCACCGTTACTGTACTCAGTTGTATTTTCTATGTAAATAACATTTCTACGTAAAAATCATGCCCACCCTTCAGGAATGTAGCTGACAAATGGGGTGTTTGTATGTTTCATGGTGAGCAAAGGAGGAACAGTTAGTGATCAACAGACATTGCAAATAATGACCTGCTCTTTCTATTAGCGGAGTAACACAACATGCTGAAGGATGTGCCACTATATGTTAGTACTAACACATACCTGTCAACCTCCACGGCTCCATGTCCTTCCAAACTGTCGTATTTCCCTTACAAAATACAAAAAAATCTTACACCATCTTGTTTTTTTCAAACGTGTTTATTTATATAGTTTAACATGTTATATTGTACATGTGTTTTGTTATATCATATATATTGTTAATTAACATTTTGTTGTGAGATCCTGAGTTGCTCGACATGAATGAGGTTTATTATAAAAAAAGTTCAAAAATTAAGTAGCTTGGACGTTCGCTGTAGAAGGAAAAAATACATGCAGAATAATACAATTTCTTATTCAAATTGTTAATTGATTTTATGCATCAAATTATTGTTGGTAGTATACTGGTTAAAGGGATCACCACAAACCTGTCTTTTTTCATTATTTTCTTTTTATACTTCTTTTTTTTCTTAACTTCTTTATATAATGCATCCAAGCAAGTGAGCCGTTTGAGAGCCGGCTCTCTATAATGAGTTGAGCCGAAAAAGCCGATTCTCTAAAAAGAGATGGACTTCCTTTCACTACACAAATTACCACACAAATTACGTTTCGTGATAGCCGGATGGTACCCATAATTGACAAATTTGCGTTTTTCCTTACGGATTTTCTTGTACGGCGTACACGTCTTAAAATGCATAATAAACGTACTTTGTACGGCAAAAACGTACAGGTTGACAGGCATGCTAACACATGTCCGTATATTTAAATACTGCATGGAAGTTCCACTTCAAAAACCTTGATTGCAATTCTTGCTGCTCAAGTAAGATGAGCGCAGAAGTCCAGAAGACTTTTGTCCATCAGCGTTATGGATAGTTGCTTTTCTTTTGGGGACCTCGACAAGATTCCATCATGGAACATATTCATCCATCCTCATCCATCACGCCGCTGACCGACGTAATATTTGTTCGTATGCGTTACCCGTTTTGACGATCTTCCTGTTTTTGACCTTCAGACAGGGAGGAAACAACAAGGCGTCGGCTTGACGCAATGGCTTCCGGCCGTGATGGAAGGCGTTTCTCAGCCTCCGTGTCCACGGCGAGGAAAAAAAAACAGCGGGATGGGGAGCAGGATCGGGAGGAGAATTTTAAATACGTCCCTTGGACCCCAAAGGAGGAAGGAGAGGGAGCTGTTTCTTCGTCGCCGCTTAAGCCGCCACCTCCAATTTCAATCATTCCACAAAACGACACAGCAGGCTCGTGAATGGCGACGATAGCTAGCACCGATCGGGACATACTAAAACAAAATTATTGATGGGGCAATATCATAATACACCTCGCAAGGATGACCAAAGAGCCACCATAGCATATTTATGCTGCTGTGTTTACATAACATAAAAAACAGTAATAAACTGCAGTAAAGAATAAAATATGTATAAGTCAGAAGTGCCCAAACTTTTTTTTTTGAAGAGGCAAATACAGACAATTGAATACAATGCAAAATATATTTTACTTTGTTGTTTAAAAAAGCCAATTAGCGTTCCCAATCTTTTAGACCAGTGGTCAGCGACCACCGGGCCACGGTTGGTCGTTTGGTATTGGGCTGCACAGAAAGGAAAAGAAAATTGCTTTAGTTTTTGCCGATACAGTGGTACCTTTACTTACGAATGTAACTCATTCTGGGAGTAGCATCGTCACCTGAAAACTTCGTAAGTAGAGACGCATTTTGAATGCACTTTGAAATGACCTTACGATTTTTTCATGTTTGTGATCTGAGTTTTTTTCTACAGAATCAAATGTCTGAGTAAGGACTTGCCCAAGATTGGTGATTCCATACTCTTTGCTAGGGGTTGTAGCGGGAAAATAATACTCACTGTCCCTTTAAAATAGGTTATAAATAACTTAATAAAATCAAAGGGCTAGCCTAATCAACTGATATTCTAAATAATCCAAATTAAAACCATTTTTAAAATGTTTTTAGCGATAAAAACAAATATAGATTTTGTGAAGTGAACGGCCAGTGTCTTCAATGACGTGAATGTGATTTCTGTAAAGATAATAGACATCATTGTACTTATGTTTTGTAAAATTCTATTTTATTTTCAATACAAATACAATATAGTGAATATTAAGAACAACCTGGTAATACAGTGGCTTGCAGAACTATTTGGCCCCCTTGAACTTTGTGACCTTTTGCCACATTTCAGGTTTCAAACATAAAGATATAAAACTGTAATGTCTTGTGAAGCATCAACAATAAGTGGGACACAATCATGTGGTGGAACACAATTTATTGTCATGGTTGCCATGGTGCCCAATTGGCCCCACCCGTGTGGCGCCAGCTGCGGCTCGTGGACAGATTGGCTTTCCGTCTATTTAAGCTCAGTGCACTCACTCTTCCTTTGTCAGTCCATCAACGAACCTCTGCCCTGCAAGACGTAGGTTTCAACTCTGTCCTGTTTCCTGTTGGCATTTCCTGTCCGGTATGGTTCCCGTTTATTTTGTCCTGTTTAATATCGGTTTAAAGTTTCATTCCTGTCTAGTTTGTCCTGTTTAATTTCGATATCTTGTTTTGATATCATTCCTGTCTGTCCCGTCCTGTCCGGTATCGACCCCATCTGTCTGATATCTGCTCGGGCAATTGGTATCGATCTCATCGGCCTCTGGGTTCCTATCATTCCACGCCAGACTGCAGCCTAACGTGCGTAACTCCCTATTTCCCATAAAATAAAAGGCTTTTGTGAGAAACGTCAGGCATTTGGGTCCTGATCCTGTTCCGGTTCTTGACATTTATTGGATATTTAAACTTTTTTAACAAATAAAAAACGAAAAAGCGGGTTTTCACAAGCCACTGTATATTTTTGCAAGCCACTGTATATTTTGTAGAGCATGAAAAAAAAACCATTTAGGATATCAAGGGGAGACAGGTTCATTTTTAACAAGAACTTTTTTAATGTTTCCATATTTGTTGTAGAAATGAAAAGTGTTGAACAAATTGAAAAAAAAAAACATAAAATATAAAATAAAAACTACATTTCTTGCACATTTTCAAATATCAATTCATGTTTTATTCAAAGGAACCAACATACATTTGTACTAAAAATCAAAGTTAAATTGGGTCAAATTAATTTGTGACAAATAAGTGTTTTTTTGCAAATTTCCTACCACCCCAACAAACCTTCCACATATATCTAAGAACATTTAGAGCGTTCAAAAGTGTTTCGACAAAGCAAATGTAGTGTTTGAAACAAACTAACTAGGGTTCACAGCTTATGAATTTTTTTGTGTCCTTCAAAGGTGTCTTGGATATTATGTTGCTAGGCGACAAACCACCTCTATTTGTCCTGCATGCTTTTAATGTTGTCCATCTATCCACCATTTATTTCTCCTATCATTTTTGTGTTTTTTCTTATTCCTTTGCTCATGACCCCAGGTCAAAAGGTTAATGAGCAAGGCAGCGTGCATTTTCATGAATAGATAAGCGCTAGGTTAGGCCAAATGCTGTGGGGACAGTCTGAAAGACCTTTGCACTTGCAGGGTTTGGTTAATGTTTTTTTTTATGAGCTGAAGGGGGCATAGACCTGATCCCTGAGGAATCTCGCCCCCTTCAAACCTCACAGATCACAGGGAAGTTTTGAAATAAGTGAGTGTTCGAGACAGGGTGGAAACATATGTTGGCCTGGAGAGTGAAGGGCACCACGAGGCTGTACTTGCCCAAGACACACCACAAGAAAAGGTACTCCTACAACCCTAGTGGTTAAGGGATCCAACCAAACAACCAACCAACCAACCAGTGCTTCTCAACCTTTATTCATTGATGTAAACCCAGGTACTCCCCCTAACCAATACTTCACAGGAATATAATGTTTCTGTTAGAAATTGTGCAATTTATGTATGTGTTATCTTATACGAGAAAAATGTGTTAATTAGTAATTTAACAAAAAATTATAAAAACAAGCAGAAGTGTATAATTTTAACAATCATAGTTCGTATTTCAAATAATTCATTCTTCGACTTTTTTGATCTACCAAATGCGTTGCAAAATAAATAGAAATAGAAAGTTTAGTCGAGACATTGAGAAGGTGAGAAATAATGATTTTTA
The DNA here is from genome assembly GCF_059441175.1 of Urocampus carinirostris. Classification (NCBI taxonomy): domain Eukaryota; kingdom Metazoa; phylum Chordata; class Actinopteri; order Syngnathiformes; family Syngnathidae; genus Urocampus; species Urocampus carinirostris. The sequence goes on along the minus strand of NC_142356.1, from coordinate 28,008,572 downwards.
TTTAAAATTCTGCTTTTGTTAGATAATTGATGTTTGTAAGCAACTCCGAAGGTTTTGTGTATAAAAAAGTGAGTCTCTAGGTCATCTCTATCAAAAGTTAGTATTTTTAAAATAAATGCAAACTAAATGCTCTCTCCGGCCACTAAAGGGTAGTGTTGGGTTGTATGGAGTGAGGAGTTGGTTCAGGGGTAATATAACCTGCATTTACCCAATTGTTAAAATAAACCAGTCAACACATTCAATGCCAGACATGAAATTTTTTTCCCTATTGTTTGTGAAAAATTCTGTTATGTGAGTGTAATATGTAGGGTAGACTTCTAATGATAAAGCATAATACGGAAAAACAAAAACAAACTTTTGGAGTTGACATTCTTTTACTGAGAATAGAAGGTCTGGAGCTAACTTGAGTTTGACATCCCTGCCCAAGACCTCTTTGATACCTCACTAATTGGAGCATGTTAAACTCTTTAAATTCTTAGTGATATCACCTCAAACCAAGACATGGCAGTGCGGCCTGTGACTCAAAAACCCTGAGGCCATCTGCTGCCATCCTTATCATTGTGGATAAGCCTCCTTCAGGTCCCTTTCCTCACATGGTCAGTCTAAACTTTGCTTTAACCATTTTTATTTCAATATCTTTTTTATTTATTTTTTTATTCTATTTTAACCATTGTGTGTGTCTGTGTATTAACTGTTTTTGGTTTTCGGGTGGAGATAAAGGAGGGGATTTTGTTGTCTTTTTCTACACTGAATGTTTTTACTTTGGGTGGAAGTTTACATCCTGAAAGTGCTTCACAATTTAAAAAAAATTTTTGGGGGAAAATGTTTGCCAACCCCTATCTAAAAGCTGCAAGACACCAGCGTTCAAACACCAGGAGTAGAAAAGCCTGTTGTAGTGACTGATTCACAACTTTCAGATAAAGACTTGGAACATTTGAATATCAGTACAAAGCATTGCCACCCTGTGTTTATTTAAATCATCACATCACAGACCTTTTTTTCTGAATGAGAACCAAAGACTGAATTTGGCTGCAAATGAGGGAAAACACAACAACAAGTACCCGGGCAGCCGTCCAAAACTTCAGGATGAAACAACACTGCGGAGCGCCACATTCTAAAACAGAGGGGTAGGACGAAAGGGGGCACAAAAGTGGGAACGCTGCAGTGTCGGTGTCCTCTGCCTCACAGCGTGCACCTTAAAGGTCCGGCCTGAAGAGTGGCCTTATTAGAATGCAGAGGGGGAACGCTCTGCTGCAAATTGAAAACATATCGATTCTCCTCATGCTTGGAGGAGGAAGAGAAGGAGGGATATCTGATGGACCAGGGATGGGCAAACTACAACGCACTGGCCACACGCAACCGTACAAAGATGGTGAGAGAATAATGACAATATATATATATATATATATATATATATATATATATATATATATCTCATCTCATCTCTCATCTCATTAGCTACACCGCTTATCCTCAGTAGGGTCGCGGGGGTGCTGGAGCCCATCCCAGCAATCATCGGGCAGTGGGCAGGGGACACCCTGAACTGGTTGCCAGCCAATCGCAGGGCACACGGGGACAGACAAATCGCTCGCTCATTCACACCTAGGGACAATTTGGACCGGCCAATTCACCTGAAATGCATGTTTTTGGAATGTGGGAGGAAACCAGAGTGCCCGGAGGAAACCCACGCAAGCACGGGGAGAACATACAAACTCCGCACAGGAAGTCTGGAGCTGGATTTGAACCCACGCAGGAGGTTCCCAAGACATGAACTGTGCCGCACATGTGCTAACCACTGCGCCTCCGTGCTGCCCTATATATATATATATATATATCTCATCTCATCTCATTAGCCGTACCGCTTATCCTCAGTAGGGTCGCGGGGGGCTGGAGCCCATCCCAGCAATCATCGGGCAGTGGGCAGGGGACACCCTGAACTGGTTGCCAGCCAATCGCAGGGCACACAGGGACAGACAACTCATTCGCTCATTCACACCTAGGGACAATTTGGACCGGCCAATTCACCTGAAATGCATGTCTTTGGAATGTGGGAGGAAACCGGAGTGCCCGGAGGAAACCCACGCAAGCACGGGGAGAACATATATATATATATATATATATATATATATATATATGTATATAAAGAACCACTTAATGAATGTCCTCTATTCGAAAAAAGGTGCACACAATACAAAACCTAAATAACAGCATTGTCCGGATATTTTTTGACATCCCGGAAAAAAATGATCCCATCTCCTGGAATCCTTAAATCGAATATACGTAAATCGGGAGGCGTCTATAAGAGTAAATAAAGTACTACTAATAAAAGTGTTGCCCAGGACACAGCACAGTTCCATGGGCAAGTACAACCTGGTGGCAACCATCCCTCTCCAGACCATTTTCTGGGTAGGGGTTTGGTCAAGTCAAGTCATGTTTATTTGTACACCCTTTCTTCACAAGGCGTCTTAAAGGGCTGCACAGACCACAGATTATTGCAAACTACAGACTATTATTACACCACCCTATGATCTAAAACCTACATGAGGGCAAGGAAAAACTCAAAAACCTCAACACAAGGAAAATTAAGAAACCTTGAGAAGGGACTGCACATGAGGTAAACCCCCTCTTGATCTGACTGAGATACAGCACCTTCATCATCTGAACCCCTAAGGACTCTGATAAACAGATAGGCGCTGATCCTTGTATTTTAACCCAGTATTTTGCCCTTGTAAAGCGTCATCCGGCTCTTCAGAGTTTAGCATTGACGGTAAGCAGCATGGTACAATTCTAATGGACGGGCAGAAATTGAGGAGGGTGGGAGCTTTAAATCGGATCATACAACACAAAAAAAGACGATGTTTGCGCACAATCGTTCGAGCGCCTCGTGGTGACCATGGCAACGTGGCAGATTGTGCATCTTGTGTGTGTCACGTCCAGCTGTGGCGGTGAGAGGACGTACAGATGTGCTGACTGTACAGTTTCCATGGGAACAATCTCCTCCTCCCTCCTCTGCCACCTTTCTCCACTGCCATCGCAGCAGCACCGGGGTAACTGAAGTAAATCTTTTGCGTGCGTGTGTTCTTGTATGACTTGCACACACGCACACAGTCTTTAATTCAAGATGCGAGCGATGAGAGGAGTGGTGTGAATGTTATCAAAGAGAGTGGCTGCACACGTTCCATAAATCAGTGTGCGAGTGTGTGACTACGTGCACAAGCGTGTACGCACGCGTGCAAGATCGTAAGTGTTAGCCTGTGTTTGTGTTAAAGAAGTTTATGAGTGTCCAACTGAACCACCACAGACCAGTCCCGAAATTCTGACATCTAGTGGTCATATTTCCTCACCGCGTGTATTATGAACAATTCAAGACGATGTGTCCTCATTGTCATTTCATAGAGAATAATTTCCCATTGTTTCTATTTTAAATCACAGATCTCATACTCAATTTACTGGAGAGCCACTGGGTGAGGTTGGGCCATAACGGCCTTTCCACAAGAAAAGGTCCAGTAAAAATTCAGTCATGTTTATTTGTGATGCCCTTAATCACAAGGAGGCTCAAAGGGCTGCAAAGACCATAGACTATTGCAAACTACAGACTATTAATACATATTCCCCTGATCTAGAAATTACAGGAGGGCAAGGAAAAACTCAAAAACCTCAGGATGAAGTGTCACGGATCAAACAGACGAGGACCACCATTGCCTCACGTTAAAAAAGTTTACTTAGGGATCGGGGAAATGGGAGATAATGTTCGTGTTGTGTGTGTGTGTGTGTGTGTGTTTGTGTGTGTTTGTGTGTGTGTGTGTGTGTGTGTTAGTGTTTCCTAGTGTCTGATTGGCGTTGAGGGTAGTAAGGGGAGATGGGTCCGGGCTCACTCACCACGAGTCTGGACGACCGTGGCAGAAGAGAAGGCAGAAGGGTCAAATAGATTCAGAGTCAGAAGTGCCGACAAACAGGTTCCGGGTGTAGGCTTTGCAGAGAATCTGACAAAGGTAGGCTGTAAGCCAGGGCTATAAATACAGAGCTTGATTGGCAGGGAATTTAAAACAGCTGGTGGTAGACAAGAACAGACAGGTGGAATAGATCAGGGTGCAGTGACGGAGCAGGGAGACAATTGGTGCTGGATACCGGTAGAGAAAGGGCTCATGACATGAAGAGAATGAAAAAACCTTGAGAAGCGGCCACACTTTCACATAAATATTAATAATAATAATAATAATAATTTCCTTTGTATTGTCATTCTTTGTTAGAACGAAATGTCGATACACCTAAAACAGAAATAATAGAACAAATACCACTACAGTAATGTTATACTGCGAAAATACTACTACATAAATATTGTGACAAATATACGACAAAAATACTTTCGTTGAAATATTACGACAGCAATATTACAAATATTCAACTAGTGTACAGTAAAACTACAAAAGTACTAGTTCTCATCTCATCTCATTAGCTGCACCGCTTATCCTCAGTAGGGTCACAGAGGTGCTGGAGCCCATCCCAGCAATCATCGGGCGCAAAATTACTAGTTATACTACAAAATGTATTCTATGAAAATACAACAAAATACAACAAAAAAACTACCTAAACAATACTAAATTACTGCAATGAAAATACTCCAAATTATACTGCAAAAATACTACAAAATACCACAAAACTAGAGTAATACTACAAACATACTACATATATACAACAAATATTTGACTAAAAAATCATTCTAAAATAAATCTACAGTAATAAAGGATTTCACTGTTGACAAAGAGTCTCAAAGTTTTTTTACACAAAACAATAACATAAAAAAATGTATATTAGGATTATATTTGTAATATAGCAGTACAGTAAATAAACTAAATATAAGTGAAAAAATGACAACACACATTTTCATAACAATAGAGTTGCTTCAATATATTTTTGTTTGTTTGTGGTTCCCTTAGGGGCACAATTTCCGTTGCTGTGTCTTGGGCAGGTACAGCTATAGGCAGGGTTGGGTAGGGTTACTTTAACTCGATTACTTTCAATTACTTTTGGATTACTCCAATACCAAATATGCTAATAAAAGACAAAATAAACTAAATATGAATAAAATTACTAAATTTTGTGCATGCTTGGGGAGTAACGGAATACATGGAACGGCAAAAATTATGTTGGCAAGCTATTTGGATTTATTTTCATTTCTTTTCTGTCGCATTTTATGTTAGTTTTGCCGGAGATCACAGAGATCAAAGCCAGGAGAGAAAGCTTACCACGTGTTGTGAGTCATAATTATATTCATATTTAGTTTATTTTGTCTTTTATTAGCATACTTGGCATTGGAGTAATCCAAAAGTAATTGAAAGTAATCAAGTTAAAGTAACCCTGGCTATAGGCCATATAAATGTTGCAGTTCGCCGTTTGTCATTGGTTTATTTGATGCATTTTTTTGTATAAATATCGGACAATGATTCTCAGGAATTATTACTAAAAAAATCAAATCCGAATGTCTTTTTCTCAAAAGTATTGTTTTTTATTTGTGGAGGTAATATTTGTGACCGACAGTTGACGACAGTTATCACGCTTTACGGCAAGACGCACTCGATTTTGCCGTTGTCTCACAAGGTAAGTTGATCCTGATATTAAGACAAATAATCATCTACTGTGATATTTTTCATTAATATGAGATTTTTGCATTAAAATAGTCAAATTTACACTTTGTGAAATCTGTATAATAGACCTGTCGTCTTGCATTTCTTAAACCGAGGCGTGGTAAAAATGGAGTTGTGTGAACCCCGAAAAAAATAGTAAATAGCATTTTGCCCCCTTTTCAGCCCGTGAGTTTTATATCAAAGGTCTACCCACTTCGATTTAGAGGAGGAATTTGAATGAATGGAACAGCGGCGATCTCTTATGATGCATTTTTATTGGGAATAAATTCAGGTAGATGTTTCCCCAACACTTAACCATTTTAAGTCAAAGGAAATTATGTAAAGATTCTGATCTAGATGAAAACATATTAACCTATGTAGAGTGTCAGTAATTTGAAATCGAAATTGCATTTACCTTCCCAACATTAGGCTTTACACTAAACTCTTATAACTTATGATGTAGCATCACTACACACATTTTAAGTAGGCCTCTTATTCCTCTTTTTCTTATTTATTCCAGGTTTTCCTTCCTTTTTCTAATTTTCCTTATACTCTAATGATTATTCTAGCCTTTTGCTTATTTTTTCTTCCTTAATAATTGTTCTTCTTTTCTCTCTCATTTTGCCTTTATTTTGTTTTTCTTCTTATATATTTCCTTTTTATTCTTGCCTTTTTTCTTTTTAGCTTTATTTCCCCCCCCCAAAGTATTATTATTTTTTTTGCATGTTATTTAATAATTGTAATATATGAATAAAAACAACAAAAAAAATCTGAAGAGGCTTTTGGGAGCCGAAAGAGCCGTCTCTTTTTAGTGAGCCAAGCTGAAAGAGCCGCTTTTCAAAGGAGACTGAATTCCCATCACTGTGAGCTTTTTTAAGCTACTCGGTAAAGGCTGTTAACTGCTAAATTCTTCAAACGTGTAGCATAATACGCAACCAGGGACACAAAGATGACAGGCAAAAAGTGCAAGATGAGTGAAATGAATGATAACAGTTCTTCTTTTAACACATTTATTTTTCTTTTCCTGGCTTTTTTGGCTCTGAGCCACCTAGCACCTTTCTGTCCTCCACCATACCTGACTCACATCATTCGCGTACAGAAAAGAAGAGTGGTGGTGTGCCAAACCAACTCACCTCATCTGCTCAAAATGTTGTGCTAAGTGGGGCCAAAGAGCTGGCTATAGCATGAAGGCACAAGTAAGGTTAGATAATGCAAGTGGTAGAAATTTGTTAAAAATATTTTTCTCATCAAGCCAGCCCTCGACCTTGACATTAGCCAGCCCTTCGGCAAATCCCCTGTTCCCGATTAGTCACTCTGGCATCAGTTGGGGCAAATCATATTGCGCTTCACACCGCCACTCACAGATTTGCCGCAATTGGACAGATCCCGGACAGGAGGACAGGTGCATGCTACATCGGAACAGGGCACTATGAAATGTCTTAGTGCAAATATTATGGATCAATTATGGCCATTTATTACGGGCCATGCAAATAAATAAGGCAGCGTTTCCCTGTGGTAAATTGTCATGGAAAAAACTTCCTGTAACTGAAAATGTAAGCTAAGTTGTTTTTACCTAACACTCATATGGAGAGGGATTTGTCTCAAAAACAAATATATTCGTGATTTACTTGATCTTAAAAAAACTATGTCTTATGGAAAGCACACGCAAGAACTAGTCAACACATATGTAAATCACAAATTCATGATTCACGGCAGATTTTTTTCTTTTGATGGTTCTGGAGAAATTAGAAAATTGACTTTGAAAGTCCTTCAAAAGTAAAAAAAATATGAAAGAATTCTGTTCATCGAGCAAGGCAGCCCGCCTTTCCTCAACGGGCTCTCTGGAGGTGTATTTATTTAAAATGTATGTATAATGGTAATAAACGTGCTTATCTCCTTTCCCCAACCGGGGCATGTTTAGGGAATGCGTATTGGGCTTCCTAACGTTGAGGCGCTAAAAGGTGGCTCTTGCAGAGGTTGGCTTCTGGTTAGTACCAACTATGAAAGATTTATTATTATTATTATTAATTATTTTTAACCTTTGTGTGATTTGTGCATGTATTTGCCCAATTTCGTTGTCACAATATGTTAACCCATTTTGTAACAATGACAATAAAGGTATATTCTATTCTATTCTATTCTATTTGTGTTTCTGGTTAAAATTTATGTAGAAATCTTATCCCCCCCGACCCTATTTTATTTCTTACTGTACGTTTCATGAAACATTGATCATGTGACCTATTTCCACCTTTTCTTGTCCAGACATTGCTGCTGAGCACGTTTATGTTCCAGTTCCTGAAGATCGTGGGACCGAGAGCTTTCTCCATGGCCGCCGAGACGTACACGTCTGGTGCGCACTCCGCTGCTTTCGTCACCTGTCCCAATGACACGGTGGCCAAAGACTTAGCAAGGTTGGTTGGGCTTAGGGTTTAGCAGGCTTCTCAAACTCAATTTACTGATGGGCCGCTGGTAATAGTCCCGGTAGAGGTAAGATCTTGGGACTGGACCCGAACCCAGCCCGAATTTGTAGTGTGGGATCTGCACAGTATGATCTTCCCTTTGCTCAAGTTATTATTTGGAATACTACTTTATACTTCTAGTTGTGTGATATTATTCTTAAGTAACTGTACTTTTACTCCATTGATACACTTCTGCGCTGCACCTCAGCGCCACACGTAATCTGGAGCTGAAGTGTGCAGCACTTAGAGGCCACGCATACTTAGGAGCTGAAGTCCACACTTGCTTTGAAGGACCAAGCCCAAAGTAAACCCGAAGCTGCACCTCGGCGCTGCATTTCGGCGGAACGCGTACTTTAGCCGAAGAAGGAACTCCGGTGCCGAAACGCACACTTGGGCGCGGAAGTACGCACGACGTAGAAATGCTGCTTCGGTCCAATCCTACCGGTTGGGCCACATCGGGTTTTTCACGAGAAAAGTTTTGATAAAAACATTCCAATGTTCTCTAATGTTTTTCCTTTTTTTAACAAAAAAAATAACATGAAAAAAAAATCATATAGGAAATCAATCAGTCAGGAATAAATGAATAAAATACTAATAATACTATATACAGTTTCTGACTAGTTTTTTTTTATTCAATTCAGTTCTTTGTATTGACATTTATTTAACTTTTAACTTTCTAAACATGAACTGTTCTGAACATGGCTTCTCTTGTTTACTCTTTGCTGGTAAAAAAACAACCCCAAAAATGACTGAAAAATTATTGAAAAAATAGACCTTAAAATAGACATCGAGCAAAAAATAAAATAACAGAAAATGACCAAAACATGTGAGTACAAAAAAAACCTAAAATGTAAAATTTTGAAAAATGTACTGAAAAGTATGAAAAATAAATGGAAAAGTCCTGAAATAGAAAAAGTAAACAAGCCTGTGAAAAAGTACTGGAACAGAACAAAATAGGATGAAAAAGTACTGAGAGCCTAAAAAAGTGCTGAAAAGTATGTAAACGTACTGAAAAGTAGTCAAAATGTACAGATAACTATGAAAATCAACAAAAATCAAATTAAAAATGATTCGGAAAAACACCCAAACAAAAACACAACAGAAACCTGATTAAAAACAAATCTAAAAACAAAAATCGACCAAATTAACCAAATAACGACTAACAAACGGCCCAAAAATTCTAAATATTATTTTTGCTTATATTTTACACAGTTGATTACAGTTAGTTTAAATGATATTGGTAGTCTTAGTAAAAAAAAAAAAATCAATAAAAGTAAAGTTTTTTTTCTTCATGATTTTTTCGAATATGGTTATGAATATTAAGTTTTTATTTACAAAGATAAGTTTGGATTGGGGGCGGCGGCGCAGTGGTTAGCGCGTGTTTGGCACAGTTCTGAGGTCATGGGATCAAACCTTTCTCTGTGGAATTTGCATGTTCTCCCCGTGCTTGTTTCCTCCGTGCTCTCCGATTTGCTCCCACACTCCAAAAACATGAATTAAGGTTAATTGGCCGGTCGGACTTGTCCCTAGGTGTGAATGAGCGAGTGAGTTGTCTGTGTCCCTGTGTGCCCTGAACTGGCTGGCAACCAGTTCAGGGTGTCCCCTGCCCACTGCCGGAAGACAGCTGGGATGGGCTCCAGGACCCCCAATTTGATATTTGTATTAGCTTTGATATTTGTATTGCCAATTTGATATTTGTATTACCTTTTTTTCTTATAATATTTGATTTAAATTTTTAAATATTTCATATGCATAGGATTGGGGTAACAATTTCAAATCTGTTTTTTTTTTTTTAATTTCCTTTTTAAATTTTAACATTCAATTTTGGGGAAAATATATTAACTGAATTCTAATACATTATGCCATGACCTCACAATTTAAAAATACACTTTTAATATTGTATGTTCTAGATCAGGGGTCTCCAACCTTTTTTAATAATAGCTACTTATTGTTACCGATTAGGGGGCATCGCATTTTAGACCCCTGTTTTAGATCGTGTACACTACAGTTTGGACTAAAAATGTGCATTTCCCTGTTAATTGTTATCAAGTATCAAATATTTACAAAACATATTACTTGCACATAAAATTGCAAAATGTCTGTGTCCCTAAACAATTGGAATAATCCACAATTAAACAGGAAATATGATATATCTGATAGTATATGTCATAACATGATGAGTGAAAAAGCAATAGCTAACGTTTTTTCCATGTTTTGTGATTGTCTTGCAAGAGGCATCGTGCAGCAGAAGCTGGCTGCCTGCGTCAATATTGTGCCCGCCATCACATCTGTGTAAGTGCAACACACACATACTCATTCACTAGCACAATTTGTGACCACCTGAGCCATTGTGTCAGACAAATAAACCTGCGGGATAGCAAAGGCAAGTACATTGATTCATCATTAATGTCAGACAGAATGGTGGTAATTAGAGCTGCAAAAACGAATTGATAAAATTGATTAAAATCGCTGATTACAATTATTATATAATTAGTTCATTGATTCGTTGAGTCTCGTGATATATGCCTAGCGCGCAAGCATAACAGGGCGAGGTGGAGTGCGTACTAAGGGGTTATTTTTCAAAGGCTTTGTTAAATTTAACAAACATGGCGTACATGAGAAAATGGCCCAATCAAGGTCCGCAAAAGTGTGGGAGCACTCCACACTTCACAAATCACTTGCAAGCTTTGCAAAAAGTGATACGTCACCGGATCATCCCTATGGTGAGGCAGCCATTAAAACCAAAATGGATTCACCGACGATAATAACAGGAACTCAGGTTAAGCCACTACATTATTTGTATTTATTTTTTTCTTTGTGTTTTTGAGTGCGGAAATGTATGCTTCATCTATGGTTAGCTAGCTGATGTTAGCGTTTGCTTTTTAGCTGATGGACGATTGTGCGCTCCTGTGTGTGTTACAGATACTTTTAAATTCAGTTCAATCATCTTAAGCAGTGTTCAAATGTGCTTCATTAAAAAAAAAAACTCACATAATGGTGGTAAGATTTAGCATCAAGTTTTAGTTTTTTGGCAAAGTCTGAGTGATTAATTGAGGAAACCTAACGTTAGTCTCTGGTCGCTCGCTTTATGCTAGCTATTTATGCTACCTATTAGCTTATTAATGACTATATATATATATATATATATATATATGTATATATATATGTATATATATTTATTTATTTATTTTTTGCAGGGGGAATATATACATATGTATGTAATTTATTTGTCACAAGCGCTGATTTTTTTGAAATTTTTTAGTATTGTAGAATATTCGGTTATGTTCACTATTTTCTTATTTTTCCACAAAATTTCAAGATTTGATCAAAGAAGAGGAAAACCATAATTTGTTTTTTCACCCCATTCATTAATTGATGGAAAAAAAGGCAGATTAAATAATTATTAAAATAAACGTTTTAGTTGCTGCCCTAGTAGTAGTTCATCATCTGACCAGCGTCATACAAAACATGGTCAATTGGCTCAGTTATGTGCAAAGAATATTAAGGTGCATGCAGTGTCCCTTCTTCATACGAACTACTATTATATGAGTATTTTGAGATGGGACATGTCTTTTGAGCAAAAATCTTGCCCTGATACAAGAGAAAAGTTATGAGAATTACCAGATGCTACCACTAGAGGGCCAAGTGCTCGAGGCCATTCACCGCCAGCATCGGTGATCAGGTTAGCATGTGCATTTCTCGCCTTACAGATCTGGCCCCGCACAATTGTGTTGTGTTTTTATAAAAATCCCATTTAGGCTTAATTTGGATGATTTTAGATGGCGGGAAAACATTAATTGGTTTTCAGTTACTTCTTATGGAGAAGATTTTGTTTGAGATACAAGTAACTCTAGATATGGACTCGATCTGGGAATGAATTGCCGAAATATCCGGACTATAAGCTGGAACTTTTATTACGCAATTTCAACCTTGCATCTTATGCACAGATGCGGTTAAGGTATGCATATTTCTATCGGCCACCAGAGCAGAAAAAGAGTGCCACAGGTTGTGCTGAGGTTAAGCTGCAATTAATAACGGCTTATACACAACATAGAAGTTTAACATATGGTTACGTGCTTTGTACATGAATTACATATTGCATTAACTCACCCTCATAATGGAAAACGCAAACTTCGCATTGATGAGTTGATGTTGAAATGTTGGAAATGACAGTGGGAAGAACTGGAGCAATGTGAAAATTACGTCGTAATTACTTTTTGCCTTTTTATCCTGATAGTCTTTAACCTTTTTTTTTCTTCAAAGTCTTTATACTACATGTTTTACACTGGAGTGCCATGTTTAATCTCGTTGCTTACAATGTTTTACAACGTTGATATCAATAACAATAAAGACATATCTAGTTCTAAAAAGCGGGTAGCCGGAAATGGGACACATTCTTGAAGGCTGGGTGAACGCACAGAGAACAGTTAGCCGACGTCTTTCAAGTTAAGTCAAGTCAGGTAATTTTTATTAAATGTGTCACAGAGACTCTCAAAGGGCTGCACAGGCAATTTTTCAGACTATTATTACATCATCCCCTGATCTGGAACCAACATGAGGGCAAGGAAAAACACAAAAAAAAAAAATCCGAATGTCTCACAATTCAATTCTTTCCACTGTGCTCATGGGCACATGCAGCTTCTAGTCAGGTGTGGCTTATGTATCACATGTACTAAACATGTTTTCCCTTTAAAAATTATTTTGGTGCGGTTTTTAGTAAGGTGCGGCTTATATTCCAGAAATTACGGTTGTCTTGTCTTGTAAAGGGCCACTGCATATTTAAATAACAAATGTATTGTTAATAAGTATGATGATCTTTGTCATACGCTTCATTAGGTTTTAATCATTTCCAGGTATGAATGGCAGGGGGCCATCCAGGAAGACAGTGAGGTTCTTTTGGTAGGTCATTTTCAAAGAGGTAAATTTCCCAATAAAAATGCACTACAAACATTTGACGTACGCCTTCATCGACTTTTAGATGATTAAGACCAGAAGCTCCAAGGTCGCGGCTCTCGCTGATTTCGTCCGGTAAGATCTCACTCAATATATCAAACTCCGGGTTGCGTGACTGTTTATGTTGTTGGATACCATTTCTAGTAAGAACCATCCTTACGAAGTAGCTGAAGTCATCAGCCTGCCCATCGATCAGGGCAACCCGCCCTACCTCAAGTGGATCTCCGATGTGGTTCCCCAGTGATGGCGTGTTATTCCAAACGGGTTATGATTATGCTAATAAAGAATGAAATGGCTTCCGTCCATTTCGCCCCAAAGTTTGATATAGGTCCTTGGTGTCAATTAAGTTCACTAAGCCAGTGATCATCCCCTGAGGATATGTTAGAAAACAGTATTAGAATTTGATGAACCTGTTTTAAGTTTAGATTTTTTATTCAAAGAAAATGCTACCAAGCAAAAATAAAATATTTTTCATCTGACGACCAGGAGCTTAAAATTAGGATAGCAAATTTTATGCCTTTTTGTTATATTGTTTCAATTCACAATGAAAAAATAATAAATTGTTATTTAATATCCATACACGTTTTGTAATTTTTTTTTCTTCCTTGAAATCTTTATATGTGTATAAATACAACATGTGTTTTGTCACAGAGATCCACATACATGCAGGGCACATTGATAGAGCAGGGGTCGCCAACCTTTTTAAAGCCGAGAACTCCTTTTTGTCACTGGTTAACATGAAGAGCTACCAGTTTGATATACATATGTTATTACTATGTTGTTACTACATTATTATGATGCTTTTGTAATTATTAGCTAAATAGAGCTACAATTACCATATATATTTCCAAAATAACATATGTTATTACTATATTGTTACTATGTTATTACCAGTTTAAACATATCAAAAGTTAAGTCAATCACTAAAGCATAATGCCAGTTGGAAACAAAATGACCTGGAAAAAACAAAGATCCATCACTGGGGATGTATTTTCAGAACCGTCTGCAGGCTGCTCAGATGTTCTACCTGGTGCCAGCCAGCACCACGTTGGAGACCCCCTGCTTTAGAGGTAGCTAAGGATAAACAGACATTTATTTTTGGTGTGTCACTTGAAACAAATCACAGCAATCCCCAAAAGGTTTGACCGAGTGGCCCCACATTTTGATTTTCTGCTTTTGGAAATGCCATACAAACACTCAAACACATACAACAAATTTCCATTTCTTTTCTCTTGAAATGTCACATTTTCCACACCTTGGAACACACTAAACACATTATTGACACGCTTGATATTTTGCTGATACTCTGCTGCCATCTCCCGTCTTAAAGTCATGATTGCAGCATTAAGTACTCAAACTTTTCTTTTTTATCTTTTTGGGGGATTGGGTGTGCGTTTGGACTGTATTTGAAACAGAAATTTTCTTACTTTCATCATTTTCTGGCTACACTGATAAAAAAGAAAGCTGCATGAAACCACTCTCCACCCTCCACAGTCCTTTTAGACTTTTTGTGATTGAGGGCTATACAAATAACCATGACTTTGACTGCCCCCTTTTCTGCTTCCTAAAGTTTTGCAAACCCAGAAAAGCGGTGCTAATCGTAAGAAAGAACCAGATTTGGTGCAATGGAGAAAAAGATGACAAAGGCCCTTTGAACTCAACCACAGAGCAAAATAATCCACAGAGCAAAAGAAGAAAAAATATTATCTTAAGTCATTTTACACCTTTATTTCTAATTTTAAAAAAAGATGAATACATTAGCAAAATTGAGTACTAGGGCAGATGCATGAACATTTTGCTCATTTTAAGGATTTGTTGACCTGGAGAGGGATGGGTGCCACCAGTCTGTACTTGCCCAATACACACCACATGAAATGGTACCCCTACAATCTCGTGGTTAAGGGATCCATTGTGAGATAAAAAAAATGGATGTCACTTGTTTTTTTTTGTGCCTTAACCCAAAAAAAACCCAGAAATGTTGATTGTTCGTCAAGCTCATTGTCATGACTTAGAACACTGCTCTGAATCTTGACCTCCCAACTTCCACATTTTAGAGATTATCTGGTTCCATTTTTGAGCAAAATTTTCAGAAAACATGCTAAGAACACGCAAGTCACAAGCAGCTTATTTCCATTGTTGACTTTTTATCTTGTGTCTTTGGCTCTACCTCCTCTCCACATCCTTCATTGAAATCCTTTAACTCCTCTGGAGATTCCCTTTTCTCAGAACCGCCAGAAGCTTCCATCCCATCCGGGGATACCTTTGGCAAGCAGGCTTCCGGGCACTCTTCCCTCTCACGGCTTCCAGGGCCCCGCACGGCCATGCCGCCCCACTCCTCGGTGGGCCGTCGCCCCTCTGAGTCGGCCCTCCCTTGGTTGCGCACCCGCCGAGAGACCCGACACAGGGCCCTGCGGAACCCCTTTTTGAAATTGTCTGACAGGAAGGCGTAGAGGATGGGGTTGGCGCAGCTGTTGGCATAGGATAGCGCCACCACAAAGAAGTAGAGACCGCGCAGGTCCCCGGGCAGGACCACCAGCAGGTTGACGATGTTGAGGGCGTAAAAAGGGAGCCAACACAGTACGAAAACGGCCACCACCACTACCACCATGCGGGTCACCTTGCGCTCGGAACGCCGGCGGCGCGATGATGTTGCCTTAGCGCGTTTGCCAACGCTGCGGACCTGGAGGGAGACGATAGGGTAGGGGTTTCAAAATAAGCTTTTAAGAAATAAGTACCGTATTTTCCGCACTATAAGGCGCACCTAAAAGTCTTATTTTTTTTCAAAAGCTGACCATGCGCCTTATAACACAGTGCGCCTTATATATGGCTCAATATTAAATTCGCAAGGTCTCGCAACTACGAGAAACAGCCGCCGACTCCATTTTTCGCGCTGTGCATACTGGGAAATATTAAACGATTGGTAGTTGCCGGGGCTCGTGTTGTATTTGTTTACTAAGTGGCAAAATGGCTACCCCATTAAACTGCTTAATTCATATTCAACAAATACAGTATTTGTCTGAATCCAGGGTTTTGACTGGTGAAGATGTAAAGCACAATTTACCTTAAACAAACGCAGAATTATTCAGAATGTCACGTTTGACAGAGAGAGCGAGAGAGAGAGAGAGAGAGAGAGAGAGAGAGCGAGATTCTCTTTCATACGTGCATTTGTATAAAAAATGGCTCCTGTTAAGAGACACGCGTACAACGCCGAGTTTAAACTCAAAGCGATCAGTCACGCAGCACAACACGGCAATAGAGCGGCAGCGAGAGAGTTAAACTTAAATGAATCGATGGTACGGAAGTGGAGAAAGGATGAAGATAAGCTCCGCCAAGTAAGGAAAACTCAACAAAGTTTCCGTGGCAATAAAGCAAGATGGCCAGAGTTAGAGGAGACACTTGAACAGTGGGTTGTTTAACAAAGAGCGGCAAGCAGAAGTGTCAGTACGATAACTATACGTATGAAGGCAACAGCGCTGGCACAAAAACACCGGACGTGTTGGATGGCCCATTCACTGAGATAGGGTCAATTCGAACACAGCAGAAGAAGAATTCGAGGGATTCGTCGATGAGGAGCTTATAGAGTGATCTTTGTTTTTCTTTTGTGTGTTTACGTTTTACATTTTACAGTTATTATGTTATTGCTTTATTGTTATCGTTTTGCACTCGTTGTTTTTGCACATTACGAGTGTCACTTTGTTGCGATTGCACTAACGTTTCATTTAAAATAACAGTATCAGACGTTTTTTTTCTTTGCGTGTTGACTAAATGGACAAAAAATAAAATGATATGTCGATGTTGTTCAAAGATGTTAAAGATGTGTCACGAAAATGCTTTACCTCAGAGAAAATAATAAAACGGCTGTTTATTTATTTTGGGAGTGAATGGAGTTGTGGAAAGCTTGTTTGTTAATAAAGTTTGACCTTTTTGAATGTTTTGTTGACATTCCCTTGAGCGTGGCAACATCTAGAGGTTGCATAACGTAACTACATTCTCTACTGTAGTCAAGTCGTCACATTTATTTACCGTAAATAGCCCTTAATCCCAAAAATGTCTCGAAGGACTGCACAGGATTACAACTACAAAATTGCACAATTACCTGATCTTAAACCAGCATGCACTTATAGCGCCTTATAATGGGGTGCGTCTTATGTATGGCATAAGTTTTAAAATATATCATTCATTGAAGGTGCGCCTTATAACATGGTGCGCCATATAGTGCGGAAAATACGGTAACACTTTTTTAACCACAGGAAGGGTTAAGGTTATGCTTTCAATATTTCGAAATTTTAGTTGAAGCTTCGGTCAAAGATGGGGTGCAATCGTTTGAGATTTTCTTATAAAAGTTCAAAGTAAAATATTTTCTCTATTAAAGGAACTTGAAACTTTGTTACTCTGTGCCGCCATATCCTGGCTTGTGTCATCATAGCAGCCTCAGTCAGCTCATTTATGAGTTGCATGCAATTGTGTGCATTGACTAGACGCGCTCTAACAAAGTCTTCTTTATTCATCTTTTTTGGGGTTTGGGTTGGCATTTGGACTCTACGCCTAGGACTTTTCTTACCTTCACCATTTTCATGCTACACTGCTGAATTGAAAAAAAAAACTAGGGGTACAAGCATGATGCATTCTCAAGCACTCTCCCAGCCCCATTCTTCAAACCTTTATATGTTCTGCCCGAACAGCTTTTCTGAAAGTAAGATAAAACCAGATAGGCACTATGGAAAATAAAGCTTCAAGTCTCTTTGAACTCTGTTGGAAAGACAATATTTAACTTTTAACATCTTAAGAATGCCTTAAATGTACCCTACCTTGTAGCTGATCATTTTGTCAGAAATAAAACTTCCTGAGCTTTTTACTATTGTAGTGTCATTCATCACAGTTCAACCAATAGATGAAAAGCTCAGGAAACTGGTCAGCCTCCTAATTTGAATAACAGCTTGTTGTGACAAAATACACAAAAAACACAAGAGAAAATACCCCAAAAAATAAATACAGAAATAAATAAAATATAAAATGAATTACAAATGCTTAAAATAATAGGCAGAACTGTGCCTCACACTCGCTAACCACTGCGCTGCCGTGCCGCCCGTCATTTTCATCAAAAGTTTAAAAAAGAGGTAGGTTTGAAAACCTTTTTTTTTTTTTTCAAACGATAGATATTTAAAAAAAAACTAAGTTTTTTTTTTTTTAACTTTTTATTTCTCACACCAATTTTGACAGAGGTTTGATTCCACCATCTTACATCAACACAAAATATATACACTTGACACACTCATAAATAACAGAAGGAACAACAAAGAACAAAAAATACTATTAATAGAAAAGAAGAATAAATGTTCATACAATACATCCATACAAAAAGAAATATATAAAAAAATAATAAATAAAAATATACACCCCAAAAAAAAAAAAACATAATAAATAGGGGGAGGTGTTTAGACATCAAGTAAAATTTGTGTGATAGGCTTCCATCTTTTCTCGAATTGGTCAAGTTTCAGTTGAAGTCTTGCAGTGATTTTTTCCATAATGTACATTTGCTTTAATTTGTCTCTCCATTGTTTTATGTCAGGAGGTTGTGGTTTCAGCCAGGACACTGTGATCATTTTCTTTGCTACCAGAAGCATTACCCTTAGTATATATTTCTGTTGACCAGATAGTAATTCTTCTGGCAAAATTCCTATTATGTAAGCCTTTGGGTCCAACCGCAACTCCCAGCCAGTAATTAATTTTATTTCTCTCTGGATACTTCTCCAAAAATTTAATATTACAGGGCAATTCCAGAAAATATGCGTAAAGTCTCCGACCCCCCCACAGTTACGCCAACATAGATTTGAGGTATTTTTATATTTTGAAGTGATAGAGGGTGTATAGAAGAATCGCATTTTTACTTTCCATTCAAACTCCCTCCATGTCGGGCTGTTGGTTATTTTGTGTCCCTCTTTCAATGTTTTTTCCCATTCGTTGTCTTTTATCGCTACATTAGTTTCTTGTTCCCATTTTTCCTTAACTGCCATGTCCTCATTACTGAGATCCATTCTCAGGGCTTTATATAGTTTTGATATAACCCCCTTTATTGATTGTCCTTTTGTATATGCTATTAATAATTCCTCTACCTTAGTTGGCTCCTTACATATTTTCCCCCATTCCTCGTGTTTCTGGAGGTAATGCCTTAGTTGCAAATATTTGTAAAAATCATTTCTGGGTAGGTCAAATTCTTGTTGGAGTTGTTCCAATGATTTCATTGCCTGTGCTTCCAATACTTGGGTAATCAACATCAGTCCTTTTTGGGCCCATTTTTGAAACCCTACCTCCATAACCCCAGGTTTAAAGTCTGGGTTTTTCGCTATTTTGGTAGCCCTATTCACAGATCTTGATATTTTTAATTTTTTTTGTATTGTTGACCAAGTTTTAATAGTTCCTTTAATCCATTCATTCTGGATTTTTAGTTTCTTCCACCTCGTGACTGATATGTATGGTAACGATTCCACAGGCATATTTGGACAAGATCGCTGCTCCATGTCCACCCATATCGTATCTTTGTCTGTAGTAATCCACAAGATGAGTGCTTTAATTTGAGCTGCCCAATAGTAATATTTAATATTGGGTAGGTCTAGGCCCCCTTTTTCTTTAGGAGCTAACAGGGTTTTGTATTTTATTCTAGGTTTCTTGTTTTGCCAAAGGAATTTTGTTATCAATTTATTTAACATTTTAAATGTGGATGCCGGAATCAGAATTGGAAGGGATTGAAACAGAAATAATAGTCTTGGTAATATGTTCATTCTAATTGTTTCTATCCTTCCAATAAGACTTAAGGGCAAAATTTCCCATTTTTCCAAATCTTTCCTTATTTCTTTTATCAACATTCCATAATTTGCATCAAACAGCTGTGTGGAATGTGGTGTAATGGTCACCCCCAAATATTTAAACCCTTTATTTGTCCATTTAAAATCAAATCTTTCAATCACCTCTGTTGGACATTTTCCTGATATCATCATTGCTATTGATTTGCTCTCATTATTTGAATACCCAGCTACTTCTCCATATATTTTAAGGCTCTCCAACAGTGGTGGTATTGATAACGAAGGTTCCTTCAGCATTACCAACAGGTCGTCTGCAAACAATGATATTTTATGTTCTGTTCCTCCTTCATCCAATATCCCCCTTATTTGCTCATTTTGTCTAATTGATTCTGCGAGTGGTTCTATGCTTATTGCAAACAAGAGTGGGCTTAAACAATCCCCTTGCCGGACTCCTCTTTTGATATCAAAGAAATCTGAACAGTGACCATTTACTCTAAGACGAGATTTAGGGTTTTTATAGATTATTTTCACCCATTCAACAAATATTTGAGGGAAGCCAAAAGCTATAAGTGATTGATGTAAGAAGCTCCATTTCACCCCATCGAAAGCTTTTTGTGCATCCAAGCTCAGTAACATCGAGGGTTGGGTCTTAGATTTTGTGCTCGTAATTATGTTTAGTATCCTCCTAATATTGTTTGCACCCTGCCTTCCCGGAATAAACCCTGTTTGATCATTTCTAATTAATTTCGCTATAAATTTCTGCATTCTTTTTGCCAGTATGCTTGTAAGAATTTTTAGGTCATTACAAAGTAAACTAACTGGTCTATAGCTTTCACACAATATTGGGTCTTTTCCTTCTTTGTGCAAGACTGTTATGATGGCTTCCGACCATGATTTGGGGGGGATCTCCTTTTGTTAGAGCATAGTTAAATACTTTATGCAGTACTGGTGTTAATTCTTCCTTAAAGCTTTTGTAGAACACCCCCGGGAATCCATCCGTTCCTGGTGATTTATTTATTTTTAAGTTATTTATTGTATCTTGTATTTCCTGTTTTGTAATGGGGCGAATAATTTCTAATGTATCCCCCCCTGTTAGTGTTGGTAAATGTAGTTTTCCTAAAAAGTTTTGTGCCGTGTAGTTATCTAAGTCATTTTCTGAGTCCTTGTATAATTCTTTATAATAATCTGCAAATGCTTCTGCTATACCTTTGGGTTTTACTAAACATTGTTTAGAGATAGGATGTTTTATTTGTGATATAATTCTATCTGTTTGGGCCTTTTTAAGTTGGAAGGCTAGCAGTCGACTGGCTCTATTGCCCATTTCATAGTATCTCTGGTTCACAAAGCGCAGAGCCCCTTCTGCTTTATTTGTCAAAAGTTCATCTAATTTGCTTCTGGTTGTTTTTAATACCTGTAATCTGGATTCATTTGGTGTTTTTTTATGTTCTTCTTCTAGTTCCTTAATCTTATCCTCCAATTCCTTCTGATTCTTTAAGCGTATTTGTTTCAGTCGGGACGATATTTCAATTAATTTCCCCCTTATTACAGCTTTCCCTCCTTCCCATAGTATTGATGGAGAAACCTCATTGTTGTCATTGATTTGGAAATATTCTTTTATACACCGTTTTATTTCCTGTACTACGTTTTTATCTGAGAGGAGAGATACATTCATCCTCCAATACCTAAAATGGGGTTCATTGTCTAAATTTAGTTTCAAAGTAATTGGAGAATGGTCACTTATAGTAATATTCTCTATACCACACTCTACTACTGTATGCATATGTTGTCTTGAAATGTAAAAGTAATCAATTCTCGAATAGCTGCCATGCGGGTTTGAATAGAAAGTATAATCTTTAGTTTGGGGATTCTTCTCTCTCCATGGATCTATCAATCCCAATTCTTTAGTTATGTTATTCAACATCCTCGACCTCTTTGTATTTGTTCCATGTACTGAAGGATACTTGTCCACTTTGCAATTCTGTACAGTGTTAAAGTCACCTCCTATAAGTAACATTCCCTTCGCACAGTTGGTTATTACTTTAGCTAATACTTGAAAAAATGTCCCATTTTCCTCAATTGGTGCAAAAACATTCATTATTGATATTTCCCAACCGGCCATTGACCCTATAATCATTATATATCGCCCCAGATTGTCCTTCACTTCTTTTTCGACTTTAAACGCCACCCCTTTTCCAAGTAAAATTGCTACTCCCCTCCTTTTACCATAGGATGCGTAGAACACCTGGTTCACCCATTCTCTTTTTAGCTTCTTATGTTCAATCTCTGTCAAATGTGTCTCTTGTAATAAGGCTATTGAGCTCTGCAATGTCTTGAGTTGATTCAATATCTTCTTTCTCTTGATGGGGTGGTTTAGCCCATGTACATTATATGAAACAATATTTAGATTGCTCATGATTTGTATTGAGTCTCACTGATTTTTGAAGCATACAAAAACACTACATTAATTACTAACACCTCCATTGAAAAAACAAACCAAATTACTAACAAACATATTGACAAGCACACATAATTCCCCACCAAAAAGAAAAAAAACACACCCAAAAAACAAAAACCCATGTCTTCCAAGAGTCCAATCGGAGAGTTGTGGCTACCCTCCTGGAAATATGCACTCAGTGCGTGAACAACTTTTGTACCGTCGTCCATAGTTATAACTAACTAAATATTTTAGCGTAGCTCTATGCCAATATATATATATATATATATATATATATATATATATATATATATATATATATATATATATATATATATATATATATATATATATATATACAGGGATCAGAATTTCCGCTGTTTTTGAACCCCAAAGGTCATTTTTGAACCCCAAAGGTCATTTTTGAACCCCAAAGGTCATTCCCGTAAATCGTCTAAATTCGATGAGAAAATATTTTGGGGGGGGTGAGGTATGATACGTGACTGTTTCATCACCCCAAGTTAGCATTTAGACCATTGGTTCGCTGATAACCAATCAGCGGAGCTTTTGTTCAGAGCATTGGCTTTCTCAAACATGGCGCTCCTTCCGGTCTTTTCAAACGGTGAAATGAGTGTTTGAAAAAGTAAATATGAAAATACTAAGAAAAGAAGACGAGGCTTTTGTCCCCGAGATTGATAAAGGAATCGAGAATAAATTTAAGTGGTCATGGCTGGAGAAGACTGTCACAGTAAACGTTAAAATCGGCGCAAAGATCGAGGAAGTTACAGAAACTTTGAGCCAGTTCATCGCAAAGTGTGATGTTCCATGGAAAGCAAAGTGTCTATACTGTGTCGATCTGATCAATTATGGTACGCGAGGTTGTGTGGCACTGATCGATCATGCTAAAATGAACAAGCACAAAGCAAAAATAGCTTGCCGGCGATCAAATTATGCACTCGGATCCGCATTTAAAATCGGCAGCCACCGGTTCAACATTATTGGCCGTTTCAAATCCTTCCACTTCAAATACTAGCAGCAGTCAACCACTGGTTCCCCTGTGTGACAGAAAATCCCAATCTGAGGTATTTATAAATCTATTTATTTATGAAATGATTATCTTTTGTGTTTATACAATATTTAGAACAGGATAAACAAAATTTAAAATTTGTTATAAACATGATTAAAATAGATTATTTTGTATCATCATGATCATGTTCAATATTACGAATGCTTTTAATGTCAATATATTATTATTTTTTTAATTTATATATATATATATATATATATATATATATATATATATATATATATATATATATATATATATATATATATATATATATATATATATATATATATATATATATATATATATATATATATAATACATGGTTTCTGTTTTGTTGGATTTAATTCATTCTAGTGCAATTTTCACACAGCAAATAAGATAAATGCTGTTGACTTCAGGGGGGCTTCGCCCCCCTGAGCCCCCCACCGGGCTCCGCCCTGGACCCTGGCTCTTTCAGCTGAAAATGAAAATCTCCATTCTGATCCCTGTATATATATACACATATATTGTTTTAATTTAAAGATAACAATTTTACTTGGTATTTTCCTACCTTTAACTTGTTGAATTTATAATAGAAAGGGCAGATATGGTCCTTACTCTTTCACCCCAAATCCGAATTTGGCTTCGTTTTGCTCCATGAGAGCTTGTAAGTCACCTTCTATGATGGGGGTGTTCCTTTGTCTTCCTCTCAATTCCGGTCACTGTGGTCCAAATGTTCTTTGACAACATCTTTTGCAGTGTTTCCG
Source organism: Urocampus carinirostris (assembly GCF_059441175.1). Taxonomy (NCBI): domain Eukaryota; kingdom Metazoa; phylum Chordata; class Actinopteri; order Syngnathiformes; family Syngnathidae; genus Urocampus; species Urocampus carinirostris. The sequence continues at coordinate 27,984,487 of NC_142356.1, read as the reverse complement.
TGTTGTCCTCTTCCACTTCGATCCCCATTTCTTTTAGCAATGTTGCTGCCTCCATCAGTGTAGAGAATGTTCTTATTCCTGAGTCCAAAAACATCTTCAGCTGGGCGGGATATGGGGATTGTGCCTTTACGTTCTTTTCCTTTAACTTTTTGATAACGTCCCTTACTTGTTTCCTCTTTTTTTGGATTTCTGTGGTGTAATCTTGGTTGAAGTAAACGGTCTTGCCTTCGTACGTTGTCTTCCGCTTCCATGCTTCTTTCATTACGGATTCTTTCACTATGTAGTCGGTGAAACGTACGATAATTGCCCGTGGCAGTGCTTTACCTTGAGACTTGTTCACCAGTGAGCGGTGTGCCCTCTCAATGCGCAAATCCATATGTCCTGTTGTCGGAATGTTCGATTTAATAAAGTTTGTTATGAAGCCGATTGTGTCGTTCCTCTCGGCACCCTCCGGAATGCCATGTATTCTAATGTTGTTCCGTCGTGATCTCGACTCCAAGTCCTCACACTTTGATGCTAGTTTGGCGGTTTGTTGGAGCAAGGAGACTGTTAATTGTTCTAGTCTTGACGTTCGCTCTTCCGTGTTAGCATGTAGCTCCTCCATGCTTTCCACCCTCCGCTCCAGCAACACAGTGCGCTCCAGAAGCTCTTCGATGCTTTTTTCCAGTCTTGCTATCGCAATCTTGTTCTCACTGGCTGCTTCAGTGTGTTCTTGCCGTAATTTACGGATTTCATGGAGGATGGCCGAGTCACGTCCCTTGTCGACCGATGACATTCCTTCTGCTCCCTCGATCTTTTTCTCCTTAGCGCCCTTTTCCTCAACAAGTTTCCCCTTCTTGACCATGTTTTGTTGAAGAATTTCTCTTTAATATCAGTCACAATTTGTACCCTTTCTGTCTTTCTCCAAGTAAGTATTACATTACTCTTTAGTGATTTTTGTCAGAGCTACTTTCCTTGCTGCCGTCTACCTCATTGCGCCCTCAAAAAAAAACGTTTTTGCCAAAGTTTCTGGGCAATGCTATTCATCATGGGGTGGTAGTTTCTCAGGAGGTAGAGCTTGTTCTGGCTCCTTCGACTTAAATGTTGCGGTTTCTTTGGACAAGACACTGAACCCTTGATGCCGCCGATGAGGTGAGTGTGTGTGTGTGTGTGCGTGAGGGGATGGGTAAGTGTAAAGTACATTGTAAAGAAGTTTGGGAAGTCTTCAGTGACTTTAAAAGCGCTACATACCAAATGCTCTCTCCAGAGGCTATGAAAATGAAATGATATGATCTGCATTTATATAGCGCTTCTCAAGTCAATGAAGACTTCCCAAAGTGCTTTACGATGTGCTTCACATTTATGTATTCACACACACCAATAGCGGCCGTGCAGCCATGCGAGGCGCCAACCTGCTTATTGGGGGCATTAGGGGTTCAGTGTCTTACCCAGGAACACTTCGACATGTAACACGGAGGAGCCAGGATTCGAACCTGCGATCTCTTGATCCCAAGACGAGTGCTCTAACTCCTGAGCCCGCCAGTAAATGTGTAAATATTAATGACCAGCATGCAGACTGAACCATTCAGTACCACAAAATAGACATTTGCAATATGCCCATGCACTGCTAAAAGTTATATTTATTTATTTATTTTTTATTTCAAACCAGTACAACAATTAAGGCTAACCTACTTTTTGTAGCGCCCCCTTGAGTTTTAACAGCATGATGAGTTGGTTCAGGTGTAAAACTACATTCATTCTACTGTTAAAATGAACACGTTAACACATTTAATGCTAAACATGAAAATTGAACTTGAAAATAAATGTTCCCATTGTTTGTGAATAAATGTGTTGTGTTTAGAAAATATAGTGTTGTCACCTGTAATTATAATATGTAGGGTAGGTTACTAAAGTAGGCTGAATGAGAAAGCATAATACTGAAAAAGAGAGCTAAACGTTTGGAGTTGAAATTCTTTTACTTATCTGGCCTGCCTCAGAATATAAAGTCTGTACCTGAGTTTGGTATCTCTACTTACCTTTATGACAATGAGCAAGTAGCACAAGGAGATGACCATCAGGGGGCCGCAGAATCCCACAGCGAAGGTGTACACGATAAACACCGTCTTCCACAACTCAGCCGGCTCCGGCCATACGATGCCGCAGTCTCCATCCCCCCGCCTCACGTCGGCAAACGCCACCACCGGAAGGACCACCACGAAGGACCCCAACCACAGCGCCGCGCTCACCGCTTTGGCCACTGGGGGGCGCCGCCAGCGGCTGGCTCGTGCCGGCTGCGCCACAGCCAGGTAGCGATCCACCGACATGACGGCTAGGCAGAAGATACTGGTGAACTGGTTGATGGCGTCCACTGTCATCACCACCCGGCACAGGAGCGAGCCGAAGGGCCAGGAGAGAAGTGCATTCTGGGCCGCTAGGAACGGGAGGCCCAGCATGAAAAGCTCGTCGGCCACTGCCAAATTGAGGATATAGATGTTTGTGGAGGACGGACCCCGGCTGTGGTTAACCACCACGTGGATCACCAGGGTGTTTCCAGCTAGGCCCACGGCACACACCACACCATAGATAAGGGGGATCAGGACCCCAGTTGGGCCCGGAAGGGGCCCCCCTGACCCTATTGGTTTTTCTTCACCTTCCTCCCCAGTATAATACTGGGTGATGTTAAAAAGTGGGGGCGGGCTGGCACTGGAGTGGGCACTCCAGGTAGACTGGGGCTCTGGTTTGTAGGCCATCGGAAGGTGCTCCATTGGGGAGTCAGAGGAGACTGTTGGACAGCATCTGAAAAACTTTGTGATACGGTTTTAATTACAGAAAACCTGGAACTGAAGCTTTCAGAACAAGATTATACTCTTTAATGAGCTTAGACAAAAATTGTCTAAATTTGGTCAAAAACACATATGTCAAAGTCAAGGTCTGGCCCTGAAAAGGTTTTCTACAGCCCCAAAACTTAAGTCATGATTAGAAGTGGTCCACATATTGCAGCAAGATGGCAGCATGTAGATCTTTCACACGTACTAATGTTACATTTTCCACAATGCAAATGTGATGCACAGGGCGTCTTTTCATAAACATGTCATTTTTCTGCATATCATTTGAGCCAGCTTGGTGGCCTTGGGGGTAGGGCGCCTGCCTGGAAACTGGGAGGTTGCTGGTTCAAGCCTCGGCAAAGTCATACCTAAGAATTACAGCATTGGTACTCGTTGCCTTCCTGCTTGGCGCTCGGCATTAGGGGTTGTAGTTGGGGGGTTTGGTCACCTAACACATCAGTTGGGTTGAGCAAGGGGGCTGGGAATCCCCTCCTCTGTATCAATCTCCCAAAAAGACTCAGAAATAGGAATGTGTTGTTGACTCTAGCTACCTCCAACAATGGGGATATGGCTCAGGTAATTATATATATATATATATATATATATATATATATATATATATATATATATATATATATATATATATATATATATATATATATATATATATATATATATATATATATATCTTTTACACGCAGAAATACTACATGTCCCACAATGCATGTGCGCTCAATATGATTGACTATCTACATCTTAAAGTGCGTGCATGCAACAGGCTATCATTTAAAAATATTTACATGTATATATGTTATATTTTGGGTTTCATAGAAGTGTGTTGTTAAATAAATCTGCAAATATCTAAAGTCAATGTTTGTTCAAAGAAACTATTGCCTCATTTATCTGATCCTATTGGAATATATTTGTTTCCTTTTAGTTTCAATTAGCTTCACTAAACTAAATGTGTCATTTAAAACAAAGCTTTTCAGTTTTAGGACATGTTTCAAAGTAATATTAAAGGATGTTTTGTATTATACACGTTGGTTTTGGGACTGGGTTGATTTTAGGGTCAAAAAAAGATTAAAAAAACAAAAACAAAAACAGCCTCTAGGGAGATGAGGGCTTTACGACGTCTCAAATTTTAAATCCAATTCAGCTTTTGGTTTCGAAGTAGTGCTTTTAAGTATTAAGTATCAAACTAGACCTGAAGGGCAAGGTTGGCTTTTAAATTGAGTAAGAAGTTCTGGTATGAATGTCCAGTTTCAAGATGAGGTGGAGCTGCCTTTGAAAATAGGGACTCACGGAAAAGGGAAATATTTCATGGTAGGATTAAGATACGGGTACATTTTGGAATCAAAATGTTTATCTTATGTATGTGAAGAGATAGATGGATGAAGCAAAGCCGGGTTGAATGCTAATGCGCTAATTATGTCAGCGTGCCGCCGATAACATAAGCAAAGCGAAGCTCACTAATGGTCGCTAAGATGTACGCAGGCACACTCTTCCCGCCGCTCATAATGGACAATAATTGGTTGCCGGCCCAGTCCCAGCAAAATGTTCCGCCATTTGGAGGAAAAACAACTTTTACAAACTGCAGTGAACGGACGAGCAATTGTTTTGGGCTCCTGCCGCTGCCATGCTGTTCAAACACAGGTTGGAATGCTCTTTCCATTTCTTCATAACAAATTGTGCCTATTCATTCATTTTCATGTTTTCAATGTCCAATATGTTTTTATTATTAATAAAAAAAACACAAAATCGTGATATCTCGATGTAATGCATATACCTGTACCAATTTAGCACCCTCTAGTGCAGGGGTCGGGAACCTATGGCTCACTAGCCATCTAGGGCTTGTTTTTATAAGTACATATGGCTTGGAGATAAAATACTTGTGCAATTATTTATTTATAATTACATGCGAGCCGATTGTTCCCGAAAATACTGACTATTCAAAGGGTTCATTCCAATATATATAGGACACTGTTATACTACAATTTACAGTCGAGATGTCACACCGACAGACCCTGTTTTGGATGTAAATCCCGAAATTATCCTTTGTATGGAAGATCATTTAACAATCTATGTTATTTTTTGAGACACTTAATTATGAAAAGCCAAAGAATACATTTTAACACCCAAAAGCTCTGTCAAAGCAGCTAGAGTAATTTGATTGGGTGAGCTTTAGGAAAGGGCAGAGCTATACAAAGGGTGTGCGCACTCCTCGCCTAGCGGCATCTGCACTGAAGGTCAATACATTAGTATCACCGTTTGCTGTATTTTGTGACATTTTTACAAAAAGCTTTGCTCGCACCTTGTTTTTAAAATTATTTTGAGGGCAAAAGTGACTCGACACTCTTGCGTAACTGGGTTATTGTTTCAGTGATTTTAGCAAATCATCAACCGTCACACAGTAAAATACAATGAGCTGAATAATTAGCTTTACTTGGAGATTGGGTTTGGCGGTTTTGTGGAATTTTGTCTTGGTGGTGTGGCTCTCCCCCCTCAACACAACCTGCGTCTGGCTCAAGCTCCCATGTCTTGTCTTTAATGCACAGAACAGGACACTTAGCAATGGGTGATCCTTCTGCCTGGGGGCAGGCTTCATCCAGTTACAGGTTCATAGATACCTTGTATGAGGGACAACACACACCATGTTGTCACCTTGAGCACAAATAAGAGTTATTGTTATTATAATATATACTCCTATTGTATAGAATGCTGAAAATGTATGGAGACAACACTCATGATAATGATGGTAAATAAATAGTGATGTGAGGATAATGATGATGATGAGGATGATTAAGTGACTGTGCATCCACAGAAGATAACAGATTGAATAGGAGGTGGAACCAAAATAGCATATCTGGTACCCCTTTTTGTGCTAAATTTTGTGCTAAATTTTGTTACCTTCCTTTATGTGAGTTTTTTTGGTCTACTTTTTGTACAGAGCGGAATATAGTAGAATAGGAATTATGGTGTATTGCTTTTATTTATTGTTATCATCATTTCTTTAGTTAATATGAACCTATGTAAATATTGATATTTGTGAGGTGTTTGTTGTATGTAAATACGCAGGAGATCAAGCTGTGAGACACAATTATTAAGGAAGTCAAAGGGGTAGTATGAAATAAGAATATGCTTCATCCTACTTTTTTTTCTGGCCATGTTACATTAACCTAGTTTTTGTTTTTTGACTTGTTTTGGATGGGCGCCACCAGGCTGTACTTGCCCAAAACACATCACAGGAAGTGGTGCTCCTACAACCCCTGGTGGTTGAGAGATCCACCCAACCACCCACCCAATGTTTGAAATGAAGTTGTTCTGTTTCTCTACAGCAGGGATCTCCAAGGTGGCCCCTCCATGAACATCCGGGTAGCCCGCAAACATGTTCTAAAAATAGCTGACCAGTGATGGGTCCATACAATTTTCTTGTAAATTTAGTTTCTAATAGACATTATGTTTGATTGGTTGTCCTAACTTCTAAAAATTACAACCTGGTAATAACACAGTAACAACATAGTAATAACACAAGTTTTTATTTTAAAAGGTTTATCAAAATGGTAGCACTTCGCGCCAATCGGTAACAAAAAGTAGCTCTCTGCTTCAAAAAGGTTGGTGACCCCTGTTCAACACTATCCGATACCAAATATTCTTCTCTTAGTAACTCGTCTTGTCAAATCTTATTTTGTGTCTTCATTTATGGGATCTGCTTCTCCGGCCACACCAGATCATGACAAAATTCCCTTCAGGCGTTGCCATGGCAACCAAGGTTCAGGACACAGACCGTGCAAAGAGATAAATGAGGGAAAGCCGCTTCACCGATTGCTTGAGGCGATGGTCGAATGACTCCAAGACTTTGGCTCATTGTTCAAGACGATGCCCGTGTCACTAAACATAGCTGGAAGCTAATCAATAATCCGGCAGTGGCCTGGTGGATTTATACGGCGAGCGGCGATGACAGGCAAAAGAATCTCAATGAGACGCTCAGGACAATTGGTCGCCAAGTGGTGCATGCAGATATTGGAAGTTGATGAATCGGCAACGTCCACAAATGTCCTGACAGAAACGCTGTACAGTGGTACCTCTTTATACAAGCACACCTAAAGAATTCTGTTATATGAGTTTTTTTTTTTAACAAAAATCTTGCTTGCTATACAGAGGAAAATCCAGGTCATGAGCAGTCCCAGAGGCTACCACTAGAGATCGCTTGAGTGACTGCTCGTTCAGTTCAGATCATGCAAACTATTACATTGTTTGTTCTTGTTCTTTTGTTAATAAATCTTATTCTCGATGGGTAAGAACTTGCTGGTAGCTTTCACATCCCTGCCCTGGTGGGAGGGAGAAAGTCCCTTAGCCACTTCTGTACCCTGTCCCGGCTTCAATGGAAGAGTTCTTCTGCTCCTCCTGGCTCCAGAGCTGAGAAGGCTGCGAACCAGCAAGGCTGCTGGTCCAGAAGGAGTATCCCCCCGACTGCTGAATGCCTGTGCGTCTGAGCTGGGAGACCCTCTACAGCGCATCTTCAACCTGAGCCTTGAACAGGGGAGGGTCCCTCAGCTGTGGAAAACATCCTGCATCATCCCAGTCCCAAAGAAATCAAGACCTGAGGAACTCAACGACTTCAGGACGGTCGCCCTGACATCACATGTGATGAAAACCATGGAGCGGTTGCTGCTGCACCACCTGAGGCTACAGGTCCGTCACGCTATCGACCCACTGCAATTTGCTTACCAGGAAAAGGTGAGAGTGGAGGATGCTATAGTATACATGTTACACCGATCCCTCTCTTACCTGGATAGGGCTAAGGGGGCTGTGAGGATTACATTTTTGGACTTCTCCAGTGCCTTCAATACCATACAGCCTCTGCTACTGAGTAGGAAACTGACAGAGATGGGAGTTAGCTCACACCTTGTAGAATGGATTACTGACTACCTGACAGTATGTGAAACAGGGGGGCTGTACATCGGACACTGTGGTTAGCAGCACAGGATCTCCGCAAAGGACCGTGCTCTCTCCGTTCCTATTCACTCTATATACATCGGACTTTAAGTACAACTCTGAGTCCTGCCATGTGCAAAAGTTTGCCGACGACACTGCGATCGTGGTATGTATCAGAAATGGGCAGGAGGAGGAGTACAGGAAATTGATTCAGGACTTTGTCCGATGGAGCGACGCAAACCACCTGCACCTGAACACCACCAAGACCAGGGAGATGGTGGTGGACTTCAGGAGAACCAGAACTTACCCGGTTCCTGTAACTATCAAAGGAGAATGTGTAGAATTTGTCCAGAACTACAAATACCTGGGTGTGCAGCTGGACAACAAACTGGACTGGACTGCCAACACAGAAGCTCTATGTAAGAAAGGGCAAAGCCGACTTTACTTCCTCAGAAGGTTGGCCTCCTTCAAAATCAGCAAAAAGCTCCTGAAAATATTCTATGAGACAGTAGTGGCAAGCGCCCTCTTCTATGTGACAGCGTGTTGGGGAGGCAGCGTCAAGAAGAAGGATGCCTCTCGTCTCAATAAACTGGCTAGTAAAGCGAGCTCTGTTGTGGGCAAAGAGCTGGACAGCCTAACGACAGTAGCTGAGAGACGGGCACTGGAAAAGCTGCGGTCAATCATGGACAATCCATCGCATCCACTACACAGCATTATCTCCAGACAGTAGAGCAGTTTCAGCGACAGACTGCTGTCACTGTCTTGTACTACGGACAGACTGAAGAGATCTTTTCTTCCTCATGCCATGAGGCTCTTTAACTCTACCCGGCAGAGTAAAGCCCACAGTAAACCACACCACCTACATTGCATATTACCGAATCTTATTGCAATATGTATTCTGTGTAGCACTATTTAGTTATTCTATATAACACGCTACAGTGGGCATTAGCACGTCACATTGGGTATTTGTATATTGTATTCTTTTTGCTTTATTATTGTATTGTTCTCAGCTCAGGGATGCTGCTGGAAATGTGAATTTCCCTTCGGCGATGAATAAAGTATCTATCTATATATCTATCTATCCTGTCCGAGCGACGAGGTTAGGGTCGGACGAATCTGGTCCTGTTTTGGCGGGGGCCTTGAATGACCTTCAGCTCTCCTATTCCATGAGGGAAGAACTGTTTGGTGCAGCCTCCATGCTTTTTGTTTTTTTGGGGGGGGGCTTTTGGCAACCTGCCCTTAAGGGCGAGGTAATGTCAGGATCGAGCATGCCACCTTCACCCAGAGAACGCCAACCGGGTGTGGAGCAAGACTCAAGTGTTTTAGTGTTCACTTGTATGCTTTTGAGAAGACGCATGTGGACCAATTAGTTTGTATTCGATTCATAACAAGAAAATGTACACGTTACACAAGTTATTCGAACCACGCGTACGATCCTGGAAGAAATTAAGCTCGTAAGAAGAGGTACTACTGTAATGGAAGTCAATAAATCTACGACGTACACGTGCTACAACGCACGTCTGGAAAATGTACATAAACGGAAATGCTGTATTTCTATTGGGTCTAGACAGACGAGAACTTTCTTGGACTGACAAGTCACCGGCCCTTCTTGAAACGATCGCCCTGACTGTTCAGTGGCGCGTCACTTACTGCGCACCACACACACGCAATCAGCCAATTGTCCATTCAATTTGAACTGGGAGAGTCGACCTAGGTGGGTAAATGCGGCCCCTGAAGATCATAAATTCCCAAATAATCAATCGCTGTTCTGTTGGGGGCAGCAGCTGAAGGATAGAGTTGGGGCGATTATTTATCGAGTGTTTTCTTCCTTCAATAACAATGACAGGCATGTGATTAAAGATATCCTCAAACAGAACTTGTTTTCTTTTATAATAAGTCACAGAACGTAAACTATTCAAATCTGAAAAACAGCTCCAAAGCAGACAGGGATTGTAGTGAACAGCGATTGGGTACTGCTCATTTCTGCTTGGAAGTAGGCAATTGTAGCGTTTTGTTTCTGTTTTTTGCTGTGTGTGTTGGTATAATATTGTCCAGCTAGATCCTGTTAGCGTTGTGGGGTTTCCTGTTTTGTTTGCACCCTGGTTGGCGTTCATTGCCCCCCACCGTGTGTTGTTTGGCCTGCTAGCCCAGAAGTAGTGCCAGTTTTACCTTGCCCCTTGTTCCTTTCTCAGCCAGCTTCATTGTTTCTGGTTACCGGTTAGCCTGACTGCTAGCTGTGTGGTTTTTGAATGACTAGCCTGGCATTAGCGCAGGTTTTGCCCTTTTCTTTGGTTTGTTTGTGCCTGGTTGGCTTTATGTTTGTTGCCATAGCCATTCCCACCTTTCATTGTTGGTTCCCACTTTGCCAGGCTGCTCAATCCTGTTTTTTTCTACTGAGGCTGCGGCCACCTATCGTTGATTTGTCCTGGTTAGTCCCTCAATGACGGCTCCATCTGTTTTTTCGTTTTTTCTGACAATGAGCCACTTTTTTGGTTGCTTGCTCTTTGTTGTACCATTGCATCCACCCGGGACACAACCCCTAGGCATTCCCCCTAAACACTACCAAAACTTTACTCAAAACACCCGCAGGCTCTTCATATAATTAACACATAAAACAGTATGACAACTGGCTTGCTAGGGTGCTGGTGTTCCTTCAATGAAGTCACAAAGGCAAGACATGCTATTTTCAACATGCATTTTCTTGGAAAATAATTGTAATTTACCAATGAAATATGTATATACACACACACACATATATATATATATATATATATATATATATATATATATATATATATATATATATATATATATATATATACCCCGCGACCCTAATGAGGATAAGCGGTACGGCTAATGAGATGAGATGAGATATATATATACATATATAGGGAGAGAGAGAGAGAGAGAGCGAGAGAGATGGAGAGATGGAGATATGGATATATATATATATATATATATATATAGAGTATATATATATATATATATATAATATATATATATATATATATATATATGTATATATATATATATATATATATATATAAATGCCAATAAATGTTAAAATTATTACTCCCCAACAGTAATAGCTATTATTATTATTATGTTCTTCCTATATTTCTTAATATGCTCATTATTAGTTTTAAACAATGCTAATAATATTATATTTATTCACATATATTAGATAAAATAATAGTAACACTAATGATAAAACACGCACAAATAAAGTAATGCAGTACAGTATATACACATGCATGCACCATACTTATACCATTTACATATACAGCATTCACATACGTACACAGAAAATACTGTTATTTCAAAGCATACAATATTTTCTCATTCAAAATAAAATTTAAAGCCTCACAATAGGATTAAATTGAATGGAAAGAAAATTGAAAGAACATACCCTTATAAACAGGCATTAAATTTAATTGTTTAAGAAGTTAAAAGTCTATGCAGTCTAACATTGGCTTTTATGTGATATACTGTAGATTATAATGATGTGATATACTTTATATAATTTGAATGCATTTTTATAAATAAATCATGATTTCAGATCAGGGATCAATAGCATAAACATTTTTGTCCCTAAAAGAAAAATAAAATACAGATAATGTGTAATGAAGAAAATATCAACCAAAATATACAACATTTTTCTTAAAAAAAAAAAAGAATTAACCTTTTGAGTTGATCTAAGTCTTTTTGTTACTTCCAAGTTATCTTTATTAAACTAAAAAAATAAATATTCATAATAACCGTCCCTTACCTTTTCTTCTAGAGTCCCTGTCAAGAAAGAGCTCTTGTAGGGGATGATGCGTTGCGCTCATTGTGGAGACGCATCAGTGAGCCTTCGTCAACATCAGCCGCGTTCCCGTGATCCCTCCCAACATCCCGACACACAAACACGCATGTCCAAACAATCCTAGGTGTACACAAACACACACAAACGCACACCCCTGTCATGTGCTATATGTTATCGACCTAGCCACCCGCAAAACATACGACCAGTGAATTCGAAATCAATATGGGCAGCCGCGTGCTTTGCAAACTGCTTGACTGCATCAATACTTTCAAATGAAAGGTCGTCATTGGTTTCATTTTTTAAGCCTCTGTTTATTTTGTAATTGCGATACCTGAACATTCAATATTTTACCAAAAAGATTCATTTTAATCGATGCTTCTAGAAAAGGTGAAATAACCCTTTTAAAAATATTGCATTCTTTTGAGAAAAAAAAATATTTTACATTAAACAAAATATTATTTTGAATTTTGGAGCTGCATATTTTTGGGATTCTCTCGTTTTAAGACAAAGATTATGTCGGTGCAGAGGTCCAGGTATTGCAGCCTTCCCGTGTGTACTTTGCATGTTCTCCCCGTGCTTTGGTGGGTTTCCTCCGGGCACGCCAGTTTATATATATATATATATATATATATATATATATATATATATATATATATATATATATATATATATATATATATATATATGTTTTTAAGAAAAACTGTTTGCAAAAACGAGCAGCACGGCGACGCAGTGGTTAGCGTGTGTGCGGCACTGTTCTAAAGGTCATGGGTTCAAATCCACCTACCAACCTTCCTGTGCAGAGTTTGCAAGTTTTCCCTGTGCCTGCGTAGGTTTCCTCCGGGCACTCCGGTTTCCTCCGGGCACTCCGGTTTTCTCCCACATTCCAAAAACAAGCATGTCAGTTTAATTGGCCGGTCAAAATTGTCCCCAGGTGTGAATGAGCGAGCGAATTGTCTGTCCCTGTGTGCCCTGGGACTGGCTGGCAACCAGTTCAGGGTGTCCCCTGCCCACTGCCCGAAGATGGCAGGGATGAGCTAAAGCACCCCTGCGACCCTACTGACGATAAGCCGTGCAGATAATGGATGGATGGATGGATGTTTGCAAAAACATAAATAATCGGCTGAAACTGTCACGGTTGCTATGGCGCCCAATTGACCCTGCCCATGTGGCGCCAGCTGCGACTCATTGACAGATTGGCTTTCCGTCTGTTTAAGCTCAGTGCTCTCATTTTTCCTTTGTCGGTCCATCAACGAACCTCTGCCTCACAAAACGTGGGTTTTGACTCTGTCCTGTTTCCTGTTTGGTATTCCCTGTCCAGTATTGTTCCTGTTCATTTTTGTCCTGTTTAATATCAGTTTCCAGTTTCGTTCCCATCTATTTTTGTCCTGTCTATTTTTCACTCCAGTTTTCATTCCCGTCTATTTGTCCTGTTTATTTTTGATATCCTGTTTCATCATCTATCCTGTCTGTCCCGTCCTGTCCGGTATCGACCCCATCTGTTCGATATCTACTCGGGCAATTGGTATCGATCTCGTTGGCCTCTGGCTTCTTATTATGTCACGCCAGACTGCTGTCTAACGCGCATGACTACCCATTTCCCGTAAAATAAAAGGCTTGGGTGAATAACGTCACGCGTTTGGGTCCTGATCCTGTCTGGTTCATGCCAGAAACGTCGACACTGAAATGTCAAAGTAAATAGTCTTACAATAAACAAGCAATCTTAACTACTTTTGATAATATGTTTCTTAGAAATATTCCATAGTGCAACATCAAGTGATCAAATAATAGACACTGTCTCTTTAAGGTCAATATCTTCTCATCCAAAATGTTCAATATGTGAAATTTCTGTTATGATCTTAACATGTTTTCTTAAAAACTGACAACTTTTAATCAGTGATACATTTCTTAAAGACACACACTCACACACAAGTATTGGCTAATGATACTCTTGATAACTTCAGCAGGTGACTTACACTGGAAGCAGATGGCCGGCGTGAATTGTAATGAATGAGAGGCGACTTGTTGACAATTCATCTCACTTCTCTAGCTAATGATGATAATGATGAATATTCTTAATATTACTACTACTGCAATTAAGCTTTATTTGTCAATCACAACTAGAAGTCTTATTTTTTTATCTAACATTTATTCAGTCATCGATCATTAGAAATATGTGACTGTGATGCAGTTTCTTGACACAGGTTGATGTTTTTTTGTGCGTATTCCAAAGTTCCACTAGATGTCCACCAAGCTGTTGAGGACAGCACCGCCTTTGTGCCCTAAAACAAAAAGTATTTTCTGTAGGTATGTCCAATAAACTAATGTGTATTCTCTCACTGATATTGACTAGTAATTAAATGACAAAAACAGTTGTTATTGCAAAATGACAGAACATAGTGACGAAAGCCTTTCATTCAGACGTAAGTGAGGATTTGCTAAAGTTCTAAAATGCCATGTGGAGGTATCAACAGTTTTCAAAAGATATCTTATGCATGTGGCAATACTATGAAATAGTTACGGATTAAAAGTACTGTTTGTTAGTTGAAAAAAAGGCAATATGGTGGCTGAGTGGTTAGCTCGTCCGCGGCACAGTTTTGAGGTCATGGGATCGAATCCTCCTGTGTGGAGTTTGCAAGTTCTCCCCGTGCTTGCCTGGGTGAACATGGATTCGTCACCGTAGTGACCTCGTCTTAATCCATTTTTATTTCTTGACATTTCTTTTCATTTCATAACAAGATAATAAAATAAAAATGAAAAACTATTACAATAATAACACATTGGCTTCTTCGGTGCCATAGCTTGAAATCTTGATCTTCACGGGACTGTGTCTTGAGCGGATTTCTACAGCCCGGTGTTATGCCGAGAAATGCATCCCTGCCGAGATTTGCATCCCCTCGCTACTACAACCACTTTTACCTCGTTTTATCTCACTTTTATATCACTTTTAGGGAATGTAATGGCGAACATATAACCAAAACCACTTCGTCTTGCATTTGTTGGGAATGTAATACAACTTAAACCATTCCGTCTTTGTTTTTGTTGTGGACGTAATCGAACGGTAATGCACACCGTATATAAAATCCTCCCCCCCTCGCGTGAACGCGCATTCTGCTGCGCTTCCAACAAAAGCAATCGTATTCTATATAAAACGCTTATTAAAACAATAAAGCGAGCAAATTATAACAATTGGGAGATCCTATTATATATAACGCGTTTATTTAAACAATAAAGTGCGATCGTATTCTACAAAATGCGTTTGTTAACGCGGATGAAAAAGTCACCAACGTCAATGCACGCTTCCAACAAAAGCGATTGCAGCAGAATGCGCGTTCACGCGAGGGGGTGGGGGTGGGGTTTTTTTTTTGCGTAGGAGTCGGATTTGGGCACAACACCGGCTCGGGAGCTTTTATACCCGTGGTCCACACGAGAAAATGACGCGGAAATGACGCGATGAGGAAGCGGAACAGTCGCCAGCGTCTGTTTTGCGGGCATACCACCGATGAACAGCGGGTTGGCCAATTTTGCGCATTTTCCATCGCGGGCAACCACGGGCAAAAAAAAAAACGCAAAATTTTAGCCGTGATTCAGCAGCAAACGACTGTGTGACCGGCCCCTTAGTAACAATGGAATTATTTCCTATAAATAAAATAAGTATGTTTTTTGGGGGCGGAGTAATGGAAAATGGGTATTTTTCAGGCCGAATATTATTGAGAAAGGCCTCCAAAGTATTATTGCCTCTTTTTTATTTTTTTAAAATCATTTTTATCTACGTTTTCTTTTTTTTTTAAAGTAGCTCTTTCTATCTTATCCGAGACCATTTATGATAGTATTGTTGCTCTTTTTTCTTCTTTTTTTGTGCGTGCATGTGCATATATTCATGGACTTAAGTAAAAATCTTAATTTCTTGGTATTTTCCACTCCTAACTGACTCAAGTAGTCAGGAAACCACCATAGTTGAAAATTAGACGTAGCTGTGTGATAAGGTGTGGGGATTTCCAACCACAGTACATGCAAGTGTGTCACCTACAATCAGAGGAGCGAGCAAGGCTTCTTTTTTACTTTGGTGGGCTGAGGACAAAGAACTGCTCGAATGGCTTCGTCGAATACAGTCTTCAGACCTCGCTGAGTCAGCGCAGAGCACTCCAAGTACTTGATGGCATCTGCAACACACCAATACTCAACACAATCGCTTAAGAGTACGGTTCTCGGCCTTGGGTAGGGTTTTGAGTTCGAGTTCAAAGGAGGTGGGAATTTCAAGTCGAGGTTTATTATAAAATTCAAGCAAAGGTTAAATTTCGAGTTATATCTGTGCTGGGGCTTCAAAGTAGGGCCTTAAACAAAGGTAGGGTTTTGAAGACTATGTTTAGCATTCAAATGAGTTTTAAATAAAAGATGGATTTTCAAGTTGGGTTATTGATGGTATTTGATACTAGGCCTTCCCAATCAAGGTTTTAAGCAACATTTATAGACTCAATACAGGGTTTCAAGCTTTTACAATTATTTGAAATTTGGGTTTCAGCTCTGAGTAAAGTTTTGATTAAGGCACGAAAGCAATGATCAAGTTTTTGAATTGGATTGTTGGTAGGGGAATTTAAGAGTTAATGTCAGTGTAAAGGTTATTAATGGTGTTTGGTATTAGGCCTTCCCAATCAGGGTTTCAAGCACCATTTATAGACTCACTACAGGGTTTCAAGCCTTTAATTATTTTAAATTTAGGTTTCAGCTCAGAGTAAGGTTTTAATTATGGCATGAAAGCAATGGTCAAGTTTTTGAGTTGGGTTCTTAATAGGGGAATTTAAGGGTTCAAGTCAATGTAACGTTTTTTTATAGGTTGGCAAAAAAATCCCGAGTTTTTTTAAGGGTATTAGATCAACTTTAAAGTTCAACATTATGGTTTATGCAAAGGTTAAGTAGGATGATATAATTTCAAGGAGCAATTGGGACTTCAATTTCATGTTTCGTTCATAGATAAGTGTTTCAAATTATTTTTCAAAGTCTCGTTTCAGGTTTAGAGTGGGGTTTGAATTTAGTAAGCTTTCAACTCAGTGTTTCAAGAAAAAGTTTCAGGTTATGGTTTCAAGTTAAGTTTTTTGATCACAATTTAAATCAGAGGAAAATTTAAAAAATGACAGTTTTAAGTTGTAAATGTAAATTAAAGTTTAAAGGTACCTTTCAGGGTTTTAGACCAGGGAGTTCAATTTATAACATGTTCAAACAAGAACTTGCAACCACACCTATCTCCTTGGCCAGCGCTAGTCCTTGCGGGTACGTGATGGGCGCAAGTTTCTTGTCCTTTAGCTTGTCCACCGTGTCTTTCTCGTCCCGCAGGTCCAGCTTGGTGCCCACCAGGATGATGGGGGTGGACGGGCAGTGGTGGCGTACCTCAGGGTACCACTAGTAGGTTTGATGATTTGAGGTTTGGGTCCCAAGTTAGGGTTTCAAGTTAGTATAAAGCCGTTTTTTTACACCTCATGACAAAACATGATTGTGGTAGTCAATATCATCATGTAGCACTTTAGCTCACCTTAGCTCTGACGTTTTCATGCGAGGCCGGACTCACCAAGGAGAAACAAATCAGAAAGACATCCTGCCCACACAAACACGCTAAGCGATATGCATTGTGTTCCTACGCACATATAGTCTAATTTACCGTCTGAGGGTAGGACAGCGGCCTAAGTCTGTCATAGTCCTCTTGGCCGGCCGTGTCCCACAGGCCCAAATTGACCGGCTTGCTGTCCACCATCACGTTGGCCGAGTAGTTGTCGAAGCTGAAATGCGCCACAGGAAAAGAACAAAACCCATCGTTATTCTTTTGCGTTGTCATGACAACTTTGACCCGTTTTGGAACCTAAACTATGTACTCAGCGTGTGTGATACTTGTGTGTGTACTCACACAGTGGGAATGTATTCCCCCGGGAAGGCGTTGGTTGTGTAGCTGATGAGCAGACATGTTTTTCCAACAGCCCTGGAAAACACACACACTTATATAACATCAAAAAAGTCATGTATTAGTGCAAAGAGGAAGTGAAGTATGTGAAAACAGGAAGTAATGGGCTTAGCTGCCACACCTGACACAAGCTACAATAATTGCTCTGTTTTGTCTTTTCAAATGTCACCAAATGCACAGGATGTGGAAATTGATTTCACATTCAATTGGTGAACTAGACCTCGTGAACGTCCACCATTGAGAATTTACTGTTTTTGCAGAAACAAGTAACTGTACTTGGTAATTGCTAATAGCATCGGTCTTTTTTAATGGGAGGTCAAGGTTTAGTATCAAATTAATTTGTTCTACAGCAGAAAAAGTTGAGTGGTTGGTTAGTTACGTCTTATGTTTAATTTTGATCATTGTAAAGTGGGTTCTTAGCGAATCAGTTGGTTTATGGGTTCAACATTCAGTATTTAGTTTGCCCGTTTGGGAATTGTTTTCTTTGTAAGACATGTTCTTTTTAATTAATTAATATGGTTGTTTGCCAGTACCATCCTTTGTCATTCAGTTGTTCAGTTAATTGAGTTAGCTTATCTAAAAGTTATTCTCTCAGTTAAGCCTTCATTTCCTATTAGTTAAATAATTAGAGGGTACATCAAGCAGACTCTTAAGCAGTTCGTAAGTTAGTCAGTCAGAAAGACCTTTACTAAGTTCATCAATCAGTAACCAGCTAGGCTGTTAGTCAGTTGGTTGTTCAGTGAATTTGGAAGGTTGGTATGTCAGTTAGTAAGACACCTTACAGTTTAGTTCCTTTACTTGGTAGTTTAATAGGCAATCAGTCAGGCAGAATCTTAACTAGTCAGTAAATTTGTCAGTCAGAAAGCCCTTTAGTTAGTCCATTAATCGGTTATGTAGCAATGCTGTTTGTAAGTCACCCAATTGGTCAGTTAGCAAGGCTCTTAGTCCTAGTTATTTTACTAGGTAGTTAACAAAGTTGTGCCATGTAGTTACTTGGGCAGTTCGTCATGTAGGCGCATGGCTAGCCAGAAAAGTTATTTGTGTAATCTTTAACATGTTAATGTATATAACATGGATTTCAGTCTGCGAATCAGTCAGTCAGAGAGTCACTCAACCGGTCAGTTGGTCGGTCAGTCAGTGAGTGTGTCAATAGGTCAGTCGGTCTGTCGGTCACCTGATTGGTCAGGTAGGGAAACCTTTAATAATTTACTCAGCTTATAGTGGGTATATTAATGTGTTGATTGTATTCAGTCAATTACTTTGCCATTTTTCTTAAGCTCCAAAAATAGGACATATTTTATTATGCCAATTTAAATACGAGTGAACAAGAAAAGACCCAGAAATCTTACATCTCTAAAAACGTTTAGCTCCATTTCATGACACGTATTTTCACTGACATGCCATCCGCTCACTAATTTTTCACAGTTAACTCAACCGAGCTCGATGTCTTACAAAGCCGACGCTGTGTCAAGAAAAGGAAGTCGGCCCAAAACTTACCTCACAGTAGCAACGAACAGCATCAAAATACAAAAGTCCAAACTAGTACCTTGGTAACACCATGCACTCAAGCGTCCCAAAACATTCGCACATTAAGCCTTAATCAAGCTCGACACTTGTAAATCAGAACTGAATAAGTGTTTATAAGTAGAGAAATAAAAGAGTTGTAAATACATTTAAACAAGAAATAGTATGACTTATTGATTTAATGAAATGATAATTAATCCTACCCATCTCCAACCACCACACACTTGATGGCCTGCATGCTGATCGCTTTGCACTTAACACAAACACACAAACGATAAGCTGCCGTCTGACACCACAGGAAGTTGTAACACACTAACACTCACGCACTTCTCATTTTTTACTTTTTTAACGTTAACGTGTGTG
The DNA here is from genome assembly GCF_059441175.1 of Urocampus carinirostris. NCBI lineage: Eukaryota > Metazoa > Chordata > Actinopteri > Syngnathiformes > Syngnathidae > Urocampus > Urocampus carinirostris. The sequence continues at coordinate 27,965,106 of NC_142356.1, read as the reverse complement.
TGTGTGTGTGTGTGTGTGTGTGTGGCTGCAGTCGCTTGTGTTCAACTTCCTTCTTGGCTGGTATCTGTGCAGATGATACTGGTATCGGCTGCCCTCTTGTGACTGTTCTGAGCTCAGGTATTGCGATTAGATACGATGAAAATTAATAAATATGAATGACGGTAGCCAGTATTCACTTGCAACCACCGTCATTTAGCAGTTGATGCGTTTTAGTATACATAATTACTGTAATTATCCATCCATCTGTCCGTTATCTAGACCGTTTATCCTCAATGGGGTCACAGGGGTGCTGGAGCCATCCCAGCTGTCTTTGGACAGTAGGCAGGGTACACCCTGAACTGGTTGCCACACAGTCAAATAACTCACCTGCTCATTCACACCTAGGAACAATTTGGACCGTCCAATTAACTTGAAATGCATGTGGGAGGAAACTGGAGTGACCGGAGGAAACCCACGCCAGCACGGGGAGAACATGCTAACCCCGAACAGGAAGGCTGGTGCCTGGTTTTGATTCCATGACTTCAGGACTGTGCCGCGTACGCGCTAACCACTCAGCTGCCGATTTTACCCTATTTTCAAACATCTTGTAAAGACTATTTGAAGATGTGCTACTAGTTTTCTGAAACCACTGCATTTTTTGAGTCACCTTCTGACGTAACTGTCAGGATCTGGTACACCCTCTCCCAGAGAGCGCAAGCCCGGGCGGTGTAGCAGAACCGCGCACACCTGCGTTCAATGGCCCACACTTGGCTCTCATTCTCCATAGTCTTAATATTGACTGCTTGGACAGCATAGGCTGTTGGGGTCATTCCTATTGTTATGGTTTGTTTTCTGGCCTTTCTTTGGTTTGTTACTTTATACCTGGGTTTTGTTGTTAAACATCTTTTTGAAGACATCTGCATTATTTTTTGCTTCCCTGCATATGGGTGCACCACATGATCATAATATTTACTTTGGAATTTTGCCATCACTGTATCAAATCATTAGTCCACTTCAAAAAATGAAAGTGCGTTTGAATTCCTACTTTGTAGCGTGCGTCAATGTGTATTTTTTAATGCCTCCTAATTGTAAAAAAAAAGAATAAACTTTATTCATGTAAAAAAAAATTCATTAAAAAAAGTAGTTGAACTCTCATCCAAACACACTATGTTAAAATACTCTTATGCCGAGAAAAAGGCATTTATTTACGTAACATGAACTGCACGCAAAGGGGGCTGACATAATTGTCCGTCGTCTTGCTTATAAGGGTAGCCAAAAACCTTGCAAAAGGCGAAGCAAAACAATGAGAAGTAAAATTGTGTGTTTTTGTCGCTTTGAGTCTCTGTAGTCTGTATTCTTGTTCTTTTGATCACTCATTTTCGGTTGCACTACAAAATACAATGGACACTGTCATTTATATGTCGTTATTGAAACAAAATCGTTTTTCCTCAGTGATTTAGGATCTAGCACGACGAGATCCGGCTCATCTCTGAAGAGCAGGATGACACTTAACGCTGATAACAACGGCGACCATAAGGTGCTGTATCTGAGTCAGAGCACGGATAATCTCATGCCATTGGTCGCCAAGGAAAACAGAATAGAATAGAATAGAATATAATATAGACTATACCTTTATTGACATTGTTACAAAATGGGTTAACATATTGTGACAACGAAATTGGGCATGACACTCCAGTAACACACATTCACATTCACAGTGAGGTAAAAAAGCCAAGAAGATAAAGGAACAGAGAAGATAAGGTTATAAAACAAGGAGGATAAGGATACGGATAAGGTTATAGTTATAATTTACAATAATAGTAATATAGGTTTCATGTGGGGGAGCAAAACCTCAACCCCCACACCCCAACCCCCCCAAAATGGCCTGTAGAGTAATGGGCGCCACCAGGCTGTACTTGCCCAAGACACACCACAGGAGTTGGTACCCTGACGATCACCTTTCGAAACATTAAAGGCCTGCAGATTTTTTAAATGAGAAATATACAAAAAAACTATGAGCATCTTGCTTTGTTTCTAAGAGAACAAACAGGAAGTACAAAGGGGGCTGCTGCAACATGCACAACGTCATATGATTTGAAAAAAAATGGGTAGAAGAATGCCACAAGAACAGTGGCACATCATGTTCAAGTCTTTCGTTTTATTTTGAAAAAAATTACTTCCTGTTTAGTGAGTGCGTCATATGGGTGGCTTTGTGCTGATGCGGCATCCGCACCAGCTCAGTCTGATACTTGAACACATCACCAAATTGCACTTTTATTTTGGTGAAGCTCATGACTGACGGCCAAATGGGTAAGACACATTTATTTTTTATTATCTTTGTTGGGATTGTTTTCCCTCCTGTTTGAAATGTTTACTTTGATGTTGTTTGTTGTTGTTGTTTTTCCTGCTCTTTGTTATAAGGTGTTTTCTATATTTTTTCCTGTTAGTTTGGCCTTCTTATTTTCATCGTCATAATACATAATTCATCCTTTTGCTTGTATTACAATGATACCTTTTGAAATATTTTACATTTTACCACATTTGCTTATTATTGTAAATAGTTTTATTTGCATTAAAAAAATGTTTTTTCTATTTAATAGGGCTTGTGTCCATTCAAAGTCAGAATTATTTGTATAGGCCTTGATCACAGAATTTCTCAAAGGACTGCACAGGTCACAATTACACACACCCTGATCTTAGACCGACATGCGGGCAAGGAAAAACTCAAAACTTCTACATGAAGGAAAATAAGAAACCTTGATGAGGGAGGGCCACAAGAGTGGTAATGTTATTCAAAACCAACATGTTATTGTTGTATTTAATTTTATTATTAATTAGTTTTGCTTCTTTCCTTTTTTCTTTTCTAATTTTCCACATCAAACCTTTTAACACCTATACACTACATATATTGTAAATGTATATTTACGTCCTTTGTAGTGTAATATGACAATAATCAAACAAGTATCCCGCTCCTTTTAGTTGTGACAGACAATTAAATTTAGTCAAATTTAAAATTGATTGCAAAGCCTTTTGAATCACTTTCCAATACTCCTCAATGAGAAAGTGTCTCAATATGTTCTAGTGACAAATGTGCTGTCATTTCCTCCATGTGGGAACTCTTTAAACGCCACTTCTTCTTTCTATTGTTGTGAGCAAAATCTTCGATTTATTTGAGTGTGTTTGTGCGTGTTTGCACTCTTTTCTTGCACAAGCAGCACACAGGAAGGGCGTTTGACGCTTCATGTGGTCGTTCATGAGAAGCGAGCATTTGACAAAAGGAAGTACAGTGCTCATCACGTGAAGCTTTGGTTCTTACTGAGTGACATTGTTTGTGGCTATTTATTTGGACATAGCACAAAAAACAAGAATATCAACCATTAATTAATGGAGCTGTACGGAATTTGAAACTTCTCAACTTGCTGCCGCCATCTCCTAGTTTGTATCATCATTGCCTCCTCAATCAGCTCATTCATGATGCAAGATGCACGCATAAATAAACTCTTTTTTTCCAACTTTCTTGAGGATTGGGTTGGTGTTTGGACAGGACAGTAATCCCTCTGTTATTGCGGTTAACGGGGACCAAAGCCCCCCGCAAAACGTGAAAATCTGCATATACCAAAATAACGGCTATAGTTCTACAAAGAAAAACAGTTAAATGAATGTTCTTTATTGTTATTATAAACGATTTAGAGAGCAGCCAGCTAGCTGCATCCTAGCATCTGGTATCCTTGCAGGTCTACTTAATGATTAAAATACAAGTGTTCCAGATGTAACAGCATCCGTTTCATGGGTAATGGATCTGGCATTGATAAGATACGGGATCGGCAGAGGCGATTTAGAAGAATTGTTGTATAGGCTAGCCGCAGTTGGTTGGACCTGCAGCGTTGCTATTACTTTTTCTCCTGACACCGCCTCAGTCTCTTCCCGATCCGAAAACAATCCACTGAGCACCTGCTAGTGTTCACCATCTTTGCGCTTTTCTAACTGAGTCTGATTCAATCAATGGAATTTTATTCTATTTAATAAGCCGCTAAAATCCTAGCTGTCGCCGTGATTCTCAGTTTATTTTTGGTGGACCCAATGACTTCTGCACCCGCCCTGCTCTATGAATGACAGCATACACAAGACACAAAGACAGTGACGCCTACCCAACATACACACACACGCCTTTGTGATAGCTTAGCTGTGTGTTGTCTGCTGCATAACAAAAATGCACGCTTCATTGAGACGAATGACAATAAAGACAATCTAATTCAATTAAAAATTTGCGAGGCCGTGAACCAGCGACAACAGAAGTGCAAAGTAGCGAGGCATCTCGATATTTGAAGCAGGGTTTCTTAATTTCACCATTGTATTGCTACTCTAAAAAATCTAAACATAACAAAAAGCTAAAGGGCTTCGTCAAAGTAAGATAAAAGCAGATAGACACAGTGTAAAATAAAGCATAAGCTCTCTTAGAACAGTTGAGCATTGTTAGCACATACCTAATAGCTTTTTTAACTTTTTCTAAGGACGCATCAAAAGACGCACTCCACCTTTAACAGAGGGAATCAATAAAAGATTTGCACAAAACTGCTGTACAATACAATGATATGCTACTGTAATACCTAAACATATTCCAAAGCACAAACTTTTTACTGCCTACCCCGTTCCATTCTTTTTGGAATGAAAGACATATTCAATCAAAACAAGAAAACAGAACCTTACCTGATAGAATGGAAATTCGTAAAAAAAAAGAAAAGAATAAAGGCATTTTAAACCTAATGACTCCTACAACATCTAATACCCAAAGAAACTCCTGATATATTAACTCTTTTGCATGTCCTGTAGAGAAACGTTTTAGATGTCTTTGTTTTTAATTGGAGTTTCAACTTGAGTTTTTACTGTATTTCTTGTCCTGCCACTAAAAAAACATATTAAAAACCTATTTTTATTATGGATGAAAACTTTGTTTAATAAAACGTGTTTTCACAATGCAAAAAAAAGACATATGCAGAGAAAAACTAAACCCAGTTGCCAGGTACCCAATACCTTCCCTACTCCTTTAGCAAGGGGCAGGACTTTAAAGTCAAAGTTTTATTATCTTATGTTATTTCCGTATGTTTATTTTCAACTACTATTTAAATGTGTTTTCTCAGAGATCAGGAAGATGTTTAGGGTTACCTTGGATGCTTTTGGGAGACCGGGAACAGATGAATTGGGTTTCTGTTCTTTCATATGGGGATAATTTGTTCTAGATACAAAAAATTCAAGATACAAGCACAATCCGGCTACAAATTAATCTCGTATGTAAATAGTATATACATGTCTCACGATGTTATGTCACGCATAAAGCTTTTGCATGCTTTAGTGTGATGGCAGTTGAAATTTTCTCCTCACCAATATTTCAAGGTCAGTTTTTTCTCAGGACATTTTTTTCTTCCATTTTAATCGGAGTGGCTCTAAATGAGTTGATTTCTTAAAAGAATGAATAAAATAGACTCTAATATTGTCTTGCAGTTCTATCTGACCTCACAGCGGCTGAAATGTCGGAACTGGAGAGCATCAAGATGCACAAGAAAGGACTTGTGGATGAGATACAGGTACAGCGCCGCTTTCTTGACATGAACGATTTCAATCAATTCAGACTTTTTGTGCTTATGAGCAGAAACTCAGGGAGGAGATTGACAGCGTGATGGCTGAGATCCTCAACTTTGAATTGGCCGAGACTGAAGAAAGGTTGGTGGGTTGCTCAATTAATTGTGAATCGGCCTTAAAACGTCATTCAAAATGTAACCCGTTGAGCTAGTTAAAAATGTATTTCCTGGATTAGATTTTTCCTTTTTTTTAGGGCTGCAACAATGAATCGATAAAGCCGATTAAAATTGATTATTAAAGGTGCTGGATACAAATTTTATCATCAGTTCACTGTGTTTAAGCATCACTCAGCACGTTAATTCAATGCAAATAAGAGGGGACATGCTTGTAGTACCACTTTGATCTAGCCGAGAGAGACTCGAGACCACATTTTGTAGTGCGATTTACTCTCGGTCTGACGACAAACTTGTAGTAGCACTTTGGTTCGACAGAGAGCGCCTCAAGACCATATTTTGATGCTTAAACGGATAGATGAATGAACGAAAAAACAAACAAACAATTGAGTGAATGAATGGCCTTAAATGTCCTAATAAAAGTGTGATGAAATTGGAGGGCTTCTCCTTTAAGTGTAATGACACAAATTAAAAAGGTAAACAATAAAAATGTTTTAAAAAAACACAAGGTCCTCTTGATGAAGTACTTGTATTCTCCCATGTTGCCTTTTGTTGCTCTTTATAAAAAAAAGTATCTTAAATATTTGCAGGTGTATATCATGTATTTTTGATTTTTTATTGAGCTATTTACAAAAACTTTGTATTGTGTTTTACTATTTTATATTATAGAATATTCAGTTTTTTGTGCACTATTTTCTTTCTGTCCAAAACATCTATATGTAGATAAAAAAAAGTAAATAAAAATGTGTTTTTAAAAAATCGGTTTCGTAGAGTAATCGAAAAAAGGTAACTAATCGACCGGTTCATCGATTAATTAAATAATTATTAGTTGCATGCCTGCTTTATTTAGCTAGGCATAACACAACTATCATGTCCAGCATATCTATCATGAACTACACCGACAAGGAAGTCAAGTCAGGTCCTGTTTATTTGTCTAGCCCTTCATCACAAGGAGTCTCAAAGAGTTGTACAGAACTGTGGTCTGTGCAGCCCTTTGAGAATAGAAATAAACTTGACTTGAATTGAGATGACTGTCATTGGATGTTGGGAAAGCTTGCCAAAAAGTGCGCCGGATTTCACTCTACACCTTTTTTGTTTTTTCTCGCAGCAAAAACATGGGAAGGAAAAGATTCTCCAACGGGAAAAAGAAATTCAACATGGACCCCAAGAAGGTGAGCGTCAAAAAAAATGGGGTTTATGGTGTGCTTTTTGTGAAATGGGGTCGCATGTGTTTAGGACTTCCTGTTTAGCACGTGGACGCCGTGTATGGTTTCCTTCACACCAGAAATTTTGTGGCATTGCTTGCATGCTAAGAAATTTAATCTAACAGGTGCAGAAAGAAAGAAAAACTCTGTTATTTTCCAATTTCTGGATGTGTTACAGTAATATTTGCATACAATATTTAACACAATATTTATGGAATAAGAAAAAATTGTTTATTTGCACTACTGTCACATGTGAAAGCAGAACAGCATCCGATTTTGGGCACCACTTGCAAAGCAACTGCAGTATATCTCTCTCTCACTCTCTCTCTTTCTCTCTCTGTCACTCTCTCCCTTTCTCTCTCTCTCTCTCTCTCTCTCTCTCTCTCTCTCTCTCTCTCTCTCTCTCTCTCTCTCTCTCTCTCTCTCTCTCTAATGCTTTCTCTTTTGGTATTCATTTCTATGTTTTTTCTCCCTCTTCCACCTTTTCCTTCTATTTTCTCACTGTATCTCTTTTCTTTTACTCCCTTTCTTTCTCTCTGTTTTTCTCATGCACATGGTTTTCCTCTCTGTTTCTCTGTTGTTTTCTCTTCTTTCACAATTTTGATCTTTCTCTCTCTCTTTCTCACTCCCCTCACTTCTTTATTTCTTTGTCATTCTGTCTCTTTCATTCTCTTTTTCCTTCTTTTTGTATCCCTCTCTCTCTATTGTGCTCTCTCTCTCTTGCGCACTCTCTCTCTTTTTCTCTATCTCTACCTCTCTTTCTTCCTCTTTCTATTTTTTTTCTGTATTTCTCTCACTCTTTTTACTTTTTCTGTCGTTTTTGCCTCCCTCCTCTCTAACTCTGTGTTCCTTGTTCTCTATCTCTTTTTATCTGTACATTTCCTTCTCTCTCTTTCTCCCTTTCTTTTCTCTCTTTCTTTTCCCTTTGTCTTAATTATACCTCATCCGGCCCCTGTGAGATTTTTTTTCAGCTGAAATGAGTTTGACACCCCTGCTCTAAAACATCTGCCAAGGCTCTGATATCTGACAAATCACTGATTAATTGAACTTCAACCACTTGTTAAAAATATGTAATCCGATTGAGGAAATGTCTTCACACTGATGTCGAAGGTCCAATTTTGGTCAGAGTTTGATTACATTTGATGCCTGTCTTTGTTCGTGGCTTAAAATCTAGTCCGGTTTATTAAAAAGTAAAGTTGTTTCTTCTTTTAATGTAGTCTGTAATTTACGTTGATCAATATAAAGGTATAGAGCAGCACGGCAGATGAGTGGTTCGCGCGTCTGCGGCTCAGTCCTGATGTTATGGGATTAAATCCAGCTAGCAGCCCTTCTCTGTGGAGTTTGCATGTTCTCCCTGTGCTTGGGTGGGTCTCCTCTGGGCAGATAGCTGGGATGAGCTCCAGCACCCCTGCAACCCTATTGTGGATAAGCAGTGAAGTTATGATGGATGGATGAATATGAAAGTATGGTGTATAAACATGCAAGTGTAAATGTTCTGACTGTTTGGACATATTATCTTATGATTATTCATTGGATAGATGCATAGTTTGGTCATGATTTAAATTGATTTTTATTTTTTTTCCCCCTACCTGAAATAATACATTTTGAGTATCTTGTGTGTGAACTTTGTATGTAGACTCTAAAAATTCTAAAAAAGAAATGACAAAAAACATACATAGTCCAATATTTGGTTCTTAGAGGGAGTGTGGGGTATTTGCCCTTTATATGTTGCTGTATGAGGTCGTGCTTAAAAGCACAAGGAAAAATATAAACTTCGGAGACTTACCAATTCACCAAACTGCACTACTTTTCTTCTAGATTTTATTTTGTGAGATTTTGGGGGATTTTCAGGTACCTGTAGCATTAAGATGGCGTACAATTGTCACCTCTTCAAGTTTTTTTTGCTTATTACTTGAATCAACATTGTTTAATAAAATGAATGAAATTAGTATTTACAACTAGAAGTCGCTGAATGATACACATTGTCCATTTAACAGTAATTTAAAGATACTTTTTGTTCCTTTTAAGGGATCTTTAAAATCCAAACTTGTGAAAGAATATTTTTATCTATTTTTTTTTTTGTATTTCAAATGAGGCGTACTTGTATTTGTGCATGTGGTTTAGGGTATCAATTACCTGGTGGAGAACAAGCTTTTGGAGAGGAGTCCCACCTGTATCGCTGATTTTCTCTACAGGGAAGAGGGCCTCAACAAAACTGCCATTGGAGAGTTCCTGGGAGAAAGGTGATTTCAAATTGAATTTGAAGAAATTACTTGTAAACAAAAATATTGAGTAACTTCAACCGAAAACCAAAAATGGATTATTTGGTGGTGGTATGAGGGCAGTTCCAGTCAGAAACGTCAGTCTTGTAGAGACACATTAGGCTCACTTGGTTCTTAAAGGTACTGTACTGAATTTAGGACTTTTTTTTTTCCAGAGACCAGCTCCACTTGCAGACCTTGCAGGCCTTTGTGGAACTTCACGAGTTTTCCGACCTCAACTTGGTCCAGGCGCTCAGGTTTGCTTCTTTTTTTTTGTTTACTCTGTCAAGCTTCAAATTTGGACGTCTATAGCTGTCAATAGAATAGAATATAATAGAATAGAATATGCCTTTATTGTCATTGTTACAACATGGGATATATTGTGACAACGAAATTGGACTCCAATGAGGGGGGTGAGGGACAAACAGAGATGGGGGATCCAACTGGATGTTTGATCTTACTGTACACACGGTCCAGTGTTTTATTCCCTAATTGCTCAGTCCACGAGGGATCCAAGATGGCGGCGCGTCCAAACGCAGCGGCTTCACGGGCTCCAGTTCGCCTTTTGTTTTTAAGTGTCCCTTTATCCCTCATATTTTCCCTTCGACTCCCTTTGCAAATACAATAACATCCACAACATCCCCAGTGATATACAGAGACCATCATTGCTCAGAATGGCAATGAATGTAGCTCTACTTCCTTTGAACAGACAATTCCTGTGGAGTTTCCGTCTTCCCGGGGAGGCCCAGAAGATCGACCGCATGATGGAGGCCTTTGCAACACGATACTGCCAATGCAACGCAAAAGTTTTCCAGTCCACCGGTAAGTTTGCATTCTAAGTTTATTTCTCATAATTTTTGAATTATATCTTCGACTTGGATTTGGACGTGTTTTGAAAGGGGTGGCTAGTGTGAAAAAATAACACACCTACATATGGCCTCCATGCCAGTGATATTGAACATGTTTTGAGCCAAGGCACACCTTCTTTATAGAAATATCTTGAGGCACATCCTCGGGTCAAAAACACCTAAATATTCATTCCTGGCACCAGTTTTTTGTTCAGTTTAAATGATCATGTCTGTATTAACAGTTTTTCTTAGCATTTGCGGGTACTGTGGCTCAGGATGTAAAACAGGTTATTGATTTTTCTCAAGAATTTGACTGTAATTTGTAATTTTACTGTTTTTCTATTTATTTTTTTTCGCAAAAAACAGCAATTTAAAATAAGAAAATAATTAAAATGTGCAAAAACATTTATAAATTAATCCACAACCTCAATTTTATGTTTTTTTTAAGCTAAAACTATCATGTTGCCTTAATTTAGGGTAATTTGTTGTTAATCAGTTGTCTGAGGAACCAATATAAGTTTTTATTTTAGTATAGAATTTTGCTTTAATTTTGGATTTTATTTTACAACAGATGTATATATATATGTAATATATATATATATATATATATATATATATATATATTTATTTTTATTTTTTATTTTTTTCTAAACAAATAACAAATATACGTGAAATATCAAAGTAAAAATTATCTTCCAGTGGGCAGCACCAAATAAATAATAAAATATTCCCAGTACTTTTTCATGAGCAGAAAGCAGCAAATTTGGTAGAAAGTTAGTAAAAATAACAAAAACACTTATTAATAGGGATGAACGTTATAGTTACTCACTTTGTCAAAGCAAGGACATAGAAAAATGGCATTATTTTTTGCCCAGATAGATATGAGAAATGTCCTGCCGTGCACACTAGGGTGCCTCGGTCCACTGGTTGAAAAACGTCGCTATACGCTACAATTGTCCAATTTACTGTAAGTAACTCCAATTGAAAGCAACAGGGACTTGTTCATAATTAGTCGCCTGTTGAGTCGGCATAGTTGTTTTTTTTCCTTCAAGACTTTGACTTTTCCCATGTTAGGGTTCGTCTTCTGTGTCAGCATGTATGAGAGGCCATTTTAAAAGAAAATCATACTTGTTCTCACATTAACATCACACTCTCACAAATGTACAACTATACCCATGCACAAACACTGCAATCCACTTTCATACAAACTATTATACTCTCATGCGCACTACTATACTCTCACATATACTACTATACTATGCTCTCATGCCCACTCCTATTCTCTTTCACCCTTTATACTCTCTCTCATACACACAATTATACTCTCTCACACATACCATTAGACTCTCATTATCACACTAATCCATTATCACACATATTTTAATATACTGTCATACACATACCACTATTTTCTCTCAAAGAGTATGGTATTATGTGTGTGAAAGCATAGAAAAATGTCAATAAAAGTATAGTAATATGTGTGAGAGAATATAGTAGAGTGATTATGATAGTATATTTTTATGTGTAAGGGAGAAAGTAACATGTGTGAGAAAGTACTGTGGTATTTGTATGAGAGTATAGTCCTATGTGTGAGAGACTACAGTAGTGTGTGTAGTGTTTGAGAGATTATAAAGTATAGTATAAAGTATAAAGGGAGCATAGTATAATATAGAATACTCTCACGCACATACTGTTATACCCCCAGACACACACTACTACTACTGTGTGAATTTCCCTTCGGGGATGAATAAAGTATCTATCTATCTATCTATCTATCTATCTATCTATCTATCTATCTATCTATCTATCTATCTATCTATCTATCTATCTATCTATCTATCTATCTATCTATCTATCTATCTATCTATCTATCTATCTATCTATCTATCTATCTATCTATCTATCTATCTATCTGTCTATCTGTCTATCTGTCTATCTGTCTATCTGTCTATCTGTCTATCTATCTGTCTATCTATCTATCTGTCTACTACGCTTTCACTCACTTACTTCTATACTCTTCATATGTGTGAGAGAGTATAGTAGTGTGTTTATGAGATTATATTAGTATAATATAGTACTACTGTTTTAGTTACACTAACAAACTCTCTCACACATACTACTATATTCTCACTACCATACTCTTTCACACATATTGAGAGTACAGTAGTATGTGTGTGAAAGCATGGAATTGAGCCTATGAGAGTATAGTAATATGTGTGAGAGAGTATAGTAAAACAAGTGAGAGTATAGCAGCGTGAGTACTGCATGAGAATATATTGATATGTGTGAGACAATAAATTGATATGTGTGAGTATTGTGGTATGTGTATGAGAGTAAATTAATATGTGTGAGTATTGTGGTATGTGTATGCGAGTACAATCCTGTGTAAGAGAGTACAGTAGTGTGTGTATGAGAGTATAGTAGTGTATTATAGTACCACTCTCTCATATACACTAATAAATTCTCACGCACATACTACCATACCATACACACTGCTATACACACGCATATTGAGAGTATAGTAGTATGTGTGTGAGAGCATAGAAGTGTGTATATGAGAGAAAACTAGTGTGTGTGTGAGAGTATGGTAGAACGTGTATGAGAGTATAATAGTAGTGAAAGAGTATATTTGTGTGTATAAGAGTGTATATTAGTGTTTGTACATGGGTATGACTGTCTCTGTATGAGAGTATAGTTGCATGAGGGTATGATATTATGTGAGAGCAAGTCTGATTGACTTCTCATCTGCCTCGCACAGACACGTGCTACATTCTGTCGTTCGCCATCATCATGTTGAACACCAGCCTGCACAACCCCAACGTGAAAGACAAGACCACGCTTGAGCGATTCGTGTGCATGAATCGGGGCATCAACAACGGCAGCGACCTCCCCGTCGAGCTGCTATCGGTAAACTCGCACACTTATCTAGTATTGTTACAGCTTAAGCTAAGTCTCTGAGTTTTACCTTGTAAATACCGTAGGCTTGCTTATCTGTCCCGACATTCTTATCTTATTTTCAGTGTTGGGAATAACGCAATTATGAACATTGCTGTTATGTAACAGCGTTATTTTTTCAGTAACTAGTTATCTTTTACGCAGTTACAATGCCGTTACTGCGGTCAAAAGCGGTTCGTAATTTGGAATAAAGTGGTTTTCCAAGTTCGTTACATCAAGTCTTTTGGGATTATGGCATGATTTAAAACAGCGACCACCATAAAGTAAGGTAGCGATTACAAATGTGACAAACACTAAATCGTCGAAAGAAAAGGCGGATGGCGGCGGGTGCGGCAACCAACTCGCGTTGTTTGCGAATGAAACAGCTTTGTGAGCCGTCTCTTGGAAGTGGGAGCCGGCTACCTGCCAATTGAGAGCCGGTTCCCTTCAAGAAGCTATCTTTCTATTGTGATTGGTCAAAATGAATTTTTCTCTAGGGATTCTGTACTGTTGACTTTGAATTTTTTTAATTTAAAAAAAGTTTAAAATGGCTTTGTACATTGTCGTTTTCTCTGTCGCTTTATAATTATTTTAATTTATGTTTTCTACGTTTTCAGTGCGAACGATTAAGTGTTAATATCGCTTTATTTTCCTCCTTTTTAAGTTATTCATAATAACACACTACAAAAGGTAATATATGGATCAAACAACAAAAACAACCTGAACAGCCGAAAGAGCAGGGCCCTTTTTAGTAGGCCAAGTCATAAAAGCCAGTTCTCTAGAGTCGGAATTCCCATCTCTTCGACAGACCTTTGGAGTTAGATTTGATATATTAAACTCACTTTATACTATATACTGCTGATTGTTGTTTTATTATATTGTTGACTGTTTATATTTGTTGCACTTCATGTATACAATACATATGTTGCTGGGGAGGTGCAATAAATGTTAAAAGGTTCTATAACACAACTACTTGTTGTTTTTCTCTATTGAAGTGACTCGAATACTTCTCCGAAAATGTCAAATTATTTGAACCACAAGTTTGGTAACTAGTTAATTTTACGATAGAATAATTCAGTTACTTTTGGGAAGAAGTAGTGAGTAACTATAACTCATTACTTCAAGTAACGTGCCCAACACTGCTAGTTTTTCCCTTTCAAGTCTTTATAACAAGTTTATTACGGATTGCCACATCTAATCCCATTGTAAACGATGTTCACTACGTTGTTATTGATTGGAATTAAGACAATTTTAATTCTTAAATCGTCCCACATGTGAATAAGGATCTGTGGTTATCGTACCTGTAAAGGGGTCTCCGACCTTTTTCAAACTGAGAGCAATTTTTGTAATTAATTAGTTCAACGGTCACCCAGTTCTATATGGATATTAGAAATAACTACTTATCATGTTGTTACTATGTTGTTACTACCTTGTTACAAGGTTAAAACTTGGAGGTAGGGTTAAATAGACTCAAGCAAGCACAAAAACATTTTTTTACTAGAAAATCAGAATGACCCAGCACTGGTAAGCCATCCAGAACAGGTCCGAGGGCATCTCAGCTGTTTTAAGGGGGCACCCCTGGTGCCCGCATTTACCAAGTTAGAGACACCCGCTATAAAGGATGTATCTGTTTACTTTTTTCCCTTACCTTGGTGCTACATCCCCCAATAAGAAAATTAAGCTTTAAAAATAGCTTTTATAGGGTTTTTTTTCATTACCTATTTTCATTTAAATGATTTTTCCGGGATTTTAAAGTTTTGGCATATGGCGACGTAAATTACCCAATTGTTCTGTGGGTTTTTTATTTATTTATTCTTTTTGTTGTTGTTGTTTTTCTAGTCAGGTAAAGTCATGTTTATTCTATTTCCTTTAAACTATCTTTTATATTTTTTCATTTTCAATTATATTGTATTTACAAAGTCATTCATTGGATTGATTGTTTCTTGGATTACATTTACAAGATATTCCAAATTTATTTTGAAAATGTATTTTAAGTATATCAAGTACTTTATCGTTTAAACGTTATATTTGCATTCAACTTAGTAGGAACAAGAGGTTTATGTTTAATAGCAGTATTTACTTGCATATCATTTTGTTTTGTTTAATTTATTATACTTAGCTATACTTAATCCTAAATGATACACAAGTTTACCTATGTATTTACTTATACTTGAATTTTGATTACAATACAATATAATATTTTACACAATAATTGAATTATATTTTAAAATGTTTATTCAATGATTACTCTAGAATATTTCATTATATATTCTATAGAATTCATTTGGAAAATATGTCTCATTAACCAGTGCCTGTGTGGAATTAGAATTGTCTTCATGGTCAACGAGAATAATGCAGTGAATATTGATAAAAGAGGTTGGACATGGCACTCCATGATAAACAAAATAAATTACAGGGTAGTGCTTGTAGACTGGCCTGAGTTGTAAGTGCTTCAGATAAGTAGTACAACGAAGGCGTTTGCAATAACAATAAACAGCAATTCACATTTGTTATATGTATTATATGTTTTATTTTGTTGCGATTGTATACGATAATAAATGTCTTATTAAACGCCATTTTCTTGTAATTTGTGTCTCAGAAACTGTACGAGAGCATCCGCAAGGAGCCTTTCAAGATTCCAGAGGACGACGGCAACGACCTGACGCACACTTTTTTCAACCCCGATCGGGAGGGTTGGCTCCTTAAACTCGGTACAGAAACGCTTCTTTTGATTCCTTTTGCACTTCCTTTACACTTTTTTTTTTTACACTTTTTTTTGCACACGTTTTCTTTTCGTGCACTGCTTTTGCTTTTATCGCTCTTCTGCTTCCTTTGGCATTTCTTTTTAACTTCTATTATAATCCTTTTACACTTTTTTTCTTTTGTTGCGCTTCTTTTGCTTTGATTGCACTTCTGCTTCTTTTTGCGCTTCTTTTGCACTTCTTTTACAATTTACTTTTTGTACTTCTTCAGCACTTCATTTGCTTTCTTATCACTCCTTTTACACTTCTATAGCACTTTTATTAGAACATTTTTTGGCACTTTTTTTACTTTCCTTTTGCACTTTTTCTCTTTTCTTGCACTTCTTTTGCTTTAATTGCACTTCTTCTGCTTCCTTTTGCGCCTCTTTTGCACTTCTTTTACACTTTTTTGCACTTCTTTTACACTACTTTTGCACTCTTTTGCACTTATTTTTCCTTTATATTACTTCTTTAGCACTTCTTTTGCACCTCTTTTGAACTTCTCTTTTGTACTTCTTTACATTTTTTTTCTTGTGTTGCACTTCTGCTTCCTTTTGCACCTTTTTTAGCTACTTTTTCCACTTATTTTGCACAACATTTTGCACTACATCATTTACTTTCAATGCACCTCTGCTTCCTTTTTCACTTTTTTGGACTACTTTTTTGCTTATTTGGCACTTCATTTGCACTTTTTTTCTCGTGTTGCACTTTTTTCTACTTTCATTGCTCTTCTTCGGCTTCCTTTTGCACTTTTTGTCAAGAACCGGAAAAGGCAGAGGACCCAGATGCGTAACGTTTCTGACACACGCTTTATTTTACGGGAAATGGGGCGGTCATGCACAATAACACAAACGCCAGTGATTCTGCAATCGCTGGGCGGAAGAAGAAAGATAGAAGCCAGAGACCAACGAGATCGATACCAGTTACACAAGCCGATACCGGACAGATGGTGTCTATACCGGACAGAATGGGACTGACAGGATTTATAACAGATATAGGAGACAGGAGACAGAGATCAGACACAACGAGATAGACGGGAACGGTACCAGACACTGGAGACTGGAGACCAATATCAAAACAGGCTGAAATAGACGGGATCGATTACCGGACAGGATACACAAACAGGATACCGGGCAGAGTCAAAAGACACGTTTTGCGGGTGCAGAGATTAGTTAGAATAGAAGAAGAAGAATTTACTTTTATTGTCATTCTTTGTAACAATGCACACAGAACGAAATGTCAATACACCTGACCCGTACAGTTAAACTGTAGCGAGCCGATGCATCCGCAGCCAAACAGGGCACAGCCATTTTAGTCATTAGGTGACCAAACCCCCCAATTCCAACCCTTAATGCTGAGCGCCAAGCAGGGAGGCAATGAGTACCAATGTTGTAAGTCTTAGGTATGACTCGGCCGAGGCTTGAACCAGCGACCTCCCAGTCTCAGAGCGGGCGCCCTACCATCTAGGCTACCGAGCTGGTGTCAGTCCGAGTTGACGGACTGACAAAAGGTGAGTGAGAGCACTGAGCTTAAATAGGAGGGGAGCCAATCAGTCAATGAGCCGCAGCTGGCGCCAAACTGGCGGGGCTCAATTGGCAACCATGACACTTTTCTGGACTTCTTTTTTACTTATTTTGCACTTTTTTTTTAAATTTTATTGCACTTTATTTGCTTTCATTGTACTTTATTTGCATCCTTTTGCACTTACTTGGTCTCCATTGTACCAGAGTTTTCTTTTTAATTTTTTCTTTTTTTTCTTTTTGTCTTCTCTTAAAGGTGGTCGAGTGAAAACATGGAAGAGGCGCTGGTTCATCCTGACCGATAACTGTCTTTACTACTTTGAGTTTACCACAGTAAGACCTCTCTGCACACATTTCCTGTTTGCAGACAAACTGCAGCACAAGCCTAAACACCCCTTTATTGAAATGCTTCTCTACATATTACACTATGGGTGTCAAACTCATTTTTGTTTCCGGCCACATGGTAGAAAAAAACACTTGTAACATATGAAAAATTATCGAAATATAGAATAAAATGCAAAAAAGTACTAAATAGTACTGAAATGCATGGAAACAGTATAGAAAATTGTGACAATTATAAAAAAGTACTGAGAAGTACTGAAAGGTATGAAAAACTATAAGGGGAGAGCTGGAAAATACAAGTACAAAATAGTATAAAGCAGTTCTAAAAAGTGAAAGATGTACTGAAAATCATGACAAAGTTATAAAATAAATGAAAATGTATGAATACAAAAACATACATACAGTTCTGAAAAGTCTAAATCTATCCATCTATATATCGAAGCCATATCCCCCTCGTGGGAGGTGGCTAGAGCCAAGAACACACACACATTCACGAAACATTCATTCCCGTTTGCTCTTCCCTACCTGACACAGAACATAAAACCCGCAGTACAACAAGGGGTGAGTTTCTGTGTCACGCAACCACCAAAAAGCAAAAGGGCCTGACGGCATACACTGGTTTACCCCCTCTGTATCATATGCGTCATTTTTAACTATCCTTCGCCATTCACATATATCCTTAGAACACTCTTTTAAAGTAACTCACATTCAGGAGCCCATCCCAGCCATCTCGAGCAGTGGGCAGGGGACACCCTGAATTGGTTGCCAGCCAGTCGTAGGGAACACAGACAAGCAGGGTTAAAATTGTCCAGATATTAGGGTAACCCTCAACCAGGACCACGTTTTTTTTATGGCAGGGTGTGCTGAGATTTTTCATCCTTTTTCCATCCTGCTGGGTGGCATGTTCTTGATTTTTTTCTTTCTTTTTTTTGGCAGGATAAAGAACCAAGAGGCATTATCCCTCTGGAGAACCTTTGCGTCAGAGATGTCCCTTTTCCACGCAAACCTGTGAGCATAACAAAATTGTGCAAATCTCAAGTAGGCCTCTCCGAGGAGATGGATTCATTTCGCTTCATTTATTGGTGCAGTCAATGTGTAAAAGGGCTCATAATATTGATTTGAACATTTATTGGTAAAGAAAAAAGAGTATTAGTTGCAAATCGTATAATTTAAAGGGCCACAGTGACAAATATAACTAGATGTTCCTGAAACGAAAACAAATGCTAAAAACTGGGAAGAACACAAAGTACGGAGACTCAAAGTGACCAGACTGCATCATTAAATTGATAAAGTAATAATAATTCCATAGCCCGTTTCCCTTATCAATATAAATATACTACTTACGTTTTTTCTCCATATAGCAGTTTCTTAAAGTAATTTGGTCGTAAATAATGATTTCAAAACAAAGCGCGTGCAAAGTTTTGAAAAAAAATGTCACAAAATACCGCGAAATAGAAGGTCATCAAAATTTTTATCTTCGACGCAGACATCGCTGGGCAGAAAGATGGGAGTGTGTGGATAGCTTTGTCCATCCTACTACTTGGCTGGTGTTTTTGTGTTTACAGTTTGTTCTGTGATTTTTCTTCATAAAGTGTCTTAACAGTAAACATACATTGTTTAATGAGCTTCCATATAAAGGATTCCTCAGTGATGTACAGTCAAAACTGAGTCCATAAACTGCGGTTAAAACAGTGCCCTACATACTGTATACTGTACCGGACTTATAGTCTTTATAATAATATTTGGGCTTCACATTCACTCTAACTTCACAACTTTGTGACAATTACAGAGAAAATTTACAATATTTAAATTCTCAGAACCAGATGTGAAGAGCTGTAGGTTCCCCAAACCTGGTCTAATGATAGCCCAAGTAGAGCTTTGATCACCATTACCATTACTTAGGGTACCCATATGTAGATTATGTGATAGGTCCTATCAATAATTATAACAGAAAGGCAGATGATGTATTTCAACCAATCCTACTCAAAAGAACGTATTTGGGTTGGCGTCTGCTTCAAGTATTGACTTCTTTATATAGTACTGCCTGGAGCTGTACAACCCCAACAGTCGAGGTCAGAAGATCAAAGCTTGCAAGACGGAGACGGACGGTCGAGTGGTGGAGGGAAAGCACCAGTCGTACACCATCTGCGCCACCAGTGCCAGTGAAAGAGACTCGTGGATCAGTGCCATCAGGTACCCAACAGGCCTTTGGTTAGCTGCCGGTGCCCAGACATAAAAAATAGAATTGTGTACCATTTTTCAAAGGGCGAGCATCACTAAGGACCCGTTCTATGACCTGGTGTCCCAGCGCAAGAAGAAGTTAATCAAGCAGAACCAGAACCAACAAGACTGAATCAGACCCACACCGACGGACATTTTGTCTCAAGATAGAGACATTTCCTTTGGGAATGTTGAGGTCCTCCCATGTTCTGGGCACATGAAAGGTTTTACAGTCACTGAAGATGTGGACTTTGTTTTTTGGTACTGAGAGGAAGCCCAGAAAGGTTTGGATGCGGTTCAATTCTTCAGCCTTTTAAAATAATTGAACAGTATTGGGAAAGTTTGGTGACAAATGAGGGTAGATATTTGAAGACGTTAACTAGTCATCACTTCCTCTTACTAGGTGCAAAAAGCTGTAGCGTGTTATGACTGTACTTCTCCCTTTTTATTTTTTACACTGGTTTAGTAAGAAATACATTGAAAAATGTATACATGTGTGTATTAAATATTTTTAGGTGACATGTGCGCTTCCAGTGTCAAGTTTTCAAACCAAATTTGCTGTACAGACGCCATCCTACTTACGAGCATTCGACTTATGAAAAACGGTAAATAGAAAACATTTGTTTCAGGATGCCGAAAAATATCCCGACATTGCTGTAAGTTAGATTTTGCAATGTGTGTACCTTTTTCGGAGTAGAGGACAGTACTGCAGTACTTCTTTCCGCCATGTGGCGCTGTGACAGGTCAGCCAGCAACCACACCAAAGAAGAAATCCGGCTTGTACTTCCTGGTTCGTGTGTAAACATAACGACATGTACTGTATCGCTAGCACGCTAAAAACTTTGACGTTTTCATTGTTTAATACCTCGGGCATCCATTCAATATGGTTGGTGTAATGTATAAGGAAGAGGTGAGATGTTTCTTTTGAAACAAAAGTGGAATAAGAAAGTTTGATGCGGTTGAGAAAATGGTCGGAACGCTTTTTTTGGCCACTTTTAACCACAGCAGGAAGTCGCCTAAATGTTTAAGCTAATCTTCCAAAAGTAAGTTAAACTCAACTTTATTTATCTTTATAAATCATATTATTTTATTAAATGTTTTTTTAGTACAAAATAATACAGGTTACTTATACAAACCTTAAACATACAATAGCACTGAAGAAACTTATAAACAAATTCAACTTATGAACAATCATCCGGAACCTATCTCGTTCGTAAGTAGGGCAGCATTTGCACTTCAAATAGGTGACACATTGGAAAGTTGTTAATATAAAAATAGGGCGTCCCCCCAAAAATCTATACCGGTACACACATTGACTTTAACCCCTGGGGTTAGAAATAACTATCTACACTCGAGGTATTTTGACCAAAGAATGTCCACACATTCATAGTGTTAAAACTATAATTTCCGATTTTTTTTTAAGTCCCATCCACTCAAAATGTTCCGACAGACCCTAGCTACGTGTACACATTTGCTTTGTTTGAGATGCCCTCTGTAGAGTGTTTTGTCTATGAATTTTATTCAAGGATAATTAGATCCATCAAAAAGAGAACATGTAAAAAATTATATATACCTCCTTAGGGTTAAATTGCCAATAGCCTTTTTTTTAAATCTATTTCAGATTTGATTTAGGAGTAAAAATGGATACTGGGCTTGTGTTCATATAAAAAAAAAATCTTTGCACTTTCATATTCTCTCTCTCTGAAATAGAGGAAATAAAGTATATTCGTTTTTGGGACACGCTGTATACAAACCTAGTGCCTTTATTAGTCTTAAAAGGACACTGTGTAATACTAGACATCTGGATATTGCTGTATTGTCTAATGCAACCGACATCGAGTGCTTTGAAGCGCAAAGAATACAAACCACGGAGACTCAAAATGACCAAACCACACCATTTTTTCTTGTCATATTTTGTCCAGCATTTCACAGGCTTTTTGTTTTTTTTATGGGTACCCTTAGCAGCAAGATGGCGGACAGTCATGTAAGCTCACGCAAGGTGAGCCTCATGTTAAATAAAATAAATAGAATATTTTTGACCTACGAGTATTTAAGAATAAATGCACATTCATATAATTTTGCATTTTATTCAAAACCATGTTTTACCACTAGGAGGTGCTAAATAATACACAATATAGCCATGGCCAAAGTTCAGCATTCAAGAACGAATACAAACATGACTTGAAATAAAATACTTGCTCTTTGATGCCCTCCAGTGGCCACAGAAAACTACAATCTAGGAAAAAACAAAACGTTTTTTTTTTTTTTACACAAACTAGCGTTTTTCCATTAAAATTAAACACACCGACAAAATTCTCCCCAAATATCAATATTACAATTTTGCACATATTATTTGAGTGGACACAACCTTCCTTAAGAATTGCTGTTCATTTCAAAATACCTGAAAGTCCTTTTTTGATATATGGTCTAAAATTACATTTTTTTCCTTTAATTTCATGATGAAGGCACTGGTAGGCACTGGCACATACAGTATTTTTACTGGCCCCTTGGCATGGTGAGCCATTCAGTTTGCAACCAATGCCCGGGAAGTCCGATTCTTTGTTCAGCGATACAACAAAAGTGAATTTAGTGCTTGTAAACGGTTTCAAACATACAAAGGATTTAAAAAACAAAAGAAAAAGAAAAGAAGTAGATTTTTTCTCCAAAACAAGACATCAGGACACTTTGCAGACTTGCTTGGATCGACGCTGACTCTTCATACCTGCGGGGAAAAAATTGATAACAAAAAAATATTTTTAGTTAAAACACATCGATGTCAATCCGGAAATAGTGTTGATGTGAATGAATACACCAAAATAAAATATTGCAGATTTATGTACAAGACTGTCTTAAGTCATTTCAAGATTGTGATGACGTTCAAAAACAAATAGTTAGAAGACTTGCAATATTTCTTCCATCCATTATATGCAACGCTTATCCTCAGTAGGGTCGCAGGGGGGCTGGAGCCCATCCCAGCTATCTTTGAACTGCTTGCCAGCCAGTCAAAGGGCACACAGGGACACTCACCTCACTCACTCATTCACTCCTAGGGACAATTTGGAACGGCCAATTAACCTGACATGCATGTTTTTGGAATGTGGGAGGAAACCGGAGTGCCCGGAGAAAACCCACGCAAGCACGGAAAGAACATGCAAACAGGAGGAGAACACAAACACAAAATTACATAAACAAAAACAACACATTGTGAGGAACAGAAATGGCTAATATAAATCCAGTTTTTACATTAATAATGAACACAACTCTTCAAATAATTTCAAATGGGAACTAAATGTAACCAACCACTGGTGGAAAATGTGTTTGCAAAAATGTGCACACCCTCCAACAACTTGTCATGGCAGTGTCGAAAACCAGTAAATCACAATACTGATTTACTTTACTTAGTACTCGAAACTATTCAGGAGTCACAGACAATGATCATTTCTTAGAGTTGTTTTATTTCTACATTGAATTTCATAATCATCGTTTGTATAAGAGAAAAAACAAACCACCAAAACAAAAACGCACGTGACAAGTACAAAAAGAACATACACACACAAACAGCAAACTAATTAGCACGGTTTATTCAAATAATTGAGATTAGATAATGTAAACATTTACAGGACCTAAATCAAAGTCGTGGTGGAAAAAACAAAGCTTTTTAGAAACATTATAAAGCATATACACTCAAGGATTATTCAAATACACTTGGCAGCTAACAGATATGTATGCAGCTTCACGGTGTTTACTTCACACGCTGGGGTCAGGTCCCTTCTGGGTTTTAATGCAATCCGCCTTTTGTTTTCTCTATATTTCCATTTCTGACCACAAGCGCAAAATTTTTTGAAATCTAGTCTACACCTGACCAGAAAGTCTTGAGCTGCAGTGTTCTAAGTGGGCCACAAATCCCCGATGCTCTTTTGAGAAAGTCCAGTCAGAAGACCAGTCGACTGGAGAGAAAAGTGTAGAAAAGCTTCTCTCGTTCTGCTCTTGAGCATGCTGTCCTCCAGTCTGAAAGTACGAAAGACAGAACTTCATATCCCTGTGAAGCAGTCCTCAAATTTCCAGATCTTAAAAACAGTCGAGCCATGAATTGCGTTACAACTGGCTAAGGGATGATTCAAAGGCTCTTGTGCAATTGAAACGGACGACAACAGTTCAGCAACGTTAGCTGGTAACAGAAGCTATAAAAACTATCTTCCTTTGAGATAGTCGAGTATCTGGAGCGTGTGATTACATTTTCAGATTGGCCAGAAAAAGAAAACTGGCACGTGAAACTCCAAGAAATGAAGGTTATTCCACGTGAAAAATTACCAGGAAACTGATGATCTCCTACAACGTTGTGTACTACTCCCCTTCAGAGAACAGCACAAAAAAGGCTCTAATTAGAGTTGAAAGAGATGTAGCAAGATGGCAAGTACGTTAGATTCTCTAGTTTGAGGAATAGAAGCCTTATAGGTCCTCAACTTGCGCCTTGGTTAACCAGCACCCACAAAACACCAGCCAAATCTGAGACTGGCAATCACAAGAAATATATTATTATGGGCAAAAGAACACAGACATTGATAAATAAAATGTAAAACAGAAATGTTTTTGGGTGACCCCAAAATTTTGAATGATAAGTGCATTTGCAACATGAACCATGACACAGGAGGGTGTGTACACGTGTGTGACTACGTGATCTCATTTATTCGTAGTTCCCCTTTGAAAAAATATTTCTTTTTCAACTAGCATTGAAAGAGGGGCGTGCAGACTTTCGTTATGCAGTGTACTCACTTATGTTGTCCGGCACGGTGTCGACGGCCTGAAGCGATTGGGACCTGGGGCCAAGTGTGGATGGCTTCTTGAGGAGCTTCAATCTGTTGGGGGGCTGCTTGACCCTGACGTCCAGGTGGTCCTGGCTCTCCAGGTGCGTGGCGGTCTCGCCAGGGGCGGGGCTGGACCTGCCGCTGTTGATCGAAAGCTTACTTGCCGACAACCTTTTGGTGATCTTCTGCTTGAGTGTCAGTCTCTTCCTTTCATGCGGGACCCCGTTGGCTTTCTTGAAGAACTCCACGGGGGGCTCAGATGGAAGCGGGCTCAGGCGGTCCAGTTTCTCGCTGCTGGTGACCGGGTCTTGGGGCACGGTAAGCCGATGGAGCTCGGAGGGTCGTGTAGGCCCCTGCAGGGACCGGGCTGGGTGAGGCACATCGGGGAACATGAGGAAGTACTTGGGGTTGTAGTATTTGTGAGCTGGGACCTCAATGTTGTTGACTTTGCGGGCGTCGCCCAAGCTGACTTGAAATCGAGACGTGGTGGCGGGCAGGGGGGGCCGCTTAGGACCCACTTTGGCGCGGACGCTGGCGCTCATGTTGGTGCTCGTTTTGGTAGGCGGGCTCACGTGGAACTCACGAAAGAGGTCCAGCTTCTCCGACACGGCGTAGAGCTCGCGAAAGTCCTGGTCAAAGAACTCCACCACCTGGCCTGTCATCACTGTGATGGTGTTGCGATCCATGCGTGATGTCGTCCACGAGTAGCTGCCGCATGGGGAGGTATGCGTTAATTGTGACGTCATTGCCCGTAAAAGAAAACATTCAATTAAAAGCGAAGGAATTTGAAAAGTATCGAATTCTAGTCGAATCTAGATCATCCACTATTCTGATACATTAATCCCTCGCTGTATCACGGTATACATTAATCCCTCGCTGTATCACGGTTTACTCTTTAAGGTTTCACAACTGCGCGACAGAGGTTTTCTTTTTCTTAGGGAGGGGGGCAAGACAGAAAATAATTGAGAAGCACTGTGCATAATAAAGGCAAAAGCATTTTTTCACCAAATATTATTTCCCAATAAACGTCCACAGGATGGCGACAAAATATCCTCTGAAGTAAAACAATGGATAGTATCCAAAAATCTTTTCCAACCTTGTTTGAATCAGTAATGCAATAAAGTTGCAAGATTTTTTTTCATAATATAATTTGGCAAGATAGAAATTATTTGTGATAAAGTTAGTTAAGTACAGCACTTTTATTTCCTTGAGCCCGTATATAGAGTTTGTTCTTCAGCTTCAATGTATATTGGATTATTTAATCATTTAAATAATTATTAGATAAATAAATAAACAAATAAATGGAGCCCTGAGTTTAAAGCATACATGGTGAAGCAGCATTTGGCCGTTACGCTGCAAACAAATGCAATAGGATAGAAATGTGAATGCGTTTATAAACGCTATATTACAACAAATTGGCCACAGTCAACCCTTAAAAAATTATCCATCCATCATCTGCACCGCTTATCCCAAGTAGGGTCGCGGGGGTGCTGGAGCCCATCCAAGCTAACTTCAGGGGACACCCTTAACTGGTTGCCAGCCAGTCTCAGAGCACACAAGTCACTCGCTCATTCACACCTAGGGACAATTCGGTCTGGCCAATTAACAAGACAAAAAGTTACCGGACACCAGGGCAGACAACACTGAAAAGTTGCCTGCCCAGCCATAAAGATGCCTGCCCCATTTTTCACAACTTGAAACACAATAAGACGACTAATCGCAAAAAAACCCCCAAAACATTGTTGCAAAGTATTAAGGCTTGATAATCAGAATATATAACAGAACAACACTTTAAAATTAAGTTTATTATAAATCTATTTATAACATTCATTGCATGAATATGACATTACTGTTTTCCCTTCTGCCTACCGTATGTACCTTTATTTACTCATCATCATTCATGCAATGTTTGTGTTGCGTCGTCTGTTACAACCCACGTGAACTCCTCTTTCCACAATGCTTTTAATGTATGTTTACGTTTTGTAGCGTCATACATTTTGTTAGCTTATTTTGAATCTTCCTTTTGGGGCTGACGTTTTGGCTTGAATCCTAACCACTTATCCATTTTTTCTTGTGTTTTCTGTGCATCTTCTTTAGAAAATGATATGCAAATGCACAACCTTATAACACTCGGGAAAGTCCGGAAGCACGAAGTTAGTCGATACAGGCTTCTGATTGGCTGCCGAGCATGCAAATTGCCGAACCGAAATTCCGAAATTTCCAAACCGAACAAAGATTTCGAAATCGTAATAAAACAAACGTTTGATTTGAAAAAATAAATAAATAAAAACGAAATTTTTTTTTTTTCTTTCTTAAAAATGTTGTCGGCCACCCGGACAGAGACGTTGTGTAAGTTGTACTCCCGACGTAAAAGATGCTTGCCCCGGGCGTCCAGGCAGACGTTATTTCAGACACTGCAATTAACCTGACATGAATGTTTGTGGAATGTTGGAGGAAACGGCAATGCCCGGAGAAAACCCTCGCAAGCACGGGGAGAACATGCAAACTCCGCACAAGAATGCTGGTAGCTGGATTTGATTCCATGACCATAAAACAATGCCGCGGACGCGCTAACAACTCAGCCGCCATGAAGCTAACATCTCAACTAATTTGGGTAAAATATATACATAATATAACTATTACTCGTACTGTCGATCTAACAACTGCATTGTTATTATTTTTTAAACATATTTGCAGTAGTAGAATTTTGCCTGCGTTATTTACATAAGTGTATTTAAAATAGAAACTGAACACCCGGTGTGTCAAAACAAAAAGAAAATCTGAAAGAGTTTTAATGCCAGTCTCAGGAAAGTGTATTATGAAGGGATTTTATAGCCTTAAAACATACAAATGTACAAAAGGTGGTGTCGTTAACTGTAAAACATATTCCATTCACTGTCGCCATCTTCTGGCTGATATCATTGCAACGTCTATCAACCTTCTTCTTTTCATTTGTTGTGGGTTAGGTTGATATTTGGACTGTATTTGAAACAGTCCCTTAATTTAAAAATGTCCATCCTCGAAAAATGAAAACAACCAGCACGTGTGAGAAATCCCTCAAATATGGGCACCTTAAAATAATCAAATGACAGAAGTTTTTGTCGCACATCTGGTTTCGAGAATTTGTTACCAATGGAAAATGTGCCTCCTCTTTCTAGAATTTAATTTTCCCTCCCTTGCTCAAGTTAAAACATGAGAAAAACATGATGCAAATACCTAGAAAACATCAATCATTTGGTTGCACACAAAGGTTACTATATCACCTTTGCAGACGTACAGTAATTATTTAGCACGCGCATTTTCATTCCATTTCTTTGTCTATTGCACTTTTAGCAGCAGTAAAATAGTCATTGCTCAGGCTCGTGAGCAGTGAAATGTACCTGGATTGCTGACATTGGCATCACACGCCACCATTTAACGAGCGATTTTTACAAGTGTTGTGATTTCGCTTTTGAGCTTAACGAATAAGGCCCAGCTTTCACTTTGACAGCGGAGGTGGAACCGATCCCTACGGAGGTGGAACCGATCCCTGTCTTAAATTATCTGCATCAATCACTGAGTGCTAATGACGCTTTTCAAGGTAGTGCTTGATCACCTGCAAACTTGATCATCGAGTCTTGTTGCGTCGTTGGGTGTGGCAATGCCGTGGAATTGATCTCTGCTGCAATTACTGCGAAAACGTGTTTGTTTGAACTTCTTTATTTGCATAGTGCTGAGTGAGCTTTATTGCTTATGTAATGTTCTGGTTTTTATTAGATTACATTTTCTTGGAGGAGGGGGTTAAAGGTTTGTG
Source organism: Urocampus carinirostris (assembly GCF_059441175.1). NCBI lineage: Eukaryota > Metazoa > Chordata > Actinopteri > Syngnathiformes > Syngnathidae > Urocampus > Urocampus carinirostris. Next base: position 27,936,708 of record NC_142356.1, on the reverse strand, counting down.
TCTTGGCTTAAGATCAGGTAATTGTGTAATTGTAATCCTGTGCAGTCCTTTGAGACATTTCTGTGATTAAAGGCTATATAAATAAATGCGACTTGAATGTGACTTGACAATCTGTAATTTAAAAATATATGCTTTGTATTTTAGAGGGCCATATTATAAAATTGTGGTAGCTCATCAAAATGGTAAATTTGCTTTGTGTTCCCAGTCAATGTCCAGTCAGGATGTTGTTGTGGGTCCACTGATGATGGACAAGCCTCCAAAATCTTAAACGTCAAATTGTTAATTAAAAAAAGTACTGTATATAGCAGGTTGCCCTTTTTTGCTCGGTAAACTATAAGACAAAAAAAAACAGCCAATCAGAAATGACTTCCAACATAGGGTGTTAAATTTAAACTGATCACTGCGAAAACTAAATGGATTTTGAACTTGCAAGGAGGACTAGGAGAAGGGCATTCGTCCTAAAGGCCTCCTCTGAGTCCCCTCTTTTTATCAAATCTTCAAGGTTACAAAATGCAGATCAGCCCTCAGGAGTGAGGGTATGAAAGAACAGCGACACGATTGGCCAATCGTGACAATGATGCCATAGTCATAACAACAGAAAACATTTGACAATAATAGTTAAAATAAGGAACTGGCATCCTATAAAATACCCGGTGCACTTGTCCAATTTTAAAATAGAATAAACTTATAATGGAGGAAATCGGTTTCTCACCTGTAAGATCCAAATACAACCTTGTCTCCATCCACCAACATGTACTTGGAGCACAGGGAGCCGGGGAGTCTGCCAAAGGACAAGTTGAAGCCCACCCCATTAAGTGTTCTGGCACGAATGTTCTGAAAAATAGCATAGGTTGGGACGTTACAAATATATCACAACTTAGATTGCGAAACATCAAAATGATTTTATTTGAAAGGTCTAAGTTCCTTCCTAAGAACAACACGTGTCATTGAATCATTCTGTCCCAAGTTCAAACAACTTAAAATGTTAGCCTGTGGTTGGTTGGGATGTCGTCCAGCATTTCTTTGGCGAGTAAAGTGAGCACACCTTTGCGTTGGGGAAGCACAGCAAGTGGCTTTAAGAACAAACAAGAGCGGCAGGTGTACACTGGCAACAATGCACATATGCAAATCAAATTCCTCTTCCAACGCAGTCCATTATGATGTCACTTCCCGAGTCACAAAACAGTTCATGGAAATAGCAGATCACGAAACAAAAACGTCACGACATTCACAATTGTTGAAAACTCACAAAGTATGCTTGGATACATTAGTGCATGCAAAGGCTTTAAACATGTTGGTATTTGATATCCAGCCATGAAATATGCAGTCAATCTACTGTGACTGCATTCAGTTATTAAACAACCATACAAGAAACAAACAACTCTCATTCAGGCAAAACCTATCATTAGCCTCATTATCATAATAGCTGAAACTGCTCAGACCTGGCACAGTATCAAACACAAGCGGAAGAATAATTAAAATCATTTTCTACCATCCTCATACAAAAAGAGAGGATCTAGATTTCAGCCAGACTGGGGCTTCAATAAACAATAGCAACTTATATAAACTGAAATTAAGTCGCACTTAGTGCTGGAACCAAATGCGTTCAATGACCATTTGGGGAGAAGGAAAACACATTCATCAACAAAATGGCGTCCAATAAACACAATTACTAGTAGTTAATTGCGCGAGGGGGGACAATTTCATGTCGAGGGGCCCATTTTTGGCACAACACCGGCCGCCTCAGCCTAACGTTTGTCACTTACAATGTTTAGTTTGGGCTGTGAATTGGTAAAACCAAATTTAATTTCAATTATTTATCAAAAAATAGTGCTACCTGTTATAAATGTGTGCCTGTTATACTCTAATAAATGCAAAAATAAAGCAATGAATAGAGCTATTATGATATAAAACACGGTTTAGAGCCTGTATAAAACACAACATATTACCATTTAATCTCGAATGTGTTCTTGTAAAACAGCCACATTAGGTGGAATATAAAGATCATATGACTGCAAGCCTAAGCAGTGACAATTGATTTCACAAACACACAAATGCCTTAACATAAAAACTGCAGAATAGTCTAGTTTTAAACATATTGTAATGTAATTTGTACATGTATGACATACATCTTTTATATAAATGGCTGTTAAGTACAGGAAACTGCAAACTAAGTTTTGACATCTATCAATTTTCTTATTCTGCCAAAATAGAATTGTTAAACAAAATACTTAATTATCTAGTGAAAAAAACTCACACAAAACAACAGGTGGGAAAATGCATTCGTTCCCATGTGGAGCTTCAAAACCCCCGAGCAATTTATGTGATCGACTCACAAATATTCAAATCCTGTCATAACAGAACGTATGAAAAATCAAAAACAAATGGACCATTCCCAACAGTGATGTGGATGTCAGCCACTTATGTTTTAAAGTGATTCCTCAATGTGCACACGGATAAAATTCCTCACCCTGGTGGGAAAATCTTACCCGCAAGTGCTGGGCGCCGATCTGGAGGCGCGAGCACATATCCAGGAAGTGCGGCACACCATGGTTGTCCAGCAGGATATAAACGGGCACTGAACGGAGCCAGGCGGCATCCATGAGGTCCTGCAGGATTTGAAGGTCTGTGAGTAGGTCCATAACAATGCCGATCACCTGTGATTAGGAAAGACACAACACTGCATTTAGAGTGAAAGTAAATCCAAAATATTTCCTAATGATGATAATTGTAATTGCCATGGATAGGGTGTAAAAAAAAAATCGAGAATGACCCGACACCGACCTGTGAGAATTAAAGCCAGAACAGGGTAAATTTCTTATCTCTTAAACTAATATTTCATTTATCCATTTTTTTTGCTGGGCATGGAGTGGATCTGTGACAATTGTTAGTAAGTCTAAGGAGCTTTACAGAATGTGGAACTTTGTTACTCTCTGCCGATGTCTTCTGGCTTAAAGTCACGATCGTAGCCTTGGTCAGCTCACTCACGATGCTCGTGCAAGTTCATGCATTTCTTTTCCAATTTGAATAAACTCTTCTTTTTTAATTTTTTGGGGGGTTGTGTTGGCATTTGGACTATGCTAGAAGAAGGCCTTTTCTTACTTTTACAATTTTCATGCTACCCTGACGAATATTCATGCGTTCTGTGCCACTTATCCTTACTAGGGTCGTAAAGGCGCTGGAGCACATCCCAGCTGTCCCCTGCTCAAAGATAAATGGGATGAGCTCCAGTGCCTTCGCGACCCTAGTGAGGATGACTTCTAAAAAAAAAAAAAAAAAAAGTGATTTTACATGTAGTTGTTTTAGCTTATTGTGGGATGAAATTGGTGAAAGTAGGAAAAGGACCGTTTGAAGTACAAGTACAGTCAAAATGAAATGAAATGAAATGATCTGCATTTATATAGTGCTTTTCAAGTCAATGACTTCCCAAAGCACTTTACATTGTGCTTCACATTTCCCAATAGCGGCCGTGATCTGTGCAGCCATGTAAGGCGCTAACCTGGTTATTGGGGGTTCAGTGTCTTACCCAAGGACACAAGCCGGGATTCGAACTGGGATCCCTTAATCCTAAGACGATCGCTCTACCTCCTGAGCTACTGCCACCCCCCAAAAAAATGCCAACCCAAACCCCCAAAAAGAGGAAAAAATAATATTTTAATTACACGCATCTAGGAGAGACATGTACGTGCATGCGCCATACAAGAAGCTTGACAGAGGCTGCAAAGAGGATTTAGCCAGATGATGGCGTTATCAAGTGGACTGTTTTGAACTTACGGACACCACCTTTATTGTAGGCTATCTGGTTAACTGCTTTAATAGCGAGATCTATAACCAGTCCACAATCAGCCAGTCTTTAAAGATTTTATCTGGCTAATATGTAAACAGGAAGCAATCTGTTTTTAAATGGAAAAATAAAGTGAAAATCAGGCTACAAAAGCATAAGTATTTTCTTCTTTTTTTAACACGGCAACACATACCAATTGTCTTGTCACATTGACAGCCATTTGAGCACACGCTGTACAAACAAGCGTTTGAATGACGGGTGCAGGCCAACTAAGGTTGTTTTTCTGACAATTTTGAAACTAATTCACATTAGGCAGGTTTGTTCACACCACTCTTCTGTGGCGTCTCAACAGTTTTGTTTTCACTTTACTATGACATTTAACTTTAGGTATATGAACATTCCAATATTTACATAGTATCAATGGAGAGGGCAGACAACCTGAATAAATTAAGGGCTTTGTGTTGGTTTGACATCATGGGAACACTTGTTTTTTTCATATTATTAAACATCAGTTGCATACATGAGATAAGCTAAAACTATACATGGGGGTACACAAGGCAGCAAACGTCCCATGACAGACGGCAACAATTCTTCATAACCTCTAGCAGTTTGTAAAATAGAAGTAATTGGAACACCTAAAGAAGTCATCCAAAGCCCAAAAATGGTCAGTGGAACAATTTGGTGGTTGCAATGTACATTACATTAGAAGGGATCATGTATACATGCTCCTGTTAGTTACTCGCGATAGCTATACATATGAGCAATTGAAATTATCAAAACCAGTCATGATCGCTCTAATGCAAGACTGAGTCCCGGTGGAGTTTAATAATCGCACAAGTTGACAAGGTACAGGATGATTATGACAAGCATTTAATAATAACAAATGAATAAGAGGCATGTATGTTAGACTTGCTTCATTAAACCCCTACATTGTGAAATAGGAATAGACGGAAAAACTTGCAATATTCTACAATCTCTCAGAAAGCATTCCCTTAAACAATCAGTTACATGGAATCACCTTCCTGTCTAAAAACTATGCAACTGTGTTCTTTTCTTTTAATGAACCGAAGAGCAAGAACTTAACAAGTTCAAAAAAATATCCACAGCATGCTGACACTCAATAGAACAAGTTATATGATTATGTACACCTTTCTAGCTAATAAACCATTAACACATTTGTTAAAAATTGATGCAGGGAATTATGCAGGCTCTAAACCGTGTTTTATATCATAATAGTTCTATTCATTGCTTTGCTTATTTTGGCTTCCAGAGTTCTGATGTCATGTTAAGCACACCAGCACCTTAGCAAGCCAGTCACAGTATTAGTTTACATGTTAACTAGTTCAAAAGGTTCTGAGTGTTTTGAACCAAATTTTGGTAGTTTTTGTCAAGAATGCCTAGGCTTGTGTCACAAGCAGCCAAAATGTGGTGAACTGACAAAAATAACACACACAGAGCTAATAGGGGCTGAAGGACCCGGGACACAGCAGGCTAGCCGGCTGCCATAGAGGACGGACTGAGACCGATCGGCGGAAAAAAAAAACGGGAAGGTGGCTGACCGAAAACATGCAGTAAGCAGCCAGGATAACAATGAGTCAACATCACAACATTAACGGGGCAACAAACACAAACCGGCCGGGAGAAAAGACAATGAGCACGGCAGGCTTGCCAGCTAGCAGACTGTTAATAGAGCAAACCTAGACCAAACAAAATTGGAAGCCTTCAGAGCCCGCAGGTGCACAGGGAGCTATCTGTACAATATTATATTAATATCAGGACAAGCGGCAAAAACTCGAGAGTAAAAGTAAAAATCAAATACCCAAAATAAGGCTAAATCAAAAAAGGAACGCACGCTGTACACAACGGCATGTAAACTTACTCTTTCATGATCAACTCGGACTTAACGGTCAGAAGTGCCCCAGCAACACTGTAAGTAGAATTCCAATAACTCCAAGCTGAAATGAACATTATGCATCTGTTGATTACTACAATTGCCGGGTTTTTCAACGGGACGCGCAGTTTGTTTTGCTTCTCATTGTCATTCGGTGACACTACATCTCTAGGGGATGTATGGTCAAACTGTTTACTTTTGAAATGTATTTCTCGAGATCCATGGCGCGTGGAATATGTTGGAACATATCTACATGATTGTGGCGAGGAACACCACACGTTCTATACCAAATTTAAAAAAAGGTCTTTTGAATCCCTTAAAACCATCTCCTGGCTTAAAGCCATAATTGCAGTCTTAGTCAGCTTGTTAACGATGCATGTGTAAGTACCTGCATTTTGCAGATGCGCTTGTATGAACTCTTCTTCTTTCATCTTTCATGGGGTTTTAGGATGGAATTTGGACAATAATTGAAATAGGCCTCGTTTCTTACTTTTACCATTTTAATGCTACACTAACACAAATAAAAAGAAAACAACTGCAGGGAAGAGCATGAAGTTACTATCCCCCCAATCCTCCTATCTAGTTTGTTTTGAAGCCGAGCAACTTTCCTAAAGGTAAGATAAAAGCAAATCGGTGGGGTGAAAAAAAATACAAGAGCTCTTTGAACTCAGTTGGAAATTGTTTACACATACTAATAGAGATAAATTCTACTTTCAACTTGTTGAGAACACCTCAAAGGACACAACCAACCTTTAACCAGAAATAATTGGTGCCCAGTAAACTCAAAGGAAAACCTTGGAGTGAGTTTGAGTAGGCCAGCTCTGTTGAGCAGGACTTTCCATTTCCCGTTTGCACAACACCACTTGACTCACTCCATCTTCCAACTGACACGTTTCGCCTGGAAGCGAGTAACCCGCATTAGTGTCTGACTGGCCAACTTCATTCAAGCCGGAAACTTCTTTGACTTTTGCTCGCTGGGCACTCTGCTAGAATTTAAAGTGGCAAAAGCCAGCACGGGTTTTTACGCCCTTGTGCTCCTGGAGCTTGTTTACCGCCTCCCTCAGAGGAGTTACGACCGAAAACGATCTTCTATTCAACTCAGCTTCTGGCTTTTTTACACAAAGAAGGTTCACTCCAGCCACTGCATTATGCCAGAACAATAAACAAGCAGTCTCAAAAGCCCTAGAAGAAACCAAGAAGCCTTTTACTGGGTGTTTAAGCAACTTTTTCCCAAAGGAAGTGATTGAAAATAGTAGTTGTTACACTAGATCATTGATTCTCAAAAGTGGGGTAGCATTTACCTGGGAGTACTTTTGAGTCACATCAAGGAGTACTTGAAACTGTAGAATATATTTTTAAATGTGAATCAATGCAGAATTTCGTTTCTTATTTTCCTTAAACTTACACAGAAAAAATATGATAAGCTGGTAAATGCCCTCATTTAAAAACAAATATTTGTCAGTTTTCTCATAAAATAAAAGACTGATTCTAATTATCATTTCCCTTATTTTAATAAATTTGGAAGTTGAAAAGAAAACAACAGTTGGCTTGACATCGGTGTTTCATTTTAGAAAAAAAGGGTAAATATTTTCATAAAGTGAAAAAAAGAGCATACCAAGAAACACATTTTCTTGTTTTAAGGATTCTTTTTATAATTTTATTTCCAATTTAGATTATTTTAGTGAAACAAAACTCTTTAAACATGTCTTTTATTTAAATAAAGTCATATTTGAAAATGATGAGTTTGTTTCCCAAAATATATTAAAAATTATCAAAAAATTAAATAATAATAATCATGCAAAAAAAAAAAGAAAAAAAAAAGAAAAGAAAGGCACCCAGAAACAAAAATGAAGAAAAATAACATTTTTTTGTAGTTAACATGTTAAATATCCTATTTAAAGTTGTATTTAGAGTTGGTACATACATTAAAAAAAGCTGAGAAACGTGTATATAGAGCCTGCTCGATTTGTTCCATATAGCACAGCTGATAATGAAATTTGACAACAGCAGTTGAAAAAAATAAAACTATCATACTCAACGTGCCTCGTTTTCTTCCCCAATGCTGGGTAGTATGGTGACTGAATTGAGCTCTGAGTGAGAAAAAAAGGAAAGAAAAGTCCACACAAAGCCAACAAAGAGTTTTGTTGTACAGTAAATGTCATTTGGGGTCCGTAGGAATTTACTGAATAATGGGCCACCCGAGAGCAGTCACAGTAGTTAATTGTCTTTTTTTTTTAAGAAAAACTGGAAGCCTTTTATTTAATTTTGAATAACAAAGCCGGTAAATGCTAATTATTTGTCCAGAGCTCATTACCCCTTTTTGTTCATGTTTGGTTTTAAAACAAAGATAAGTGAAAGATACCATGTGGCTATACCTATTGGTTAACTTTTTGAGTGCAAAATCTTAGGGAGTAAATTCTAAAATAATTTTAAAAAAATGTATTTGTTAAATAACATGTTGCTGAAATTGTTAAACAAGGTGCTGAGTATGGGATTTTTGCTTTTGCTTTTTTTTTTTAAACTAGTAAAAATAAACGAACTATAGCATTGAAAAAAAAAAGAATGCTGAAGAAAAAGCCAGATGTTTAAAACAATTTGTGGTGGTTGTCATGGATTGTTTTGATTCTTTTTAACATTCAAATATTCAGTTAGTCTTGGCTTAATTGAGTATGGTGGAGCCTGAGTATAGTCTGGGTGTTCCAGTTTTCCAGTGTTTTCCTTTGGTTTTTAATGTGTTTGTTTTCTCCCATGCCCATGGTTTTAGTTGGCAAGTTGTACTGAATTAAAAAAAAGTGTACTTTGGGGTTGTTGCATACATTTGGCTTCATTACTTTGATGCTCTTTATTGAGAGTAAATTAAGCGTCTTCACTTGCATTGGGTTCTCCGTTCGTGCCTTGGTGCTGTGAAATGCACAGCCTTCAAGTTTTGCTGCCCCAGTATAAGTGTTTAAATCTAGCCTTAAGATTTATATTTATTCTACAGGTTGTAAATTATGTTGATTTCATTTTTGTCTTTTCCTGCTACCTGGCTGGTGGCTGAGCAAGAGAGAAGGATGGGCTCGCATGTTGCACAAGTTATGCATTCTGAGTCAGCGGACCAGCACCTGGAACTATCATCTGGAGTCAACTGCAATTGACAAGCCAATTCAGATGGAAGGCCTTGCATGGTTGTGTTGGACTTTTACAGTATTTGAGATATAACTTATATTTATTGTTTATGTAGATCATGTCTCGTTTACTGCTGTCCGTGCAATATCTATTGCAGCTCATCCTGGAATGGGGGTTACCTAATGTGTGTGCCCTTCTCAAAGTTTTTTATTTTATTCTTGATGGGTTTTGGGATTTTTTTGCTCTCATGTTGGTTTAAGATCAGGGGATGCTGTAAGCAACCCTTTAAAACTTTGTGATAAAGAGCTCTGAAAATAAATGTAACTTGACTTGCTGCTTTTTGCCTGCTCACCGAAGCTTGTAAGGATGAGTGCCTTAATCACATTCTTTTATCACAATACCCCCAAAAAATATTTTAATGACAAACAATGCATTGGGTAAGATGAACACCCCAAAAAACCAAACACGCTATTCTTGTTATGCCATTCAACAAAACTGTGGTTGAATTAAAACACCAGGCATTCATGTCGATCAACCAGTCCAGCAGCAAATTTACCTTGCTGTACTATTCTTTCATTTTGTCTTGTCAACATCTTGTTGGAGCCATTTAAACCAACACCAAGCTCCCAAGTCAGGGCTTGTGTGGTCTTCCTCAAATGACACATGCTTGCTCAATTTTGTGTGTGCACTGTAGATGCTTCCAAGGCTTGCCCAACGTAGTAATTAAACAATTATTGATTACACGATTCAATTATCAAATACAAACACATTCCTATAACTTATCCACATGGGTCATTTCAAACAGCTTCCTTTACGCCCGTCCATAAAAAAACAAAACAAAGAAAAAGGATAAAAAAATACCTTACTATGACCCAGTCTCACTTCTTCAAGGAATGACATTGTGTTCTGCATTACAATCAGCTAGTATTCTACAACAACGCTTAAAAACTGAGGGGTTAATGTAAAAAAATAAATACATGTTTCAGCACAAATTGTGTCTTCATTTTTTTGTCACCTGGGTATCTATTGAATAAATTCATTTTTGGTTGTGTGTTTGATTGTATACAAGGCTATTACATTTGTGTTCATAGCATCCCACTCATCAGGGCAAATCAACTTCATTGTTTCCATAAGTGGTGGCAAGGTTAACATGGTAAACGTCTTAAAAGGCACCCACATGCTAGCGACAGTCTCAGATCAGGAAGGAAAACAAATAAATAATTCAATGGCACAAACCTAAGCCAGCATCAGCACATGCAGCAAACTTTGTGCCAATAACTGGTTTTCCCCAGTGTATTGTCAGTAAGTTGACAACCTCTGCCAATGAGGATGTATTCATGCAACAGCTTGTACGGACCGATAAGCTTTTATTGGTATCTCCCTTTGTAGAAAAACAACACTAGAAATGACAATAATGGTAATCAAAAAAAGCTTTCTACTTTGAAACCAAACATGTTTTGTTACATAACTTCCCTGCAAGTTAAACGAGTCTAGTTCTTTTGAAGTCAATTAAAATGTAATGAGACTAAAGTTGCAGTTTCTTTTTTAAGGTCTCGTCAGTGCTTAGTTGGCAGCCGTAAATCAGAGCCCGCATTCTTTTGTGAAGAACTTACAAACACCAGTTTCACAACAAGTACATATTTGAATTGGTCTTCAGAAAAACAATTACAAAAGAGTTGATTACAAAGACAACCTCCAATTGGAATGCTGATTGATCCGATACAATGTGGGTTGGGAACCTTTTCTACCCGAACACCCATAAAAGCAAAACAATATATATATATATTTTTATAGAGCCACACCATAATTTTTTAGAAGAAAATCAACGAAACCACCAAACCAGACAAAAGTTAATTATACAAGCACATTTTATTTCACTGCGTGATGTTTGATAAATACTATGAAATACTGATAATGCCAGAGCCTGTGTCCCATATGAATATAAATAGACCAGTCCCGCAGTTTCTATTTTGTAAAAATGTCAAGAAATACTGCAAACGAAGATAGTAACATATATACCTTCAGTGCAAACGGTGCTGGGCGAGAAAAAGAGTGCACCCTGAAACGTTGGTTTGGCTTCGCATGCACCAAAATTGACTTTCCTCATTCATATTTGAAGCGGCATGGAGCATATATGCGCGGAAACAATTTTGTCTCTGAGCTATATGGACTAAAGAGCCACAAGTCCCTGACCCCTGATATAAAGTATTATTAAGCAATTTACAGCCACATTGGGATCTGTTGGTGTGACACCCTGACTGTAAACCCTTATTAAAATTGTGTTTTATATTTACTGGACCAAACCATTTGAGCATCAACACTGTCTCAGCATCGTGTGTGTGTCAATAATAACGATAACAATACATTGAATAATTGCACAAGTTCATTTTATCTCCATGCCACATGTACTCATTAAAATAGTCATATTTGGCTCACGGGCCATAGGTTTCTGACACCTGCATTAAAGCAAAATATTTAGATTTTTTTCCAGTATGAGCCACACCATATATTTTAAGACAAAAAAAAAAAAAAGCCATGAAACCTGATCTCCAGATAGAAGCTTATTGTTCATTGTATTGTGTGACGTTTAATGATTGCATAAAATATATGAATGAATAATATATATATATATATATATATATATATATATATATATATGAAATAATTTCTCAACCCTATATGAACAAATATGCCACTTAACATCGCAGTTAGCTAAAGCAAGGTTCAAACAGAGTTCTTAAGTACTGCAAACGGGAAGGATACGGAAATAGTTACCTTCAGCTATTGAGAGGTAATTATTTGTCCTCCATTTTTGCTTTATGGATGTCAATCTAGAAACCATAGCCATGCGAATTGTTGATATTTTTTTTCTCAACTTGTGCTAACTATATGCTTGAAAATGTTTTTCGGAAATTGTAAAAGGCAGACGTCACACTCATATAGGTATCTTTATAGGATGTGTCTAATTGGCTTGGAACACGGAAATGGTCCTACTGACATTTTTTCTCACCAGCGTTAAAGGTAAAAAAAAGGGGCTACAGCGATTTTGCCCCTAGTGGTAGAAACACGGTGTGCATTAAAAAGGTGGATTTTATCCGAGATCCAGATGTACTCATGAAGAAAGCCACACTTGGCCTACTTGCCATACATGCCTGCAGTACAATATCATCCTTACCACCCCATGGAAGAATATCTTCTTTTTTTTTTCTTAATTAACCCTGGGACCAAGTTCCAATTAATAAAAAATGCACATAACTAAACCTTCGTTAAAAATTAAAGAACAACAACAGTGAAAAAATGCTTCCAGGATGAGCATCCGTGTAGATGTTCAACAAGCGCTTTCTTGGTCCGGGGTGCGATTGCAAATGGCTCAAGTGTTTATTTACCTAAACCCGCTCATTCATAAAAAACACCCTCTGCAAATAGATTAAGCTCATTGGAAGATTTTAAATTGAAGCTTATCAAGACGGCAACATAGACTTACACGATTTTGTCCCAAAATGAAACGCAACCATGGAAATGGAATTAATCTCTTTCGTAACGCTTTTGTAAATTTATCAGACCAAATATAATCATTTTAATTTCAAACCTTCTACTCCAAAACTTTCCAATTAAAATTGTAAAAACATACAATTGTAGTTTAGATACCTTAGGTCCTTAACCCCTTAAAGTTCCAACGGCGGGCCGCTTGGCTTTTGATAAACAAGTACGTGTCTGTACAAGGTCACTGAAATATGTCATGATTGATATCATTGGAAAGCTTAAACTCTTTAGATTCAAGATATGATTCCTAATAATACTCATCCCAGAAACATCACGCTCAGTCTAAAACGAGATACATGAAAACTATCCATTGAATCAAACAGTGTAAAATATCTACTCCAAAACACACAATAAATAGAAATCAGCCCAAAACCGTTTCTGCTTCATTGGACGTTGCTTTATGAAATTCGTTTGTTTTGCTCCAAAACTCCCCTTTGTAAATTAATGGACGTGTAAAATCATTCCCAAAATGGATAGCTCTCCCTGTTCGATTGACACCTTTCTCTGCCAAAAGCAGGCTTTTTTTCACAATCCACAGCCGACGTTAGCCAGTACAAGCATGTTTGATAAAACAGATTTCGCCTCCAATAGGTCCGAATATCTTTAGCCAGTAGTAATCAAATCGAATGATGATTGCCACATTGATTTGCAAAGGAAATTTTCAACATAATTGTATGCTATTTTCAGGTTGTGTATTCAAATCACAGCCGAAAATAAAAGTGCATGAGGCAATCAATGATTCATTTTCATGTACCATTATTACACACTAGTGTACACGTTCATTGATTTGACTTCTGGAAAGAGAAGTCAAACACTTACAACTATTTTACAATGTCTAAAAAAATGGCTAAAGTAAAATATAAATTTGCAAATGTTTTAGTGTAGTCAAGTGGTCGTCTCCAAATGGCCACTTTTAGAAGTGCCATACCTATTCTTAGAAAAATATGTAAAATATAATGTTTTGTTTTGTCTGATTGTGATCAAATGTGGCATGGTACTAGGTAAGGCTTCACGCTATTGTCTCACTAGTTTTCCAGCTAGGATCCCCATGCTACACTCTGCAAACATTTAATTGTGTTTTCCAACTCAGATTAGTCAATGTTAGTACCACAGTGGTTATTCTCCAAATGGTTCAAGAACAGCATTCGATTTACTGTGGGCACGTCTTGGATTTGGATTTTAGGTTAATTGTACAGGAACGTTAAGGAGGTAACAGACGGAATTATGCAAAAATGTCAATCATTAAAAAATATTGGAGCAAGAACTTCCCTATTCAAAATGGTCAGCTTTTTAGGATACCCCATAAATGTTTATTTTTTTCCTTCCAAATCACAAACATTCCATGTTCAAACTTAAGTATTTTATATATATTATATTAATTTGCAAGAGAAATACATGTAGACCAATATTATAGGTTTGGAAAAAATATACCAAATGGTGACTTGGGAGGATTTTGTTTTGACTACAACAAAGTGTTTATTTTGATTCAAAATGAACAAAAAAACAATTTAACATAGATGAGAGCAGATATTGCCGAATGTTCACTCTTAAGAAGGTTCTCAGAATATCTAGAAACAAAATATATTAAGTAAACAAAACATTTTTATTCAGTCTAAAATTAGTTAGATTTTAACGAAATAATTGTTGCACCCATTATCAAAATTACTTTTAATTATTGTCAACATTGATCGCAATTGATAATAATTGTGAATAATACATTTGCAAATAATAAACCATTAGACATGTATTTGAAAAATCTGCTGGCTACCTTTATCTATTTTTGAGTAAATATTAATTGTCATTTTTAGGCAAATTTTTTTTTAACCAGAAAATTACCCAAATCTCAAGTAGTCATCAATACTGATACCAGATACCAAGGGTCGGGAACCTTTTTAACTCAAAGAGCCATGAAAGCAAAATATCAATATTTAGTTATTTATTTTTTAGTGCGAGCCACGCCATATAGTTCAAGGCAAAATTCAACAAAGCTGTCAAACTTTATCTCCAGACAAAATGTAATTCTTCAGCACAATTAATTTCACAGTTTCATACATAAAATGTAAAATAATAATGCTAAAGCCAGAACCGTGGCACATATAAAAATAATATCCCACTTATTCATAGATAGATAGATGGATAGATGGATAGATGGACAGACAGAGACACTTTATTCATGCCCGAAGGGAAATTCACACTTCCAGCAGTATCCTTGTGTTGAAAATAAAATAATAATAAAATGAAAGAAATAAAATACATAAATACCCAATATAACATGTTGATATAGAGTATTTAAATAGTGCTACATGAAATACACACTGTAATAAAAATAGGGTAAAATACAAATGTGGGGGTGGGGTTTAATGTGGGCTTTTACTCCCCCAGGTGGAGTTAAAGAGCCTCATGGCATGAGGAAGAAATTATCTCCTCAGTCCATCTGTGGAACAAGACTTTGACAGCAGTCTATCGCTGAAGCTGCTCTTCCAGTGCTCTTATAGTGTGACTACCTCCCACAGTTAAGATTGTTGAGGTTAATTTTGACTGCCATTGATCGCTATATTTCGAATGTTAATCAGAAAAATATAATTGGGTAAACTTACACCCATCCAATATGACTGCCTTACTCGGGTTGCCTGGATGTAGGGTACGTGATAAGAACTATCAACTAAATGGGCCACTTGAAACTACCCTTGAGCTATTATGGGCATAGATACCTATACTGTTATTGGTATTCTAGATCCCTAGGTTTTTTGTTTAGTTTATTTTGTTTGATTTGTTTTCTAACGAGAAAAACACTTTGAATACAGGACTGATTATTGAGATATATAGTATCGGTGTTGAATAGATTCTGATGAAGGGATTTTCGCAAGAAACACATCTTGTTAAAATAAATGAATTAGTTTCAGAAGATTTGCAATGCGGATTGTGAAGCTTTAGATAAAATTATAACGATCAGTAATCGCCACACTGCGGCTTGTGTGCCAGATACGGCCCGCTTCCATCTTATGTCCGGCCCCATGAACAATACCAGAGAGCGTTTTGATGAATATTTCTTGAATGTAAAAAAAAAAAAATTAAGTCTGAGTGCGCTGAATCGGTTATAATGGGATTTGAACACAGCTCGCAGCAGTGAAGGCACTAACATATTTCCAATGGACTATCAGGGATATAGATGACGCAAGAAAAGGCATTGGGTGTTAGCACCTTATCACACTATCTTTAGTCATGGTACCGAAAATAATTTTCGTATGCTTAGACTAGAATAGAATCATCATAGTAACACGTGAACGCACAAAGAAATTAACATTCGTCTCAGGTACCATGACAATTTTTTTTACATTTAAGTACACTTTCACCGTTACAAACTGACCCAGACCTTTCATCAGAGAAAGGAAAAGTTAAAAGGCCTTTAAGATAAAATGTTTGGGGACCCATTCTCTAAGTAAAACTCACCTTTGTGGCTCCCTGGATGAGCCTGCGCACCACCTCCTTAATATGAGGCCCGTTGTCCTTGGGGGGATGCGTGTGGATGGCCACCCTGGTCACCCCCTTGAAGAAGTTCCAGCTGGGCCAGCCAATGTCCAGTGGTGGCACCTCAGTGTCGGACATCTGCGGCCAGTAGGTGGAGTGGACACCGGAGTCGGACGACGGAGAGGACCCAGCCTCATTCGCAGCCGCGCTGTCGCCTTCTCCGTTCTCCTGGTAGAGTTTAAAGTTGTTGTTCAAAATTTTTACCTCCCTGGCGGATAAAAAGTCTGTCATGTTGTCGTCTTTTAGGCGCATTTTGAAGGCGCCGTCGCCGTTTTTGAGCAGTTCCTCGACAGCGGCGCGCTGCTCCTCGCTGTAATAGAACTCCGGTCGGGTTTCCGGCACCGGGACCCCGATTCGGCCGTCTTCCATGCACACAAGCTGGGATTCAGCCATGGCAGTTGCCCGTCGGCCTAGCTAACTAAAAGGAACCCACGAATGAAGCGAGTCCTGAGGAAAGTTACCTGAGTCCCGGGAGTGGAGGAGGGGCGTGGTCAACGCGCGCTGCCTTCAGGGAACAATTCTAATTCAGGAATTTTGACACAGCTCAAACATCGTTACGCATATAAATATTATCTCATCTCATCTCATTAGCCGTACCGCTTCTCCTCATTAGGGTCGCGGGGGGGGGGGGCTGGAGCCCATCCCAGCCATCTCCGGGCAGTGGGCAGGGGACACCCTGAACTGGTTGCCAGCCAGTCGCAGGGCACACAGGGACAGACAGCTCATTCGCTCATTCACACCTAGGGACAATTTGGACCGGCCAATTCACCTGAAATGCATGTTTTTGGAATGTGGGAGGAAACCGGAGTGCCCGGAGGAAACCCACGCAAGCACGGGGAGAACATACAAACTCCGCACAGGAAGTCTGGAGCTGGATTTGAACCCACGACAGGTTCCCGAGACATTAACTGTGCCGCACAAGCGCTAACCACTGCGCCGCCGTGCTGCCCCATATAAATATTATACATATCAAATTCTGTGCACCATATGAAAACGGTGAAATAAATCACAATTTAAAAAAAATAAGATGTTTTTTTGTAGTCAGGCTCTAATCCAGATCGTCTCGATCACAGGTGGTAATCCAAACTACTTTTTTTAATCCCGGTTTGTGTGAGTGTGTGTGGTGGAGCTGGTATGTGACTCATAGGCTCCGAAACGGCTAAACTGATTTTCGTGAAAATGTACATAGTTCACTTCCATTGATTATAAGGAAGTGTAATATCTAATCATTAGATATTCAAAAAGTTCTGCTTGGCCCTTTCCACACTAAAGCAGACCGTGATAGCGTTTTCATCTGAGGAAAGAAAATACAAAGTATAGGATGACAATGGGCAGCACGGCGGCGCAGTGGTTAGCGCGTGTGCGGCACAGTTCCTTACTCGAGTTGCCTGGATGTAAATAACGTGATAAGAACTATCTATTAGGTCTTGGGAACCTCCTGTGTGGGTTGAAATCCAGCTACCGGACTTCCTGTGTGGAGTTTGCATGTTCTCCCCGTGCTTGCGTGGGTTTCTTCCGGGCACTCCGGTTTCCTCCCACATTCCAAAGACATGCATTTCAGGTGGATTGGCTGGTCCAAATTGTCCCTAGGTGTGAATGACCGAGCGAGTTGTCTGTCCCTGTGTTCCCTGCGATTGGCTGGCAACCAGTTCAGGGTGTCACCTGCCCACTGCCCGATAATTGCTGGGATGGGCTCCAGCACCCCGCGACCCTACTGAGGATAAGCGGTGCAGCTAATGAGATGAGATGAGATGAAGATGACAATGCAAACTGATTCTCCGACATCTTTGTTCCAAATTGAACTAAATTGTGTAAGTTTCTGCCACAGAGTAAAATCATCTGAAGAACAGATAGGGGTTTGAAATCCTGCACTTCTACAATCAACAAACAACACTAAATATACTGCAAGAGGAGAAATAACTAAAAAATATGCTGATAAAATTGTTTGTGTTGTTTATTTGGTAAGTAAAATAAAATAGTTTACAAAATTATCTTTGTGTTTAAGGTTTATTGTTGCTTAATAAAGGGAATTGCAATCATTTGCTGGGGTTCCTGAACACCAGATATTACCTAAATATATCATGATTACCGATGTGAATCACCTGTGCCCGCTCCTTTGGTGCCAACTGCCTCAGACTCTGATTGGCTCCCTGTCCCTTTTTAAAAATCCACTCCTATCTGTCCCCTTTTGTCAGTCCGTCTGTAAATCTCCGTTTTTACACGGCAAGCCCTTTTTCGACCCTGGCTCACGCCTGTCCCGTTTTTTGCTCCTGTTTGTCTCCCGCTACGACCTGTTTTGATCTCGACCACGTCTGCTCTCCCGTCCGGAATTACGATCCGTTTTTGATTCCTACCACGTCTGCTTTCCCGTTCCTGCGTTCTGACTCATATTGCGACCCCGACCACGTCTTACTCTCCCAGTCCCGGCTACCAACCAGTTTTCCGCCCCTGACACTGTCATCGCTTTCTACGAAAGATCCATTTCTGTGTTTGGATCACAAGCCGAGTACGAGAGCGAACACCGGATCGTGGGCGCACCTCTTCCTCATTTCTTCAATAAAACTTGTGGTAAATGTCACGCGAGTGGGTCTTGTTTCCGTTCTGGTCCTGACAATATATGTATCTGACCAGTATTTAAAATATACTCAATGTTTTCAAGCCACCCAAACGCAACACTTCATTGGAAATTTGGTCTCTGTCGACGTGCTGCACTTTATCACGCACATTATTAAAGCTGGGTAAAGTTCATATTTTTATGGGAAGGCCCTAACAAATGTCACATGCTTTCATGATTTGAAACTGTTGGAATATTTAAATGGGTCACGGCATATATTGGCATTGTTGCAAGGGTTCTTCATCAAAAACCTTTTTATTCTTTCAGTCATTTATATTTCATTCATTTATTTAGTCGGAATTAATGCACTGTGATTATTCATATATTTAAGTGTAATTATTTTATTCTTGATATAATCACTTGACTCTTTTACTCTTCTATTCCTTCCGTTGTTTTTAGTCTCCAAACTTTTTCACACGTCGCTTATAAGTTAGCAGTTAGAAGTCCTTGAGTTTGAGCATTACTTGCCTGGTGTGGAGTAGATTGTTTCCACTTCTTCAAGTTTTTGTCATAGCCTGCCCTCCTGGTATACGCCATTTTGTCTACATATTAGTATCATTGCCTGCAGTCCTTCTTTTCTCCAAAAGAGGGAAGTGTTCCAGTTTCGCCACTCCAAGACCACACCATCTCCTCCTCCGCCTCCCTTCTTGTCGCACAATCATCTACCCAGGAGGCCATTTTCTTTAGATATAATCCCAAATCTTCTCAAGATTTTATTTCACCCCAAGACAACCTCACTGGTGTCCCTTGCAAGCCTCCCTTTCAAGATCTCCTTATCTGCTATTCCTGTCCTACACCCCTTCTTGCTAAGTATTTGTCTGCTGTTCAAATAAACGTCCCCCCCCCTAGTGTGGTTAGACCACATCCCTTGTGTCCTGCATTTGGATCTTCTCATCTCACCATCTGACTGTTAAACAAAACTGCCGATCCAACTGTGTTTTAACTGAGCACGAAATTCTATTTTACGTTCCTGACAATTTGTGGCTTCAGTGGTGTTGGTGTCAATTTACTTCCGGTTTATGTAATGCATAACGCTACCTAAAAGATCATTTGTCTATCAGTTACGTCATCATGTCAATATTAACTTTAAGAACTCAGTCTATTTATTCAAAAGTATTTCCATAAACATTTAAAGGTGTTCCCTTTCATTCACTCCCTGAGTTCGAAAATTGGCTACTTTTCAGGACACCTGCCTCAATATATTATTCTAAGAATGTTTTTGGAGGTAAATAAATGTTTCATTCGACACAAATGAGCACTAAGAGAATTAGTTTTGTTGATGTGTAAATGAACATGAATGGAAAGATGTAGGTTTCAGAAGATATTTGGGGAACACATTTTAAGCCATTGGTCATAATCAACACATACTTGTTACCAACCCTTTTATTTTACGTTTTTGAACCTCATAGATATGCATGATGCCGGAGTAACACATCGGGAAGAACGGGAGATTTCCCGAAGGGGCAGCTCATGTCAAAGTTGGGTTTGGGCTGGCCGAATAAGAAAAAATATTTTGGACATGTATCTGTCACTTGCACTCTCTAAACATACTCATGTATTTATTCTCTAGTGAGCTATTTGGCCATAATCATCATAAGACCAACATCGTAGAAGATTAGGTGAGTTCTACCATTCGGGAGAATTCTCCCCTGCCATATTTTAAGTTGGTTTGGCCCATAACCATTCTTCTTTTCTGGAACGGTAAAATTAACAAAGAAAAGCACAGATGAAATGAATCAGGTATGTTGGAGGGCCAAAAGGTGTTGGCCTCCATGTGACATCACTGTTTCGTAAAATGGTATTACGTTTGGATATTATTTGTGGGCAACTGATCTCATAATTACAAGATCAGGTTCTTGTAATTACTAGAAAAGATCTGATAAATAAAAAGGAAACATATGCTATATTCTGTAATCAGCAATGGCAATGAAAATGACACTCAAACAATTAATTTATCTGCTATTGTTGGTGATAGAAATGAGTGGAGAAGTGTTGTGATAGGCTAGTGGGATGTTTGGACGCGTTCTAAGGGATGGGCAGGGCACCCGTATGATGCGGCAGGGGTAAACCAGTCAAAGCTGTCAGGCAACTTGGGTGCCGAGGTGCTTAACTTGTTGGGGGTTTTGGGCATTTGGGTTGGCCATTGTCCAAAAAAATTTGTGTGTTTTTTTTGCTACTTTTTCCCTTTTTATTTTCTTTTTTTTTTGTATGTGTTGTCTTGCTGTCGGTCACCCCTCTCAAGGGATATGACCAGGGTAGATAGATAAAAATTGCTACCTTCTCGGTTCAAGACACCGAAAAACACCAATGTTTATGAAGACACTGGGTGTTATTATTATTAGTTTTTCAACTTTGCATAGGTACATCAAATTCTCATGATTGTTCAGGTAAGCCCAGTCTTCTAGATGTAGCAGGAAAGATCTCATAATCATGATAAAAAATGAATTAAAAGGAAACATCTGCTATGTTGGATTATTAAAAGGTGCCATACAGTTCTTATTGCTTCTCTGCTTTTAAATGTGTGAAAACTAGGCTAAGAAGCTTACTGTCTCAGGAACCTTTGGAGGCCTACATGCAGATGTACACTGAAAAGGAAATGTTCATGTCTATAGACAATGGCATTGTCATTAAGAAAGTTGCATGGACCAGTGCTTTGTTTAGGAGGATTTTAATGCTTTATGTAGCCAATTTAAAATGTGTATCGTGAACAGTGTTCCCTCTAAGCTGCGCGCGTGCGCAATTGCGCACTGCTCGCACATTCTCAGCGACTCCTCATACACACAAGATATCTATTAATATATCAAGAATGGTTATCGAATGAAAAATTAAATGATAAAACAAATAGCGAGTACGGAAAAATGTAGCCAGCGATTTGAATGTTGGTCTTGAGTGCAGTATACATTAAAGGTGGGGGTGCATCATTTGAGATGTCCTTAAAAAGTTGAAAGGTAAATACTTTATCTATTAAGTTTGCCTTACAATGCCTGACTGAGTTCTAAGAACCCTTATGCTTTATTTTCCACTGCGCCTATTTGCTTTAATCTAAATCTTAGAAGAGCTGTTAGGGACAGAACACATTCGGTTCCAGGAATGGGGGCTCTAGGGAGTGCTGGGGAGTGACGTCTTGCTCATCCCGACGGTTTTTTGATTTGATTTTGTATGTTGGTGTGGCATGAAAATAGTGAAAGTAAGAAAAGGTTAGCTACAAGCAGTGTTCCCTCTAAGCTGCGCACGTGCGCAATTGCGCACTACTCGCACATTCTCAGTGCACAAGAAAATCTAGCCAGCGCACAAAAATGAGGGCTCAAAATTACTAATTAAGAAGCGACTTAAGTCAAAGTTACAGTGCATGAAGGTAAAAATACACGGGTTCCCCTGACGTTGTGTCTTAAATGCGGTATTTTTAAGTCGAGTCGAAGTAGAACGAAGTTGAGTAAAGTTAGTAAAGTTTGTCGAGAACCGGCTTCTTCGGCTCAGCTCACCAAAAGGAACCGGCTCTTTCGGGTCCTAAACGGCTCTTCAGGTTGTTTTTGCTTCTTTAATCCCAACATCATACAACAGATATTATGTTAAATTATGCACAAAATTATGCAGGATTTGGACAGGCAAAATCCCCCCCCCCCTGCTAAAACAGACTCTGTTGGAGATACAGACTTGTAACTTGTAGAGTAACCTTCTGTGGCATTAATAAGTCAGCACAGTGAATTTGGGGTCACTTGGAGTTTTTATTCATGAGTTAGCAGGGGGGGGGAGGATTTTGCCTGCCCAAATCCTCCCCCCCTGCTAAAACAGACTCTGTTGGAGATACAGACTTGTAACTTCTAGAGTAACCTTCTGTGGCATCAATATGTCAGCACAGTGAATTTGAAAACTTTCAGACGTTTTTCATAATACTACTATTATTATTATTAATAGTAGTAATAAAAACGAACTAGATTGGTCGAACACCTATTCAGTAACACATCGCATAGTGGAGGTATTCCTCTGTAGTTGGATCCCAAAACCAAAGAGCATAATAAGGTTTAAAGCGTGTCTTATTTTGCAAACAGTATAGGCAGGGAAGTCCGATTTTAAATGGAAAAAAAAACTATTTGTTTACACCGCGGGATCCAATGCAACCAGGGTTTCATTCACAATAAAAAAGACATTACATACGGATATTATAGTAAATCAAATAAATATTATTTGTGTACAATTAGTTGTGATCGCGGAAATCATAGCGTACATTGACATTGGTGACTTTTGCATCCGCGTTAACAAACGCAATTTGTAGAATACGATCGCGCTTCGCGCTTTATTGTTTAAATAAACGCGTTATATCGCGCTTTATTGTTTAAATAAACGCGTTATATAGACTAGGATCTCCCAATTGTTATAATTAGCTCGCTTTATTGTTTTAATAAGCGTTTTATATAGAATATGATCGCTTTTGTTGGAAGCGCAGCAGAATAGCAGAATGCTGCAGAGGAGTCGGATTTGGGCACAACACCGGCTTCGGGCTGTAAAAGGGGCCCACCCCGGTCCTGGATATGCACTGCAGATTTTGCTTGAAGTACAATTCTCTCTTTCGATTTACCATATATGTTAGTGATGTACCTTCTATTTTTGCCACAAGATAGCAGCAGAATGCAAGAAAATAAAACGTGAGTTTTTGTACAGTGCTGTACTTTCAGTCAACCAGAGGATGTGGTTGAGAAAAGTAACATAACCCAGAACCGTGATAAAATAAAATATGTGTATTCAAAAGTTATTAGAAATATATACATTTTGCTTCAATTTTTCAACAAATAGGTTTCATTGTTGTCGATTTTACACAATAGCATACAACTTACAACAGTAAAGGAGAAAATCGGTAGGCCTACTGGTGCTAGACAGCAATATCAAATTTCTGGTTATTTTACATGGCAGTTTGATCAACGTATTTGTTTTCAAATACGTGATTCTATCAAAAATGCATAATCATTTAAACTGAGGGTGAGGCGTTTATATTTAGAAGCTCAACATAATCAGCAGTATGAACGTGCATTTGTTTTAGGGGGGAAAAGGACCATTTCATATGTATGTCAAGAGGGAAAGGGTCCTCATGTGCGGATAATGAAACTAAAAATTGCATCGTATTCAATTGTGTCATACATTAACAGATTTATTGAAAATTGAACATTGTCCTGTCTGGAGTTAGTCAGGATAAATATTTGAAATTTGGAAAATAACGGTTGCCAATTATAGATTGATTACTGTCAAAAGAATTTAATGCTCTTAGACCACAGTTTATAGTACGTGCTTCTGGGGGAGAGAAAGATGTTAAGGAGTGTACTTTTAAAAGAAATCTCAAAACGACACTTTGTACTATTTGATCTATAATGGGGATTTTGAATTATTTCCAAAATAAACATCAATATTTATGACTATTGTTGTTGTTTTCCTCAAAATTGAAAGAATTGTAAACCACTCGTATAACAAACATAATCTGAAATAATATCGTACATGAAAACATGGTTTCACAAACTGTTCAACTGGCAATTTAGATCAAGGCATACTTCTTCCTTGAAAGTGATGTTTCCCATTCGATATATGCTTTAGAGAAGGGGTGGGCAATCTACAGCCCGCAGGGCACATGCAAGACTTTTTAATTAGGCACGATTAATAAAAAAAAAAAACAACCCTACTAATAATTTTTTTTTGTGCCACTCTTGTCCCCAGTGTTGTAGTCCCTCTCATGCTCAGAGTCCCATCTGGATTACCGAGCTTCTCACCTTATCTATAAAGGAGAGTCCAGCCATATTTTAGAGGAAACCCATTTCAGCTGCTTGTATCTTGTCCTTTTTGTCATGACCCACAGTTCAAAACTATAGGTGAGGGTGGGAACCTAGATCGACCCGAAAATCAAGAGCATTGCCTTTTGGCTCAGCTCCTTCTTCACCATGACAAACCCATAGACGGCAGACGCTGCACAAATGCGTCCGTCTATCTCCCGTTCCATCGTCCCCTCACTTGTGAACAAGACCTCAAGATACTTGAACTCTTCCACTCTAGTCAGGGTCTCTTCCCCAACCTGGAAGGAGCATGCCACCCTTTTCCGGCTGAAAACCATGGTCTCAGACTTAGAGGTGCTGATCTTCATCCCAGCCACTTCATACACGGCTGCGAACCACTCCATTGAGTGCTGAAGATCAAAGCTTGAGGAGGCCAGCTGCACCACATCATTTGCGAAAACAGAAATGCTATGCTATGGCTTCCAAACCCGACCCCTACCCTGCCAAGACTGCACCTAAAAATTCTGTCCATAAAAGTTATGAAGAGAATTGTCACAAAGGGCAGCCCTGGCAGAGTCGAACTCCCACAGGAAACAAACTCGACTTACTGCTGGCAATGAAGACCAAACTCTGTTACCAGGCATACAGGGACCGCACAGCCCAGATAAGAGTGTGCGATATCCCATACTCCTGAAGCATCCCCCACATGGCTAACCATGTACCCTTGAGAACCCTACAGACTGTGCAAAGCTGGTCCACTGTTTCAAGGCCTGGACAAAAACTACATTGCTCCTCTTGAATCAGAGATTCGACTTCATAACGGACCCTTCTCTCCAGTACCCACAAATAGACCTTACCAGAGAGGCCGAGAAGTGGGATACTCCTGTAATTGGAAAACACTCTTTGGTCCCAATGACACACCCACAAGATCCAGAGCCTTAGTGAACCCCGGGCGGATATCATAAAACCCTGGGGTCTTGCCACCGAGGAGCTGTCAATACATTAAGACAGACAATTTACAAAAAAATCTTGTACTGAATTACTAATATTGTGCCAGCAAAGTCCTTAGATCTAAAAGTAGTTTTGTTACTCTTGTCTTGTGCACACGACGTGAGCAAAAATCCTTTAATTGACTCTGGTCGGGGATAGATAGGAGCAACTATCTCATTACGGCCTCAAACGCGTGGCTACTATTTATTCAAGAGCATGTCATTACCCTCCTCTGCTCACCCACTGCCTAGACATAATAAGCACAGCCATTATTTTAATTTGGTGGCCTTGTCCTCTGGTGCCAAACAGCAAATTAAAGAGGGGTCATGTTAGCTCCGTCGGTGGTATGGAATTATTAGTGTCCAAGACCCAGATGAAATCTCGGAAGAGAATGAGTAAAATTGATGGCGCATTTAAAAAAAAACTTAAAATGTTTTGATTTTTGGCACAATATCTAGAAAATGAATAAACTAAATTTATACATTACATATATTCCTGAATGTATATCCCTGATGGGGGGAAAATATCAATTTTTTTCAAGTTATTTCATTTTTTTCATGGTTAAGATGCAAGAAATTAAGTGACGTCCTTTTTTTTATCTCAGTGAGACAGGTCTCCAGATCCCCACAAATTGATAGGGCAGTTCCCTCCATAGGGACATACATTTGAGTGTCCTATCTGCATGGCAATGGTAACTATGGCAATGGAAGCATATACATACTTAAAAGGATGGGGCTGAGTACTTATCCCTGCGGAATGCCACAAGTAACACCAATTGTCACGAGACGTGGTGGCGTGGAAGGTGACCGGACCAGAACGGAGGCAGGAGGCATGAAGGGAGAACTCAAATGCGTTGACGATCCATAGGTTTTATTTAATAAAATAAAAGTCGCCCAATACTCCGGGGCAAAACAGAACAATACAGAGTTCCTCCGGCACGAACTTAACGGGACATGGCATAACAGACTAAAACAGGACAAGGCATAACAGACTAAACAGGACAAGGCATAACAGACCGGGACTGTGAATAATGAGTAGTAATGAACCAGCACCCGCCAAACCCAAAATCCAGCCTTAAATTGCAGAACAGCAATCAGCTGATCTGCTTCAGCTTGAGTTCGGGGGCGTGGCATACTGGTCGTCATGGCGACCGTGACAGAGCCCCCCTCTTAAGGGACAGCTCCCGAGGTCCCAAAAAAGAAAAAATTACTACCTCGCGCCCCGGAATGTTGACGATCGCGATTGGGGCAACCCTGCTCCCTCCTCCGAACACGCAGGAACGGGGAGAGGCAGGCGCCATCTGCGTCGGGCGGATCGGAATCGGCGCTCGGCAGGGGGGGTCTGGTGGCCAACTGGACAGGGGATGACAGACAGGCAGAACCGACGAGAACAGGACAGGCAAAAACAGGACAGATAAACAGGACAGGCAAAATCAGGACAGGTAAACAGGACAGGCCGATGCAGAAGAGTCGCACTCAGGACAGGCCGATGCAGAAGAGTCGCACTCAGGACAGGCCGATGCAGAAGAGTCGCACTCAGGACAGGCCGATGCAGAAGAGTCGCACTCAGGTCAGGCCGATGCAGAAGAGTCGCACTCAGGTCAGGCCGATGCAGAAGAGTCGCACTCAGGTCGGGTCAGATGCAGAAGCGTCGCACTCAGGTCGGGTCAGATGCAGAAGCGTCGCACTCAGGTCGGGTCAGATTCAGAAGCGTCGCACTCAGGTCGGGTCAGATTCAGAAGCGTCGCACTCAGGTCGGGTCAGATTCAGAAGAGTCGCACTCAGGTCGGGTCAGATTCAGAAGAGTCGCACTCAGGTCGGGTCAGATTCAGAAGAGTCGCACTCAGGTCGGGTCAGATTCAGAAGAGTCGCACTCGGGGGTCAGATTCAGAAGAGTCAGACTCAGGGGGGATCAGATTCAGAAGAGTCAGACTCAGGGGGGATCAGATTCAGAAGAGTCAGACTCAGGGGGGATCAGATTCAGAAGAGTCAGACTCAGGGGGGGATCAGATTCAGAAGAGTCAGACTCAGGGGGGGATCAGATTCAGAAGAGTCAGACTCAGGGGGGGATCAGATTCAGAAGAGTCAGACTCAGGGGGGGATCAGATTCAGAAGAGTCAGACTCAGGGGGGGATCAGATTCAGAAGAGTCAGACTCAGGGGGGATCAGATTCAGAAGAGTCAGACTCAGGGGGGATCAGATTCAGAAGAGTCAGACTCAGGGGGGATCAGATTCAGAAGAGTCAGACTCAGGGGGGATCAGATTCAGAAGAGTCAGGACAGGACAGGAAAGACTGAACAAAATCAGTACAGGGAGAGTCAAGGCAGGCATGGGAGTCGAACAGGCAGGCTTGGGAGTCGAACAGGCAGGCTTGGGAGTCGAACAGGCAGGCTTGGGAGTCGAACAGGCAGGCTTGGGAGTCGAACAGGCAGGCTTGGGAGTCGAACAGGCAGGCTTGGGAGTCGAACAGGCAGGCTTGGGAGTCGAACAGGCAGGCTTGGGAGTCAAACAGGCAGGCTTGGGAGTCGATCAGGCAGGCTTGGGAGTCGAACAGGCAGGCTTGGGAGTCAAACAGGCAGGCTTGGGAGTCGATCAGGCAGGCTTGGGAGTCGAACAGGCAGGCTTGGGAGTCGAACAGGCAGGCTTGGGAGTCGAACAGGCAGGCTTGGGAGTCGGAGTCGGCCCGACGGGCAGCGGAGTCGGAGTTGGCCCGACGGGCAGCGGAGTCGGAGTAGGACTTGCACGCAGGGGAGACGGAATAGCAGGCAATCGGCACGGGAGTCGGGCAGGCAGGCATGGGAGTCGAACAGGCAGGCTTGGGAGTCGAACAGGCAGGCTTGGGAGTCGAACAGGCAGGCTTGGGAGTCGAACAGGCAGGCTTGGGAGTCGAACAGGCAGGCTTGGGAGTCGATCAGGCAGGCTTGGGAGTCGAACAGGCAGGCTTGGGAGTCGAACAGGCAGGCTTGGGAGTCGATCAGGCAGGCTTGGGAGTCGAACAGGCAGGCTTGGGAGTCGAACAGGCAGGCTTGGGAGTCGAACAGGCAGGCTTGGGAGTCGAACAGGCAGGCTTGGGAGTCGGAGTCGGCCCGACGGGCAGCGGAGTCGGATTCGGACATGCACGCAGGGGAGAGGGAATAGCAGGCAATCGGCACGGGAGTCGGGCAGGCAGGCGTCAATTCTTCGTGGGACCCCATTCGAGGCACAGCAAGGGCCACGACGGGCGGGGCCGTGGTTCGAACGGGCAGGGAAGGCCAACTCAGTAGGCGCCTGCCGAACTGCGCTCTCCAGCTCTCCCCAAGTCGCGCTGGGATCGTTCGCTGAGTTCTATTTGTTGGCTGGTTCATTCTGTCACGAGACGTGGTGGCGTGGAAGGTGACCGGACCAGAACGGAGGCAGGAGGCATGAAGGGAGAACTCAAATGCGTTGACGATCCATAGGTTTTATTTAATAAAATAAAAGTCGCCCAATACTCCGGGGCAAAACAGAACAATACAGAGTTCCTCCGGCACGAACTTAACGGGACATGGCATAACAGACTAAAACAGGACAAGGCATAACAGACTAAACAGGACAAGGCATAACAGACCGGGACTGTGAATAATGAGTAGTAATGAACCAGCACCCGCCAAACCCAAAATCCAGCCTTAAATTGCAGAACAGCAATCAGCTGATCTGCTTCAGCTTGAGTTCGGGGGCGTGGCATACTGGTCGTCATGGCGACCGTGACACCAATAGGTTGAGAGGTCATATCGTAGAATCTAACACAAAATCTGAGAAGTAGGACCTAAACTAAGGTCAATCCATTTTTCCAGGTGCTGTAGTAATATATTTCCAATAAAAATGATATTAAAATCTCAAAAATAGTCACAAAAATATACATGTGAAATGTAACTGAATGTAAACTGGCTTTATGTTGACAAAAACATGTTATGCAATCAAAACGGAATTATTTGCCTTTGTGGGGAACTGGTGTACCAAAAACTCATCAAAACTGACAAAATAATTTTGATGATGATAAATTCAAAATGTATTGTGCAAAAAATGCAATTAATTTCCCGATGTATTCAGACATTTTCAAATTATTCTTTTGTTAAATTTTCCAAGTGCAGTGTCCATAACTATTTCTGTATTTAGCACTACACAGGGCACACCACACGATAGGGCGCGGCCACATTACAACAAGATAGACAAGCAAGCAAGTGTGCATTTTTAAAAATAAAACGGACGCAAAAATGAGTTTTGTTCTGTTGTATTTAAGTATTTATTGCAAAATAAAGCAAACAGATACTGTAAAACAAAATTAAAAAGAGCTGGTGCTAAATAGTTTGGCACTTGTATTTTTTACCACTAATCCATAACATAACCATCAAACTCCTCGTCCTCTGTTTCGGACCAGAACAGCTTTGCTAAATCTCCATTAAAAGTTTAAATTTCCTTACTTTCAGAATGACCCTCCAAATGCCTGAAAATAGTCCGGGCAGACAATTTACCCCAGGTGTTGACAATCCATTCTTCTCATTATAAACCTCTGGAATATTTTGCATCACCGTAGTCCTGCTCGGGTGGAAAAATCACATTGTCTCATGACACGAAAGCACCAAGAAGATAACAATAACTTTCAAAATGCTACATATGCTACGGCGTTAGCGTCCATGAGTGCTTCCGCAAACAATGCATTGCGTGTGACGTCACGTGTCCTCTTCTGCTTGAGGGAAACTTGTGGCGTTCACACGGGAGAAGGCATAAAAGTCACAGGAAATTGCATGCATGTCGCATTTAGTTGGAGATGTGAACGATCTCACAAAAACATCAATTTTCACACAAAAATGTCTTGGGACTTAACTTGGCCAGGACTCGAACCTCTGACTTTCCACTCTTGGGGGCTGGTCCCAACCCTTAGACCACAGAGCTGGTTTTCGTCCACTGCTTTACACACATAGGGCGTGCTGCTCGATAGTGTGCCGCACAATTTAAAGGAAATGAAACTTTAACTTTGACCTTATGGTCATTATGGGTTATAATTAGTAGCCCTTCACGCTAACAAAACGTAGCTCTTAGCTTCGAACAGGTGCCCTCAGGTTTAAAGCTAGCATTTTGAAGACTACAAGTTATGTTCACAGTTTTCTTAATTGAAAACATTTCCAATTTATAAAATCACACATTTAAATGCTGTATGTTGTGAACCCTGATTTCTTTTTATATTTACTGTATAATGCACAAACGTCTGGTTGACTCCATGCTGTAAATTTTCTTGGATGTCCACCAACAGTTTTGCCCACTAACCTTGACAGGATCTTAAAATCTTACATCAGTGCCAATTGTGCGTTAAATGATCAAACCTCCTTGTCGTATGGTTGATAGCCTGTGTCTGTTTAACAGGTGTGACAGTTTCAAACGCATCAGTTACTGTAACATTCATGGCCAAGGTGCCATTCAACATAAGCAGGTTTCCTAACTCCTCTTTGAGTGTGTGTGTCTCTGTGTGCAATCTTTTGTGCCACCGAATAGCCTCAAACGGCCTTTGGAGATGGAGGAAAGAAAAAAATACAGAATAAAAGGTAAATTGAGTATTCAGCAGGCAGAGTGTTTATTTGAGCAGTTGAACGAGTCAACTTAACAATTCCAACACAAGCTTTTTAGTTTCTGGCTGAAATCAATTTTCTGTGTTATCGAATGTGAGGGGGATGCAAGAAGAAATCACATCAGTCTGAAATGACGACCACTTAGCTGCAACTGCTATGAAACAGCAAGGCGAAACAATAGTGTTAAAATATTGAATGGATAGTTGCACCTGATAAAAGCTTCTCAAAAGCAATGAATGGAATGAATTGAGCGTGTTTCATTGGGGAGCAGACATCCTTCAGCTTCGATTGTTCATCTGCATGAAATCCACATAAAAGGATTGGGACTGCATCTATTTACATTTCTAAGGAGGGGAAGGACTGTAAAAAAAGGAAATATAAAAAAATCATATCGGGGACCCTGGTGCAACTTTTAAACAGTCACTTGAAACCATCAGTATGATTTGAAATCCAAATTTCAAACCATACCTTTGATTTGAAACACAAAGAAGAAGGCGTACCCTCTAAATTTTCAACCTTACCTATAAATTGAAAACTTGAAGGCGGGGAGTGTCGTTTGAGGTGTCCTCTAAAAATTTAGGAATAAGATGACGGAGGGTGTGATCATGACTTTAAGCCAGGTGATGGCGGCAGAGAGTAACAAAGATTCAAATTACGGAAGGAGCCATTACAAATTTTCAAAACCAAAATCTATGGAAACTTTGAAAATATTTACCTGGAACCGTTTTCAAACCATGACTTGAAACCTCTGCTTGGCAGGCTCATTAGAAACCTTGATTGGATTTAAAACCTACAAGAAAGCCAAAATTGAAAACCTTAACCCTTGTTTTAGAAAGTAAATTCAAACAGTAACTCTATGTTAAAATCTTACTTCGAAGGCCCCCAAGATGACTGTAAAAACAAATTGTAACTGCAATATCAAACCCTAACTATTTAAACCCTCAAGGTAAATTGAAACCATGAATGGAACCCTCACCTTGCTCAAAATCCAAACTCATTTTACGAATCATTGTTTGAAACCCCAATGTTGACATTAAACCATATTTCTAATCCCAACAGTCGAGTGAGACAAAATAAAACCCAAGATTTGCCTTAAAATGTCACTCAGGAAAGAAAAAAACTAATTTGAACAACATCGTCTGTATTGAACATGCAACAAGAAGTTCAGAAATCAAAACCTACACTCACACCCTTTTTCAAAATAAAACCTAATTTGAAAAAGGAAAAAAGCTTATTTTTATTTAACATACATCTTTTTACATGGTTTGTTAAGGTTATGGTTGTTGGATTTTGATGAGACTTTCCCCTTGGCTGCTGTAGTTAGCTTTTCGACCTTTCTCCGATTTTATTCTCGCCATGTTCCCTCCCATGCGAAGATGACATGTTTGCCCTCAGCCAATAGCGTGTTAACTGTCATTGTCAGTCAGCTCCCAGCAATGGAGCCCAATCCTACCAACCTTCCACCCCCCAACTCATGGAGATACCCCCGAGGCGATTCTTCCCACCCTCCTTCGTTCACCTGTCTGTCAAGCTCAGTTCCTCCTGTGCACCACCAATAACTCAAAAGCATCACTTTTAGTATAGGTCGTGGCAAATGAAATGAAAACTAAGACTTGGGCCTGCACAGCACCCAAACTTGATGAAAACTGGAAATTCTGTGCACATGAATGATTCGATAGAACGATTGTATGTGACCTTTAGCTTGCCTAATGTAAAATAAAACCTTGAACACAATCTCAGCCCAAAAGCAACAATTTGAACGCCTCTACTTTTCTTTTAATGATATCCTGATTTTGAAACCATTGCTAACAACCTTGAAGAAGAAATAATTGAAATCCTTAATAAATAAGTATTTAGCCGTGTATGAGAGGTTTTCCGGTAATCATGTATTTGTGCAATCGAAAACTATCCCTGACCACAATCGAAAACATTGGATGCAATGAGAATTGAACCTGGGTGACAAGGATGGGAGCACTAAATGTTACTCACTACACGATCATTACTATAGATACCATACCAAAAGGCATCCGATTTTGTCTCATTATCACAATATTTTTAGTCATGGTACCAGAAAAGAATGTTAGAGAATGGAGATAGGAGAAAGTTGTTTTGAAAGATATTAATACATGTAAACAAGCAGGATAAGGAAAACAACTCTTTGGTGTATCTGATGATGAATAGGACATTAAAGTCAGTGTAAATTTTATTTTAGTATTGTGTTTATAGTTTACATTGTAAATGTAATATGTATGTAAAATGTACTAAATTATTTCAATCATGGCCTCATGTTTTCAACGTTTGTCACTTAACATGCTTAGTTTAAGCTGAGAAGTGAAGCAAAATGTTATACCGATTTTAAATTAAATATTAGGGATGAACGTTTTACACAAGTGCTCATTATACACAAATAAATACTGCACTTAATGGCTTTTGGCTTTTTAAATGTAACTCTGGAAAAGTTCTCTTGAAATTCTAACTTTGACTTGAAAAGCAAATTTGGAAATTACAACTTTTTTTCATTCCTTATGTGTCACGGTTGCCATGGCGCCCAATAGGCCCCACCTGCATGGCGCCAGCTGCGGCTCGTTGACAGATTGGCTTTCCGTCTATTTAAGCTCAGTTCTCTCACTCTTCCTTTGTCAGTCCGTCAACAAACCTCTGCCCCGCAAGACGCGGGTTTTGACTCGGTCCTGTTTCCTGTTGGTATTTCCTGTCCGGTATGGTTCCCGTTTATTTTGTCTTGTTTAATATCGGTTTCCAGTTTTGTTCCCGCCTAGTTTGTCCTGTTTAATTTCGATACCCTGTTTTGAGCAAGGCGCTTGTCGGGAGCAAGAGATAGGTTATGAGGCCTGCGTGGTGTTTTATAGGTGGGAGGCGGGTGTGTGACTTCAGCATGATTGGACAACCCTAGGCCAACTCATCCCTTGGGGAGTTCAGTCACTTCCTGTCAGTGGAGTCGGCTGGCGGCATTTCTCCTACACCCCATGGGGGGAAATAGAAGAACTGTGTACCTTGTATCAAACAGATAAAAAAGAAACAAGGATGACTTTTACAAACAATTTATGATTGCATAGACTTCATCTAAAAGTAAGATGATAAAATTTTAAGTTATTTATTTCTATACCACTGTTAGTACGCGTAGAAAAAATGCTGTTTTTTTTTAAAACAAAAAACATGTTAAATGTTGCCAATCAAATGTTTCATAAGCTGTACAGAAGCGTCATTTATTCAGAGACTTGACTGTGCCTCACCAGACATGAGCTTCACTGCATCCCACTGGATTAAACCCTCCTACTTCATTAAAACCCCAATCAAACTCTGTATCTCAATTTCAAAACCTTAGACATGTATATACGTCGAAGAATTATTTTCGATGCCAATGGTGAAACGTCTTTCTTATTTGTTTTGACTGGTTGCTAAACCAATTAAAGTTAATCAATGCATGCAAAATCTTATCAAGTTTAAATTTAAAAAATGCCACCCGAATAATGAAGTGAGGCCATTATTCTAAAATCCTTGAGGTGACTCGACCCACCTGATCAATATGGTTTCATGGGTTAGGCGTCATACCTGTGACCTAAAGATTGATAAAGCACGTTCTCTTTTTGAACATTTTCCCTCCACACATTCATCCATCTGAGCCTGGAGGCCATTCATTATTATCCTGCCCATCTCCAGGACCGATCAATGGAAAATCTAGATTAGAGGGAGGACTCCATTAGGGAAAATGTGGTTGGCCTTTGTGACAGTATTAAAGGAATTGCAATACACTGTGAAACCTGAGGGTTAAAACCTTATTTTGACTTTTACCCACTGCTTTAATTCAGGATGATGCATTCTAACCATAATTTAGTACCTCAATTGTGGCTATAATGATTCCTGGTTCAAGCTAAAATCTGACGATACAACTTGGAACTTACTTTTCGATCCCTGACTCCCGTATGAAACTGGGGAGGAACATGTACTGATACCAGGTGTTTGATATTGGCCCCAATCCAAATTTTTGTACAGATCTTGGTACTCGGATTGTAGCCATTACCAGTATTGGCTGTCTTCCTGTGGCTTAAATGAAACAAACGGTAAAGTGTCATATTAGTAGGTTCCTTCTCTATCACTCTATCGCTCCTCTGTTGCTCTCTCCTATCCCTCTCAATATTACCTTATTGAGTCATTCACTTCTGGATTCAATATTCCTCCTCACAAGTCTCGATTTCCCTCTTAAATCAACTCTCCTTTGTCACTTTTTAAACACTCTGTTTCCTTAGTTCGGTGCTAGTTCGTAGTCTTCCATGTCACATCTCAAGCAATCTTTTCACAGATTCTTGTTATTGCAGTGTACCAAACCCTTGCCTGCGCTTTCCGAATACAAGTACCGCCTGACCAATACTTGTACTCTCGCCTTTGCTGTTTAGGTTTCCTGAAATGACGACCCCTTACCTGCATCGTGGACCCTGACTGTTGTGTCGCCACCTGACTTCCCGTATAACGGACCCTGTACAAATCAACGTTTATGTACATTGCCCCCTCATCACCTGGACTAAGTTGTTGACAACAGACAAGTTTAAGTATTTCTTTAAAACTGTCATATTTTGCATAGGAAAGGGAAATCAATATGCTGATGGTATTAGTACATAGATTGTATCGGTATTGCTGACTACTTAAGATTAGTATTGTGTATATATGTTTTCCTGAGGAATGATGATACCGGACATCCCTATATGAAAATCTCACCAAACACTCTTAACTTAAATAAGTAAAACCATTTTTAAAGAAAATGTGGTAGCTGTACTTAAGATTTTAGTATCAGTAACATTCTGAATGAAGGTAGTGTTAAAAATCCCTACTCAAACTATACTTTAACTTGAGTAGGTAAAGCTTTAAATTAGAACATCAACTTTTGTTAGAAAACCTTGGTTAGAGGTAAAACCCAGATGAACCTACAGGGTATCCTGATTTCACCTATGACGATCGTTTGATGGTAGTTTTTCCTGTGCGGTCGCTGACACATGGTGTCACCATGGCGACACTCGATGTATGTGCCACCCCCATTAATGCAGCAAAATGACCCTCATTTGAATACAATGGGTATTCATTATAGACAACGACTAGGTCAAAGTGGGCAAATGACAGCGGGATGAAGAAATACTGGACACACATACACACAAGCACACATGGTTGGAAGGAGGGTTAAATAATTCAGCACAGCAGAAGAGATTTTGAGTGTGCACACATGTGTCTGTGGCCGTTATGAAGCATTAAATCATGTGTTGATACCATTAGCTAGCTGTCATGACTAAATATAGGATCACATACAAATGAGAATTGATAATCTAGAATTTTGTGTGGAGAAATGGAAAACTTGAGGTGAAGAAGTTTGCAGAGTGCAGTAGATTGTCATTCCAGCAACTAAATGTTTTGACATTTATTGCTGATTAGAGATGCATAATACTTACTTTTCCTACAGATAATAGCTACATTTTTTTTTCTGGTGACCATTACCTATCACTGATGATATCTACTTTTTTTGACGGAATGTTTTATCTAGAAAAAAAAAACACCCAAAACCCTTTTACCTTTATGTGTGTCTTTATTTTTGTTTTCAATTATAATAACACCGAGCTTCAGTAAACATGTCTCCAAAAGAGTAGAGTTGGAAGGATTAAAGTCTGACTTTATCAATCAATAAATCAGTATTTACTTAGTTTGTCGGTAATAACTACTGTTACGATATATTGCTATGAGCACGATAATACTGACATATAGATATTGCACAGAGTGCGTATTATTGTGGGTGTGTTCATTATGTGAAAATGAGTCACTTCTAAACATTTTACAAGTGCTCCAACACTTAATGTCACACATGCCTGGTAAATGAAAATATACCCCTCTTTCTTATCAAGTGGCGTTATCCTAGATTTCAACAATAGAAGGTATAATAAATCAAATGAATGCTGATGTGGAAACTACATAGAGAAAACATCACGTTTGGGCAATTATGGCTGTAAAGGTCTTTCATAGCGTCACACGTGAAGCAAATTTATGGCAGTGATCATTTGCTAAAGGCGTCCTAAGCATTAAAATGTATAAAGTACACATTGTGGATGTTTAGTAGAGAAAAGTAACACAATGTGTCAAGATTAAGGGACTCCTTTGAGCATATATACAAACTAGAGGTAAGATCTTGGGCCCGGGCCCGACCCGACGCGACATTTAGGCCGGGTCTGGGCTTAAAATGTCAATCATTTAGTCGGGCCGGTCCGGCTTCTCTAATGCAGTTTTTTTTTCCCCTTTTTTTCCCTACATTGTCGAGGATCTTCACAGCATGCGCTTACTTTTACTCAAGTAATTAATTAGATAAAGGAAATGCTTACCAAACTATCAGTTTAACACTAAAGCCAAAGAAATTTTCATTTTCGGCGTTGGGGTAAAGGGGGCGCGGCTTATTTTTTCCACCTCGCTCACGGCAGACGTCATTTCCGCTTCTCGCCAATAGTTACAAGCTTTACAAACTTTCTTTCGGCTTTTGGCCAAATATTTTACTAAATGCAGGTTTTAATCTGCAAAATATGATTTCCTTTTCATTGCCATTTAGTTAACTTTCATTTACATTTTCGTTCATTGCAAGGCAAAATGCGCATTTCGGCAATTTTGGCGCTGTGCACTCATGACTTGTGGGACTTAGCCCCAAGTAAACCCCAGGCTGCGTAGCACACACGGGCAAAGTAAAGCGTTATGTTTACTTTGGCGGCAAATGAAAATTTGGGTTTATTTTGGACTCGGTTATCAAATCAAGTTAATCCAGCGAGTTTGGGTGGGTTCGGGTTTATATACCTGTGACTGTAGTCTGGTTGGGCTGAATATTCTAGGCATGATCGTACCTGTAATACCCACAAATTGACATTAAAAGCGGTAGATTTTCTTTGTTTGTGCGAGTGGCAAACTTTTACCAAAATGGAAGTCGAATGCGATTGTTGGAGCAGTTTATACATGCACAAATACTCGTGATAGTTTCACACTGTGGGTAAATCAGATTTTTTCGGAGAGATGCGACCTGTATCCGATCTGTTACTGGTCGTATGAACGGAACACTTTCATAAATGGTCCTAAATCCACTACGTATCCGATCTTTTGGAATGTGACTGTTGTCTGAACGGTCAAGGCGCATTAATACAACCGGATCATCATGGATATGCAGGATACGTCACTTTTCTGCCTCTAACCAGGCAGAAGGAAGCGGATAAATCAACAACCACGGCGAACAAAAGCAGGGATTACATTAAATCACATATTCATGCAAGATGAACACTAGTTAATTTTGTAACTCACGGAACAGCCAACATCGCATTGCGGATTCACAACATGTCACTCAAGTTCATTCTTAAAGCGATAGTATGTCCCTAGTGGTAGTTAACGATATTTCCATTCAAATCCCACCACACAGACAATATTTAAGGGGAAAGCAAGGTTTTGGATTTAATAAATATTTTGGGTGGACAACGCTCCGTTTTTCAGATCCATGAGTTCTTCCTTAAACACTGGTGCATTGCGTGTGATGTCACGTTTCCTCTTGTTTGCTTGCGTGACAGTTGTGGATCATATACATGGGAAGATAAAGTTGCGTACAAATCGCTTCTAGTTGGTAATGTGAACGATCTCACTAAAACATCAGATTTCCCCAAAACAAGATGAAGCAGCTATAGACTAAAATACTAGTCTCGAGTCAAGATTTTTGTTGTTGTTTCTATTTGGAAAAGCTGTATATAAATCTTTTTTTAAAAACGTTAAGCGTTATTAGGGTAAGAAAAGTGGAAATATAACTCATAAAACGCTATATTTGGTAGGTATGATTTTCAGTCAGATGTTAATCTTAATTAAATCTGCAGTTACGCACAAACACTTAAAGGGGTGCGAAAAAAAGCATCCTGAAATCTAAAAACAAAACTGACTCATTAATGTCGGAAGCCCGCCAATCACAAGAGTTTGTACAATAATGAGCCATGTGACCAATTATGAACGACCTCTCCATGCCGATTTGGAGCACCTACGGCAGCTTGATTGGCTATTCTCCTCGTCCGACACGGAAGTGTCACTCCCGCCTTGCTCGCTCCTGTTGTCCGCCAGCCCTCGGACCAAGCAAGCAAGCCTTACTCTCCCTCTCTTTTCAAATAAAAACTGAGAAAACGAGCGCTATTGAGTCCTGTGTCCTTTTCTGGTCTGTGACACTCCAATAACCTTATGGAAAGGTGGAAAGTAGTCACGTCCATGTTGTGCTACTACCTGGGAAAATCCAAAATATTATAATAAGGACATTGAGCTTTAGAATATGAAGTAGTGTCAGCTAAAGTACTTAAAGTAACTAATTGTTGAGTGTTTTTATTTTCTATCAGGCTGATAACTGTGATATGATATTTGGATGTTATCGGTTTGATAACTCCTGGCCTGAAAACTATAATGCATCTCTATTGCTGGTACTTAGTGATTTACACTAAACCATGTGTTGCTTGTCCAAAGACATGAACATTTGCATCAAGATTGATCAAAAATGAAATAAAGAGTCAATGTTTGGCAATCATTGTTGGAAAATTCTGTGATTCAAAATTGAACTAGTATTTCTTACGTTTGATGCTTTTACTCACTGAATAAATCTTGTTTTTGTGGAGATAATCCTCACAAGAAGGTAGAGTGCCTTGTTCACAAAACCACGTCTTTCTCAATACACCCACTGGCTTTCTCCACTGAAATCGCAGCGCATTCAAAGACAAGACATGTAGTCGTAACTTTTAAATTTTGAAAAAAAAAAAAAAACTCTGGTGTGAGAGTTTTTCTTTTAGTTTTTCAGATGTTAACAACTACGTTTTGAGATTAAAGATTATGGGCCATCATTTATAAACATTTGGTCACAGTCTGATGCCTTACGTACCCTGGTCTGAGCTTGTATTTACATATATTTATGTTTTCCCATGTTCTAGTTTTTTTCTGCATTCAAAATTAGGATCGCCGAATAATGTTTTTTGTTGTTGTTGTTGTCTTCTTGCCCTTTGGCTCTAATCCAGATCCTCTTGATCACTGTGCAGACAACAACATCATCGTAGATTGCTGATATTCTCACGGTACTCTACGAAGTCCGTCTGTGAGTAAAAAGGTGCCTTGTTGTGTTTATAAGGTTTATCGTCGCTTAAAAAGGGGAATTGCAATCATTAATAAAGAGAGCAATTGGCTGAGTTTAACAGTCATGCATTCACACAAATTAATATATAATGTACATTTAAACAAATGGGGTAAAAATGCATAGTCCTATTGACTTATGTTAGCAGTAAAATACAATTATTATCACACTAACTTTTGTTATAAAAAGCCTGAGGGGAAAACAATAACAATTATTATGGCAATAAAAAAGCAATCATATAAAAGAAATTATATGTGCCAGCCCAAAACAGACATCTAACTGTAGTTTGTAATCAGTAAAGCAGGACCAGCCCAAGCCTCCATGGGGCCCTACGCAAAATTGGATTTGGGGCTCCTACTAGAACTCATTCCATGATCTACTCCAGAGGTGGCCAACTATTTGGAGTCAGGGGCTGTATGTGACATGTTATACTTCTTTAAAAATAGATTAGTTTCATCAAATTGGTTTATGATTATTATTTATTATCAAGTCCCTGTTTTAAGCACTTCATTTGTTATTTAGTTTTGAAGCATTATTGTTTTTAACAGGTTATTAGTACTTCTGAAGTCGGATTTCTACTGAAGTTCTGTAGTTTTTTGTAGTGTTGCTGTAGTTTTATTTTTCTACTACTTTTGTAGTATTTTGAATTGATTTTCTGCTGTATTTCCATGGTAGATTTTTTTTTTTACTATTTCTGTAGTACTTTTGCTGTATTTCAAAAGTATATTTTTGTTGTATATTTGTAATATATTTGTAGTATTTTTGTATTATTACAGTAGTTTTACGATTATAGTATTTTGTAGTATTATTTTA
Organism: Urocampus carinirostris; assembly: GCF_059441175.1. Lineage (NCBI taxonomy): Eukaryota > Metazoa > Chordata > Actinopteri > Syngnathiformes > Syngnathidae > Urocampus > Urocampus carinirostris. The sequence goes on along the minus strand of NC_142356.1, from coordinate 27,895,937 downwards.
GTAGTATTTTTTTAGTATGTTTTGTACTATCTCTGTTGTATTTTGTAGGATTTCCATATAAGAATATTTGTTGTAAACCTGTAGTATTTCTGTAGTACTTTTGTAGTACAGTGTTACTGTAGTTTTATTTTTGTAGTTTTTTTTTTTTATATTTCCATTGGCGATTTTTTGTAGTATCGCTATGGGTGTAATTTACAGTATTTTCTGTTGTAAACCTACCTTTTGGGTACCAAATAAGTTAACCACTCTTGGGGTCCCCCTAGTGGTTGCGGGGCCCTAAGCATCTGCTCATGCCTTAGGTCGTCTCTGCAGTAAAGTGTAAAAACTATTTTTTCTATTTTCCATCATCGTGTTCAGCCAGCAAAATTTTCAATTGCCATTTCATAAAAATATTCACAAAATTCACATCATTCTGTAGCAAGCAGACATATGTTTATACGCATGTGTTTTGGTTCAATTGAAGCAGGTAATCGTTTCCCCTCCGTTGACTTTTCCTTCGGCTGCTGTAGCGACAGCCTCCAGTTCCACCAATTTGCTTTGGGTTAGGAAATCCTTCCTTCCTTATTGCTCCAGCGAAGGTCGGGGGGTCCCGTCCCTGTGCGTTGAGCCGACCAGATGAACCAGGTTTTTCCAATGCTGGCGGTCTTGTGCCAGCTGTTCTGCATCCTCTACGGCAACTCCGTGTTGTTGGAGGTCGCCCGCAACGACGTCGAGCCATCGAGTGCGGGGTTTCCCTCGTGGTCGTCTCCAGCCTGCGGCCTTTGGGTCAAACTGGAGAATGGCTTGTGTCGGATGGTCTGGTGGTAGACGAAGGACATGGCCAAACCAGCGGGTGCGGCGTTGTGCGACCAAGGAAGATGCTTGGGGCTGGCACGTGCGGGCTCTGAGCTCCTTATTGGAGACTCGCTGGGGCCACCTGATGTTCTCGATGGTTCTGAGAGCCCTGCTATCAAAACCATCGATTCTTGTGGCCAGGGTGTCGTTCAGGGGCCATGTTTCTGAGCCATAAAGCAGGATAGGGAGTACGGCGAGGTTGTAAATGCGGAGCTTTGTCTTGCGTGCGATGGTCTGGTGCCGCCAGAGTGGTTTCCAGAGAGACTGCAGAGCAGATGCTGCCAGGGCTCTTCTGCGGAGAATCTCTGGTTTTAGGTCCCCATTGTCTGTCACCATGGACCCCAGATATACAAAGCTCTTGACAGGCTCTACAATGTCGCTACCAATTTGGATGGGAGGTGGATCTGGTCCATCACCGACATACATGAACTTGGTTTTCGTCCAACTCACTTGCAGGCCAAGCCGCGCTGCCTCTTCGCTGTAAATGCCCAGAGCTTCTCTCAGCTGGCTGTAGGAAGTGCTGAGAATGATGGTGTCGTCAGCATACTCCAGGTCAGTCAGGTGGTAGTTGCCGAAAGACACTCCGGGGATGCGCTCACTAACCCTGAACATCAGATGGTCGATGATGCAATTAAAAAGGTCGGGAGCAGCCACGCAGCCTTGGCGAACGCCGCTGGAGATAGCAAACCAGTCGGAGTCAATGCCGTTGATACGGACACAGCTCTCTGCGTTGCTGTAGAGCAGCTTGAACAGGGCTATGAAGTTGGGTGGTGCTCTGAGAGCTTGGAGGATGTTCCACAGTGAAGAGTGGCAGACAGTGTCAAAGGCGGCCTTCAGATCAATGAATCCGATATATAGATGGCGATCTTTACGGAATTCACGGGTCTTTTCTATCAGCAAACGGACGGCAGAGATGTGGTCCGTTGTGGAGCGGTTGGGCATAAAGCCAGCCTGCTGGGGACGGCGGCAGCTTCTGATTGCTGGAAGGGCACGGCTGAGCAAGATCCTGGTAAAGACCTTGCCCGGGATGGAGAGTAAGGTTATGCCTCTGTGGTTTCCACAGACAAGCCTGTCGCCCTTGCATTTCCAGAAGGGCAAGATGACTCCTCTGGTCCAGTCGGTGGGCAGCTGCTCCGATTCCCACACCTGGTTGAATAGGCGGGTTAGCCACTCCACCATGCCATCACCGCCGGCCTTGAGCATCTCGCCGGTAATGGCACAGATGCCGGGGGCTTTCTTGGTGTTCAGCTTCTTCAGAGCAGCTCTCACTTCCTCGGGTGTTACAGGGTCTGTGCAGCAGGTGTCGTTAGGAGGTGCTGTGCTCGCAGCCCCTAGGAGGGTGGGATCAGCCGGGATGGTGCTGTGCTGCAAGAGGAGGCTAAAGTGCTCCTTCCAGCGCTCGAGGCAGTTGGCTTCTGTCATGATGAGGTTGCCGTCTGAGTCCTTTACCAGGGCTGTCTTTATGTGTGGGCCGCTACGGGCTTGGCGTAGTAGACTGAATACGCGGCTCATGTTGTTGTTGTTGGCCGCGGACTCAAGCTGTTGGGCTTCTGCCTGCCAAAACCTCTCCCTATCTTCAGCAATGGCCACATTGCGCAGGCGATTCAGTCTCCGATACTCTGTGAGGTCGCCTCGGAGTCGGGCCTCACGCCGCTGGTCTATGATGTTTAGTGTCCTCTCTGATATCCAGGGCTTTCTCGGGGAGGATCGCGGGCGTCCGAGGACATTGTGAGCAGACTGGAGGACACTTTCCTTGAAGGCCGCCCAGTCTGTCAGCTTGTCAGGAGCCAGGGTATCAAGAGAGCGGCGGATGGAGCAACTGAAGTCTCTGGCGATGTTGGGGTCGCTGAGTCGGGAGGAGTCGAGGCGAGGCAGAGTCTTGTGCTGGTTGGCTCGGAGCTTTAGCTTGAGCTGGGCCACCAGCAGACGATGGTCTGTGTTGCCAAGCTGTGCTCCTCTGAACACCCGGCAGTTGGTTACAAACGACTTCCAGCGTCGTGATATCAGGATGTGGTCCAATGCCTTCCTGGTTCTGCCATCTGGGCTGTACCACGTCCAGTGATGGATGCATTTCCGGGGAAACCAGGTGTCAGCAACACAAAGGTTGTTTTGGTGGCAGAGGAGGAGGAGGCGGTTGCCATTGTCGTTTGTTGTGCTGTCAACGAAGGTGGTGCCGACAGGTGAGCCGGGGGACCGATCATTGCTGGATAGAGTGGCGTTGGCATCAGTGAGGATGATGGTGACGTCGTGTGGTGGGGCTTGGTTGACAGCCTGGTGGAGTTGGTCAAAGAACGCGTCCTTCGCATCCTCATCAGCGACATCGGTGGGGGCGTAGGCGACGATCACTGTCATCTTGCCGTGATGGTGGAGGAATCGAGCAGACAGTAGTCTGTCGCTTATTGGTGTCCAGCTGATGAGGGACCTCCGGAGGGCTTTTGGAATGGCAAGACCCACACCGTAAAGGCCGGTCCGACTCTCGGGGCCACTCCAGATGTAGCAATGGTTGCCAGCTGTTGTTTCACCATTGCCTTGCCATCGTACTTCACAGAGCCCTGCCATGGTGATGTTATAGCGACAGAGCTCTCGGGACAGCAGGGTGGCAGCTCCGGGGCGAAGGAGTGTCTGGACATTCCAGGTGGCGACACGGGTCTTATGACGAAGATCGATCCGTACTCGTTGGTCGGGGGCAGGCTGGGGTCCGTTACCGTGTTGGTCACTCCGGCTTCTTTCTCTGGTCAGTTTCGTAACAAAGTGTGTTTCTCCTGGGTGAGTTGTTAGCCCTCCGCAGGATAGTCGGTTGGTGGGGCTGCCACCTCACAGCGTACCGACACGCTGGGGTCTTTGTTTGTCTGGAACCTACCCCGGAGACCGGCCCGCCATGGGTGACCCTACCAGGAGCAAGCTCCCGACGGTATCGCTCTCCAGGGTCACTGGAACACGCAAGCCCCCTCGCCGCATCAAGGCCAGACCCATCCGAGGGGGGGTTAGGAAATGAGATGATGAAAAATGATTTTGGCCTACTGGAAAAAAAACACAAAAAGTTTCTTGTGTGCACACCTTTTGAACTAAACCAACCCTTTCATTAATTAGCTTTACTGATGCCGCCATGTTGTGTGCATCATGTCCAACACAGTTCAGGTCATGCAGTGGCCTGTGGTTGCCAAGGAAACCAGATGGTGTGTTCGCAGGTGCCCCACCGCTCCCAACTGTATTCAACACCGATGCACCACTACCTTGCTACTTAAGCCCGAGCAACAATGTTACAAATGAATCCACTGGATTCTTTTTTTATTTTACAAATAAGTTTGAGTTGCATTTTTAAGTATAATTACCGTATTTTACGTGCTATAGGGCGCACCCAAAAAACTCAAGTTGGATAGAAATGTAAAAAGTGCTCCTTGTATAAACTGCAGAGTACAATGGATAAGAAATGCACACCATATTTAGGTTTACAATATACCGCTGTATTTAAGCAATGCTTTTTTAATCATCACTAACTCAAATCGTAATATACTGAATGCAATGGATTCAAAGCCATATCGGCTGAGACACCTTTCCACTAGACCACCAGAGGTACAGATGTCACACAAAAAGGCACCACACCTTATCTCATCATCACACTGTTTTTACTCATCATACCAGAAACACTGATTTCCAGAGGGCCTTCTAAGACGTTAAAAAGTCTTTCCATTTCTTTAGTGTGTCAATAACATTGTGAAGGACAGAAACAGAAAATAGAAAGTCTTTAAACAAAATATTGTACAGGCTCTTTTACGTAAGACGTATACATATTAAACCGAGAGGCTATTCAATTTATCAGAATGCACTACGTATTTTTGGTACCGTGAAAAAAACAGTGTGATAATGAGATAACCCCTAATTCCTTTTTGTGTATTCTCTTTACCACTCGTCCATTGGTAAAGTGTCAGTGCACTCGTGGCTAGGATCCAGGTTCGATTTCTGTTGCAAACAATTTTTTTCGATTTTAACCAGTGATAATTATTGAATGCAATCATTGCACTATTGTATTCCATAAGTGTATAAAAAGCCTGTGATTGTCACGGCAGCTCTTACTGTAGTCTCAATTTTATGCGCCTTATAGTCTGATGTGCTTTTTGTATCAACAATATTAGACATAAGACAATTTTATGGGGGCGCGCCCATTAATCCAGTGCTCCTCATTGTGCAGAAAATATGATAATCAGGGATTTGTACAGTACCAGTATACGGTATCGGTGCTGATACAAGCTTTTTATGATCTCTGACAATAGTATCAGCAGGCTTTGAGTGCCCATAGCTGTGTATTATGTTGATAATTGAAGGTATTTAAAAAACAAAAACAAAAACAATAATAATATACACACATTTTTTTCGGGCTTTTACTCACCCCTTCGTAAGAGCACTTGTAGCTGTGATAATAACACAGCAGCTTTCTCTGGAACTTTAGCGGCAGATGCCAGATGCTAGGGCAGCGGCAAATGTCAGCAGCACCGATCCGTCTCGTTTAACTCCCGCGCTTAACCACCCTCCTGTTAGACACCAGCACATTCGGCAATAAATTACGCCGCATTAAATGTCAGTTTGGGGTGGGGATAAGAAGTGTGAGAAAAAAAGGGGAATGCCGCGAAGCCGAAAAAGGGGGACACCGTTGAGATTAGATAAAAGAGACTGGTATAAGAGAACAAGAGCTCTGTGGACTGACATTTGGCTTGTGGCCAGATTGATGCCTGCATGTCAGCCTCCTTTACAGAATGACAGGAGATTACAAAGGTTAAACGTGGCATCAAGTGAGCTTTCTCACCCTTTGCCCTTCTAAAATATTTTGGAATGAACAAAACATAAGTGTATCTTTGCCTGCTGTTAAAAGATTATTCTATTACACTGGTTTCTTTGATATCCCGGAAGGAATAGGGATTTCTCTTAATCCAGGGTTAACCACAAGATGGAATTTCATTAAAAAGTGCTTTGGCGCTCTGATGTTGCAGTGGTTATTGTTAGAATATTGAAATGTGTCACTGTGTATCGTAACAATCATTACATCGTTGTCTTAATCAGTATTTTTCGTATACTTCTTGGGGTGTTCTCTTGATGTCTCAGTGTGTCCATTCACTCGGTCGTTGTGCGGTCTCTACAGTGTATAAAGTGATATTTGTTTGGCTAAAAGGAAGGGTTGGAGTCTTGCCAGAAAAATCCAGCTTGAACAGGCTTTTGGGATTTTTTAATGGGGACAAGGCATTGTTCTTTCAAACCAGACCGATTTCCTATAAAGGCACAGGTCAGCCATTTTGTCAATGCTTTTGTGAAGGATACACAGCTCTATCTGTATTCAAAACCATATTATGTATTCTGTTTTCTGTTTTGTTTTATATTAAAATCGGTCTCAAAGTGCTTACTCTAGCACTTGATTTTACCCGTCTCCTCTTGCGACCTATACGTCGATTCGAACATGTGGAGGAGAAAAAAGCTATTATCCTTCATTACTTTACAGGGCTAACTTGTTTGCCAATTAAATAAACAAACAAACTTTTCAGATAAACGACCCCATAGCAAACACCTTTTTAGATTTGTCTGGATGCATGAAGCAGTGCCCCATGAACTGTGATGCTCTAACTGTGGTACTCATTTATTTGTGCATTGTGTATTGTCACACTGTTTTTTTTCCATTGTTGCATATTTGTTTTTGTGATCATGTATCAATTCCAGTCCCAGTGTTATTTTCAGAGCGAGATATAGGTGTGTGACACTTCTCTACAACGACTGGCTTCTGCCTCAAGCAAAACAAAAACACTTGAAATATTGATCATGTTTCATATTATTTGCACTATATACGTTTTTGCATCCTTGACATGAGCCGCATCAATTGGCATGCATCACATTGAATTTAATTCAAATGGCCCTGCCCAAAAGATTCGATCAAGTTCGCGATTGTCTTTGTAGCACTAAAGCTATAGACCTCTCCCGGATCACAAAAACACCAGATTGAGACATTTTGTTTCCTGGTTAAAATTATGAAATACGGATCTAATGATCGTGATGTGAAATTCTACTTTTTACTAAGCACTTTGTAGGTATCACTCGTTGGTAGAACAGGGTATGTGAACAACTTGACATACACACACTTACACACAGTATGTTAAATGGAGCTCTGTTACCATGATTTAAGTCCAAGGATTGTGCGTTTAAGTGAATTGCACCCAATAGGCTGGCACTTGTGTGTGATTGTGTGCGTTTGTGTGTGTGCACGTATATATGTTTCACTGAACATCTGTCATGGAGCCATTATACGGCTCTGCCCGCATACATTATTCATGCTCCTCATGTACAGCATGAGAGGGACACCGCCCTGTGATGGCTGTTTAGGTATGTACGAATAAAATGCTCTTTGTTGTCTTTCGACCAGTCACCCTTGTTCCAAGGCTCATTTCTTTGCTGTGGAGTCCAGATTCCAGACGTCTGAGTGAGAAGCCCTGCTCAAGAGAAATGTTTTCATCCAAGAGTGCTTCAGGAGGCCAAAACACATGCTACCTACTGGTTCTTGCATCCTTCCCCCCTTCCTTCCCTCTTTCCTTCCTTTCCTCTTTCCTTCCTTCCTTCCTTCCTTCCTTCCTTCCTTCCTTCCTTCCTTCCTTCCTTCCTTCCTTCCTTCCTTCCTTCCTTCCTTCCTTCCTTCCTTCCTTCCTTCCTTCCTTCCTTCCTTCCTTCCCTCCTTCTTTTCTTCTTATCTACCTACCTACTTTCCTACTTATCTACCTACCTACTAGAAAGTAGTTCTTCCACTGTACCATCTATTCTTTCCCCACTTATTTCGCCTGGTATATTGCTAGATACCCCTTTACCTTCCTGGTCACCAGCTGAAATAGCTGACTCCCTGTCCACCTGTCTATCTCATCAAATTTACAGTGCCTTCCCATAGACCTTTGATCACAGCGACCACAGGAATCCAGAGAAATGTAAATCACCAAGGCTCTCACTTTGAAGGCGCATAATCACCTATGACAGCACCATAATCAGCTACTAAGTGTGACTGGTTGAGAGCTGACAGGTAAATCTCGATGGGCGCGCTCTTTAGCACAGTACAGCGTTGGCTTGACTGTGAATATCTCGAACCCAGAAGGACCGCATTGACTGCGGTCTGTTAGCAGCAAAATAGCAGCGGGTGGCTTTCAGAAGGGCGTTCAGACAGGAAAGACGCACAGCAGATGGCGAAACGGTCGGTGCATGCCGCGGTGACACATGCAGACATGGAGAGAGTGGCATTTTTAATTAGCGTCACAATACTCACTGTCGAGGCGTTATGCTCACAGGGCAGACTTGGACTCCAGACAACAATTGAACTGAAATAAGGATGAAATAGGACAGCAAATGTCAGGTTTAGGATTTTAAATAATGTTTTGAAAGTAAAGTGAGTTTAGGGTTTGAAATTTAGAGGCATTTTGTTTGCTGGAAGTTAAAGTCGAAAAAAGTGACTGCCAGTCAAGTTAGTTAAAAGATGGAGGACGGTCCTTGAACATAAATTTGTGATTGGTCGTCTCAAATAAATTTCCCTGGTACACAAGCTTACATACCTGTCAACCTCAGCCAATCGCTTTATCAGTTATTGCAATTCTCTTGTTAGGTGAAAATAAAACTTGCAAACACCTACTTACTCTAAGCAAAACGGACTAGAATAAAAGCAAATATTATTTGTTTAAACAAGTTTATTGTATTTACAATATAAAAAAACCCCACAAACAATCCCGATTTGCAGTTCAATTTAAGTCAAGTCAAGTCATGTATATTTGTAGAGACCCTAATCAGAAGGAGTCTCAAAGGGATGCACAGACCACAGATTATCGCCAACTACACACTATTATTACACCAAAAACCTGCATAAGGTCAAGGAAAAATTCAAAAACCTCAACATAGGGAAAATGAAGAAACCTTGAGAAGGGACCGCACATGAGGTAATTCCCCTTTCCAGGATGACCAGGCTGCAACGGATGTTGCAATAACATACAATACACATATATTGTCAACATGAAATATAGTTCATTCATAAGCTATAGAATACAAGTGTGTTTCAAACCTAGATTTAAACAGTTCCACTGAGGTTGCAGATCAATTCTCAGGGGCAAGAGTATTCCACAGAACTGGGGCCCGAATAGAGAACGCTCTCGAACCTGCGGATCTCTTATTGGCTCTTGGGAACACTAGTGACTAGCCTTTTCAGAGCGAAGGCTCCAGACCAGAACATAGGGGGAAATTAAATCTGAAAGCTATGAGGGAGCAAGTCCATGCATAATTTTGTATAATACCAACAGAACCTTAAAATCACATCTTAAACTGACAGGGAGCCAGTGCAGGTTGGCTAAAATCGAAGACATTTTGGCCAACATTCCTGTCTTAGTCAAAACCTCACTGCAGCATTATGTATCCGCAGCAGGCTTTTGATTTTGGACTTCAGGGGACCGGAGAGTAGTGCATTACAGTAATAGAGACAGGAAGTAACAAACGCATGAATTCTAATCTCCGCATCGTACTGGGACAGCAGAGGGCGAATTTTAGCAATGTTGTGAAGATGTTCCAGTATTATTCTTAACTTGTGTTTGGAAGGAGAGATTGGGGTCAAAAGCGACACCCAAATGTGACACACATTTACTGTTGCGTATTATAGATAGCTAGATAGATAGATAGATACTTTATTCATCCCCGTAGGGAAATTCACACTTCCAGCAGTCTACCCCGTTGTTTATCAACGGATTAACATGATGCCCTAGGGGTGCTTGTAGCGGAGTGGATGACGTCACGCTAGTCCAAAAGTTCGACATCCCTGCGGCAGATGGAAATCTTTTCTTTGTGAAAATCCAGGTATACACCACCTCTTGTTAGCAAGTCCGCCTCCTCTCCGATTCCCCCGGCTTTCGTGTCTCTGTATAGCGGCGTTGAAGCCGGATAGCTCCGGTTAGCTCCGGGTGGCTACACGTTAGCGTACGGAATGCTAAACGTGAGCCACGTTTCCGCAAAACACAGCAACTGCGCTCCCTGTGCGCTTCGATGTTTTCCACCAGCACTCGATGATCTTATTTGGTTGTGAGTTCGCATTTACCATGATTACGGATGGTACCGAAGACTTATAACGCCGCTAGCCGCTTAGCTAGCTCCGGCTCTTCTTCCACGATAGGCCCCTTCATCACGCCAGCACGAGAACTCTTCAGGGCAAGGAGTTGATTCCTTGAATAGACGCATTTTTGTGCGCTAAAACCCATGTCCATAGGATAGAAGTAATCCATAGTGTAGTTGTCAAAACGGAAAGAAAAACACAGAAGATAGGAGCAGACAATCAAACAATAAATCACAAAAAGTGAGAGATAACAGGGCAGCTGCTGTAAAAGGCAGGTACCGAAGACTTATAACGCCGCTAGCCGCTTAGCTAGCTCCGGCTCTTCTTCCACGATAGGCCCCATCATCACGCCGGCACGAGAATTCTTCAGGGTAAGGAGTTGATTCCTTGAATAGACGCATTTTTGTGCGCTAAAACCCATGTCCATAGGATAGAAGTAATCCATAGTGTAGTTGTCAAAACAGGAAGAAAAACACTGAAGATAGGAGCAGACAATAAAACAATAAATCACAAAAAGTGAGAGATAACAGGGCAGCTGCTGGAAAAGGCAGCCTCTCATGGCGCCGCTTTGATCTATAGGTTATAGGTTGGAGTGCATGCTTTTACAGGCTTAAACTTCATTAGCAGTCTGCGATGACACTGTCGTCTGCTACCAAAAATTCCTATATTATTTCTTATATGACATTCATTGTTTGACATGATAAAAAACAAAAAATACAGGGAAAATATATACATTGATAGGTATGAGATTACAATCTCAGTGACAAAAACAATTTAAAAATACAAGCCAATGCCTGGAGCATATCTCAGTAAGGTTATGATGGGAAATAAGATTGTTATGAAATAAAAAGTGAAAGCACGCTGAGAATCAAGATGCTAATTTCCATCTTGTCACAAGATGAGATTACATCAGCGGGATCAGAGCACTTCACAGTAATGCCAGATCCACCCTGCATCCGTCCATGTGAAACCTTCACTACGCACCACGTAGCAATCAGGTTGGAGGCAGAATTTCTTGCATGATGAAATCACTAGTTTTCAAGCAATATAATTTATTTTAAAATGTTAACTATGTTGTATTAAATCATTTTTGAAACATGGGATTCTTAAAACAATCATACGGAGTTTGTATAGCTTATAATTTCATAACTCCCTATTTTTCTAGAATGAAGTCCAATTTTGTCCTATTGGTATATAACCTTTTCACGAATGAATAATTGATTTGATAACATTTTAAATTCAAATATAATTATATGATTTAATAAAAGAATGGGTGTCAAAATAATTTTAGCTCAGGTGCCTCATGGTAGGAAAAACATCTCACGGGAGCCGGACGGGAAAAATAATGTCCTAAAAATAGTGCCTGAGCTTTTTGGATTCTCACAATAAATTATATTTCAGGAATAAAATATTTGATGATAAAATGAATATGTTTTTTTTTTTAACCTGAATATTGTTTTCCTTCTTTAAGAATGTAATCTCTTGTAGTGTTCATACACTGCACATTTATAAAAATAAAACAATTGAATTAATTTCCACTACAGTTTATTTAACTCTGGGAAACTGAAAAGTGACACATAAAACATACAAACACTAATTTAAAATATTTATTTAAGTCTTTCTGCCTTTTGATTTTTTTTTAAGAAAATGTTTATCTAAATGCGGGAACTTTGTGGTTGGATTTCATGTCTATAATGAAAAATAACTAAATATTTGTTAAACTAATGCAAAGACGCCGACATACTTTTTTTTTTAAACAGCATGTCCGTGACTTACTCTAAGTAAGATAACATTGGGATAGTTTTCCTCAAAGTTCTCTGGGTAAATAATTGTAGTCAGCAGTGCAGCTACAAAAGGTGCTTTGCAAGTGACACTTGGCCTTGGTGACTTGAAGTGGACATATTTAGAACTGCAAGTCCTTGGTTAACACCAGGCTCATTTGTTCTCTTGTGATTCTCTCAGCATTGTCTCGCAGGCCACATACAATGATGTGAGATCAACACATGTGAATTAAAGGATCTTTTTTTTTTCATCACAAAACAATCTCTTTAGTCTCAAAATTTAACAATTTACAGCACCATGGTGAAATGTAGTGGAGAAATTTATGTTTCACCTGGCAGTAGCTCAGGAGGTAGGGGCAGAGAGGAAACGGGTTTGTATTCCCGGATCCTCTGAGTTAAATGTTCAAACACTGAACTTCTAATGCCCCTCAGGGGTAAGCACCTTGCATGGCTGCCTCAGCCTGTGAGTGTGTGTGTGTGTGTGAGTGTAAATGGGTAAGTGTGAAGCAAATTGTAAAGTGCTTGTGAGGTCTTCAGTGACTTAAAAAGTGCCATGTAAATGAAAACCATTTACCATTTAAAATATCTCAAACCAATCAATATGATCTTTATCATCATCTCAAACGACGTTTGGTGTCATTCACAAACATTGTTTGCTGGTCCTCTGCATCCGGTGCATAAACGGTGGATGCTTTTTTTTAAGCCTGCGCACCCACGTACATGCACGTGAATGTTGTGTGGGTGAGGAGGAGGTTCAAAACCTTCTTGTGCACCACTTGAGGAATTTCCAGAGTTTAGAAGTGGGAACCTAGAGCAGGAGGAGGAGTAGGACTGGCGGTGCCCGCGGCAGTGGGTTCGAACCTGGGTCTCCTCCGATGACACCGGAAAGCGCACACAGATTGCAAGGAGAAACGGGAGCAAGGAGGAGGTGGAGACACTCCCTGTTCCTGCTCAGGTTGTCTGCTGCCACGGTGACATCACATCGAGTCTGCACTGTAGAAGGTGCGTACAAGAGACCCCCGCCAAGGCGCGCAGTGGTCGGACGCACGCACCGCACAACGCACGAACAGGCTCAGTGAAAAGTCTATGGCAAGTGCAACAGGATTCCGAGCAGCAGGAATGTTTGGATGCTCGTGCAAGTGGAATACCTGACAGCAGAAACATTTGGATTTTCCCCCAGAACTGATTTGGACCTCTAGGGTGGATCCGGATCCCTTTTCCCTCCCTTACAAATTCGGATAATCAGGATTTGTTCTTCTAAAAATTGTGTGTTTTTGCGGCACTATTGTGGAGATTTCATGTTGGAAGAGAAGGTAAGCATGTGATTAACACTTAACTATGTATTTAAATATTTATTTTAAGCTAAATGCACATTCAAAGTCCTTCGAGGATTTTAAACGCTCTGGATCATGTTCAGTTTGGATGCGTTCAGTTCAGATAAAAAAGTATCCGCTCACGCAGACTTAGTTGTCTTTTCAAAGGTCAACGCAATAGGGGGCGCTCGAACCTCGCTTGCTCATGGCCAACGTATAAGGAACCCTGTACGCACAACCACGATCGGAAAAAAATGTCATCTTGTAACATGATGTGGCTTTGGATGTTGGTTTTTATATTTTCATTTTAGTTTATTGGGAGCTTATAAGAAATAAATGCATTTGGAAAATTCTCAACTTGTGTTACTTGCATGAAAGATATTGTTACACAGCCAAAATAAAGGACTTGTCAAAGTTCCAGAAATATTGATGAATGAAAACCTTCCATTATTATGCTATTTCCATTTGATTTTTCCCCAAAGTTGGGGGGCTCAAAATGAAGCCATTCAGAATATATGTAATGGTTTGGTGATGAATTTGAAAAGGGTCTGGCAACCAAAGTTCACAAGGCTGGAAAATGAAATCTATAGCGGTAAAATATACTGTATCATGTCACAACTCAAATTAAATTGCCTATGGATGATATTCTGGATCACTTGTCAGGATGATGCATTGTGATGTCGTGATTAGAAATTCCAGGTTTTGCATAGAAATACAATTTTATATTCCTTCCAAGGTCAAATGGTCACAACCCATGATGCAGTGGTTGTCTCAAAGGGTGGGGTGTTTATCACCAATAACTGATGTAACTGTGTGTGTTTTGGATGACCAATATGTACACAAATAGCCTTTTCATTAAAAAAAAAAACAACATGTTTAAGATTCTAACTGAGGAAAGTGTTTGAGTTTTTAACAAAGGAATCATGTTTTTTGAAAAACACAGCAGCATATATGTTTTTGGTTGATGTTCTTTTCTCTTTGATTTTCTTAAATACAACTTTATTTAAGGAAGTACATATTCATATAACGTAATCTCTTCTCATAACTTTAAAAAGCCAGATTACGGATAAAAACAATACAATCTTAAAAACATTTATTTTGATTAGAGAAGTACAAAAATGTACCAAAATTCTAAAACATCGTTTTTGAAAAACAAGGAGACATTTCAAGTCAAGTCAAGTCCCATTAATTTCTATAGCCCTTAATCACAAGATATCTGAAAGGACTGCGCAGGATTACACCATGCCCTGATCTTAAACCAACATGCGGGCAATGAAAAACTCAAAACATTAGCACGAGGAAAATAGAAACCTTTTGAAGGGGCTTAACAAGTGGTAATCCCCCTTTCAGGATGACCAGGGTGCAATAGATTTAGCATTGGGTAACAGTACACAAAACATAGTGAACATCAATAAGAGAAAACAATAGGTAATATGTTGAAATTTGTCCAGGAAGTCCAAGACCGCAATGATGCCTCAAGCCTGTAAAACAATAGAAAATGTCCATAACAGCAACCACGTAGCTTCCCATCTCTCCCGGCTGGTCGATGCAGGCGTTGACATGCTTCAGGTCCAGATACTGGTCCGCTGATCTCAAATCGTTCTTCTCCCTCGTATCACCACCAGCCAGGCCGTCGGAAAAAGACAGGAAAAGAAAAACACAAGGTGGGCATCAATAATAAGCAATTGAATAAAAGTGGGTCTTAAATCTAGATTTAAAAACGTTTACTGAGGTTGCAGATCTTATCTTCAGAGGCAGAGCATTCCACAGCACGGGGGCTCAGAAGGAGAATGCTCTCGAGCCTGCAGACTTCTTCTTGGCTCTTGGAGTCACAAGTAGACAGGTATTTTCCGAGCAAAGGTTCCGTGAAGGAACAAATAACAAAAACTCAACAAATTTTTAATTAAAAAAAAACATTCAAAAGACAGCAAATATTATTGTGATAAATTTTTCACCAAAAAACCAACAGCAATTTAAATCAAGATAATTTTTAAGAATGAAAATTAAGATTTATTTTCAAAATTTGGGGAAAAAAATTCTGAAACGAATTTTTATATTACTGTAAAGAAAATATTAAAAAATATTATTTAAAAATATATTTTCATTTAAAAATGATTCAGTAAACCTTATTTTAAAAATACTATGCCTCGATTATTCTGACAAAATTTATTGTATTTTTTTAAATTCAATTTAAAAAAGCAGATTTAAGAATATTAATGATCTGTAATTAATTCCACTTACACAATATCCATAAACAAAATTATTATATATTAAAATATTCAACAGACCAAAATAGTTATTTTTAAATGTATAAAGACTTACAAAAATTAAAGATTTCAGTATGAAAAATCTACATTATTTAAATATTATATTAAATATTTTTCTGTCAAAGAAAAAAAAGACTATTGCTTTTCTCACATTTTTCCAAATTTCGAAAATCAACATATCGTACGTATGCCTCAAGCCCCCAAGTTTACACATTTTAAATTCTGTTTGAAGCCAACAGGTGACTTAAGATCCAACATGCGTGCGTGTGCGTACATCACAAACGTGCAGCCAGTGAATATCGGATGTACATAATAGAATAAAAGGACGAGTCGATGAATGCGGTTTAGCTGTTTGAGAGAAGGACGGCGACACGCTACGCACTGCACTCTGCACGCTTAACATACCTTTAGGGAGGCCAGTTCCATAACGCAGCAGGGGCACTATCGATTTCCAGAGGGGAGATGTCACAGTGAGTTCAGGTCAATGCTTTGATTCACTCTGCATTGATACATTTCAATACTGAAGGTGGAACCATTAAGTTGATAAACAGGAACAAGGTTACAATATACCTTTTATATATGGCAGGGGCAGGCAACGTACGTAAATGCTGAAGGGGTAATCATTTCTGATGTTATTGCACTTCACACAAAATACATGCCAAACTTTGTATAAATAAGTGTTCATATGTGAGGTTTTATATTTTAACACACGTTTTAAGGTTTTCTGTTCAACAACAAAAAAAAGCTTGTTGCAAAAAAAAACCCCAAATCATAACATTTCGCCTGCACATGCATGCAGTATGTGGGATACGACGTTAATCAGTTCTAAGGTGGGGATCGTGAAATAAACCTAAGGTATTAAGCTAATGCATTCCCAAACCCTTGGTATCCCAGGTAAAAGCATTAAAATTGTCTATACATATTAAACACTTGTAATGAGTATATAGTTAGCACTGCTTATGTAGGTGTACATGTTTAAATAACATAATAGATATACATGAAAACAAATATATATTTGATTTCTTTAATTATATTTGATTTACTCCTGTGAGGATAGCCCCTAGAAAGTGGTACTCAACTGGTCTGACTTCTAAACCCATTACTACACTCTTATTACAATCAGTGACCCAAAACAAGAACCCATTTCCCCTTCTCAATCTTAATGTAAACTTTTGCAGTTCAAACCAGGTATCGTAAAGTAAATTCACATAAAAAAAGAACACCAAAACCTAAACGACTTTAAATACCAATATTGCATTTAAGGCTTAATTAGCTGCATTTTCAATTAAATCCCAAGCGCTTCACTTCAGTAGCTATGTCTTCAAAATAATAAAATACATATCTCACATATTATCTGCTGCATCTGTAGCTGTACCAAGCTCAACGTTTTTTTAAACTTGCATTTGCAGGGAATTATCACCATCTATATAAATATACCTATTTTTTTTTCTCAGCATTATGTTGCCAAGGCAAAGGCTCACAACCCACTGAAATTGAGTCTCGGACCCAATTTTGGGTCCCGAACCACTGGTTGGAAAACACTGCCTTAGAAGACTTTATTGCCTCATCTAAACCTTATTCTCAAGGCCCTAGTGTGTAATATTTGACCACTATATGGCACTGTAATGTGTCATGCAAACAAAAAGCAGTGCATCAGTGTAGCAGCAAGATGCCAAACAAACATAGGAGCAACCTTAGGTAGGGTTAGGGTTAGGGTTAGGGTCAAAAATTAACATTGGTATTGTACTTCAGGTCATTTTGCCTAGTGTTCAAATCAATGTATTTCTCTCGCTGAATAAAAGTTTTCATACCACCGGGAGTCACTAAATATTACACATTGCCCCTTTAATAATTATTCCAATTGTTGATTGGTTATGGTCATGTTCATTAGCGAGGGTAAGATTGGGTGTGCCATCTTTGTATTTCCTTATTATTTCAAAAATATTTTCCATTGATACCATCTTCTCGCTTCTCCTTTTGCTGTCACTGCAAGTCTTAGAACCCATAGCTAAACAAATGCGAAATTTTGATTCAAATGAAGAGAGAAATACAGCATTGGGGGAAGAAGTTCAGCCAGAAGCATATCAGCAGTTTCGACACGAAACAATACCAGATCTTACAAGACATCAACCGACAGCAGAAAGATAGATATCTTAGAGACATAGGTGTTAAGGTCTGGTTTGACCATGCGACAGATTTCTTCATCTCATATCGTATAATGATGAAAAAAAAACATACAAAGATACTGAAAAAATATCATATTTCACGTTATAATGTTAAAATAGCTGGGGACACCAGAGTCCTACCGTAACTTACAAAAACAATGGGGTCCGATTTCTGAATTTGTGTCATCCCATTTAAAAAAGAACCAATTTCAAATAACAAATTTATTTCGCCCTCTATGAATAGTCATATCACAGGTTAAAACTCTAAGACTAATTGCAAAATATTGAGACCAAGCTGTTCCATTAAATAATAAAGAAATAAAGAAAAACCATCAAACCCAAAATATTTGGCACAAGACGCTTAGGAGCTTCCACTGCCAAATATCTCACATTTAAGAGGTTTTACTCCAAATGTAAAACAAAAATGAAACATAACTCTAGAAAAAGAGAGCTTATCAAAATATTTATATAAATATTAGTGAAAAGCACCACTAGGGGTATGCTTTCACTCTCTATTGATTTACGGTTCATTTTCAAGTTTGTAGGTTTTTGTCCTTGTCGGGTCCCCACATTTTGCCTACGTTTGGTGCCATTTTTCAAAATAAGAGAGCTTTGCAAGGTAAAAAAAAACCCCACAAACCTGCATAACCTGAAAGTATCCCTAAAACAAACGACGTTGAAAGTGTACCCCATCGTGGAGCTTTCCGTTCTCTGCCCAATATAAAGTTCAACTATTTGTCAGACAACTACTTCGGGTATTAATTCCATCATCTTTTTTAAAGAGTCTTTCAACTTCGCACTACCCCAAAAAACCCTAAAATGTACTTAAATATTTATGCGTAATTTCCAAATATTTATTGTTAAGACTCTCACTTACAAAATCATGTGAAAATATATGCCTTAAAATGATCTGGACCAGGGGTCTCAAACCTCTTTGTCACGAAGCGGAGCGGGAAACAGGAAAAAAGGACCCATTCGCGTGGACATACTCACAATTTATTGGGGGAGGATGAGGAGGATGCGCACACGCGATCAGGGGATCGATGGTCGCGTAGTGGATTCGAAATCCAAACAAAAGTTGTCAAAAACAAAACAAACGGATCGGACCAAAAACAAAACAGGATCAAAAGCAGGCAAACCTACAGACTAAGCATTTCTCAGAGCCAAACAGAACTTGCAGAAATCTCAAAGAAGGTTCCCAAAAATCTCACAGGTTTAACAAAGTTTAACAAACGCTCAGGCAAAGCACAGTTAGAAAGAACGTGTTTAAGTACTCCAAAAAGCAATCAGTCAATGCACCTCAGCCGGTGTCCATGGGCAGGGCTAATTGGGCACCTCGGCAACCGCGGCAGAATCCAGCGCCACCCGTCGGGACCGACTGGGCGCCACGGCAACCGCGCCCAGCGTGACCCTTATTGGAGTTAAAGGCTACTTTTTGTTGCTGATTGGGACAAAGGTCTAACAGGGTGGTATGCATTTCTAAAATGACAATTTAGCAAAGTATTACTACGTGTTTATTATGTGATCACCAGGTTGTTATTATTAGAAGTTGGGTGTAAATAGGCTCAGTCAACCGCTAAAACGTCATGGTGGTTAGAAATCAAATTTCCTGGAAAATCTCGATGACCCGTTACAAATGAGCTATATTCAAAATCTATCTGGGGCCTACTTAAGTATTCTTTGTGGGCTTTGGGCACCACGTTGGAGACCCCTTATTTAGACTTTACCAAAGCAAACTCATAAACCCATTTTTTTTTACCTTTTTGGATCCTGTAATCCCTAAACCAAACCTTGCCCCTCCCCCTTTGTTTTTTTACCCGATTTTATTTCCTGCTGCGACCGATCGAGCAGCCAATCGTTCTCCTACTGCCGCCTTCCACCGAGCAGCCCTCAATCACCGCGCACCTCGCCTCGATCAATAAGGCCCCATAACTCAAGGATGCCTCCCCGTGACCCTGACCACAGGTCTTTACTGCCCCCTGGGGATGAAACACACACACACAAACATACACATGCCATCTATTTCTATAAGTGTCAAATGCTAGGGATTTCCGCAAATAGCATCCGGGGGCACTTTATTCACTTAACTGCAGACAGGGTAGGTGTACTACAGGAATAGGCAGAGCCCAGTTAAATTTGATATTCCACCCCCCTAACCATTATCAGCAGTTAATTTTTCAGTTACGGGATTGAACAGAAAGTGGATGCTGCTGTTTTCTTTCGCAACAGACCCTAGTTGAGTATTACAGGAATAGGCAGAGGCCAGTCAAACCAGATCTTTGACCTCTCTCACCAATAACCATTATGAGCAAATACATCTTCAGATACGATAAGGGTCTGCAAACTGCAGCTCGTGGGCCAGATCAGGCCCGCCAACGGATTTAATCCTGCCTGCGATAAAAAGCTGAGAGAAGCACAAAAGAAATATAAGCCCCCCTATCACATAAAATAATGACCAGTAGTTTTAAACGTGCACACTGTATCCAAAGCTGGGGCCACTCCCAAAGCTGTATTTGCTGACTATATTTTATCTACCAGAGAACATTTGAGGACACATCCCGATGTTATTTTACTTAAAATAGTAGTCACGGACTTGCTGTTTAAGGCATATTGTTGCACTCAAACGGATTAAAATTGTCAGGCACCAGAAACAGAGACAGAACCCAAAGGAGACGAAGGCTGGCACCCACGTTCCAGTGATCGTCGATTGAGGGGAGCAGGGTGCTCGGGATGCGGAAGTGGCACCTCTGTGGCGAGCGATAGCGGTGTCGAAGACGGGAAAACAGGTCGGGATGTCGGGTTGCACGAGCAAAGACGTGGTCAAACAGAAACAGGTCAAAGCCAGGAAACGTACGAGAGCCAAAGAACAGGGAGTCAGGGTCAGAAGGCTTGTCTTCGGGCAGTGGGGAGGGAACACCTTGAACTGGTTTCCAGCTAGTCACAGGGCACACAGAGACAGACAACCATTCATATGCTAACGCATACCTAGGGTCAATTTTGAGACTAATTCACCTTACATGCATGCTTATGGAAGGAAACCCACGCAAACGCAGGGAGAACCTGCAAACTCCGCATAGGAAGGGTGGCAGCTGGATTCGATCCTATGACCTCAGAACTGTGCCACGGGCGCGCTAAACACTCAGCCGCCATGCCACCCCTGTTAAGTTTGGGTGGGTGAGTTCGTGGGTTGGATCCCTTAATCACTAGGGTGGTAGGGGCACTATTGCCTGTGGTGTGTATTGGGCAAGTACAGCCTGGTGGGACCCATACCTCTCAAGGCCACATATGTTTTCACCCGGTCTCGACCTTACATATGTTAGGCGAATGTGCTAACCACCGTTCTTGCAATATTTAATCAAAATTATTTATCAAGACATTGCATTTAATGCAAAAAAATACTCCTTAGATAGCCTAATTGCATTGAGTTATTCAATTCAAAATGATCAACTATAATGCTTAAAAAAGGAGATATTAATTCGCATTTACTTTTAATTAAAGTCCATTAGTAAATTATGAGTGATTTAAAACCAATGGGATGAAACAGTCCCTTTACAGTCAAATAACCAATGAAACATAATTTGTACAGGCAAATGCAAATATCGAAAAAATGGATTGGCTCCTATGTGGAGTTTGCATGTTCTCCATGTGCTTGCCTGGGTTTCCTCCACATTCCGCAAAGTATATGCATGTCAGGTTAATTGGCTGGTTCAAATTGTTCCTAGGTATGAAAGAGGGTGTGAATTGTCTGTCTCTGTTTGCCCTGCGACTGGCTGGCAACCGGTTCAGGGTGTCCCCTGCCCACTGCCCGAACACGGCTGGGATGGGCTCCAGTAACCCGCAACTCTACTGAAGATAAGCGGTGCAGATAATGGATGGCTGGATTGATTGGCTCATGCTATCTGTTTTCCTCATGTATTACCGAGGCATTGGATATAAAAATCTATATCGGGTATACAAAAAATTAAATGCATCAATCAGTCATTTTTTTTACCTCAGGCCTGGGCGCTTGTGCAAATTTTTGCAAACCAATGCGGCCCGCAACTCAAAAAGTTTGCCCACCCCTAAGATACGGAATTGGAAAACTAGTGAGTGCTGCAGATTCGGATTGCATCCATCCACAGTTGAGGTTTCGCTGAAGTGTGTGTTCCCTCATTCCGTGACTTTTCATGTTCCGTTTTCTCAGCGGAAATCACTAAATCCCGCTAATCAGAGCATTTGATCCGAGCATCTTGTAACTGTTGACACGTGCTGCGTTGCCTCACGACATCTGAGCGCGCACAGCTTGAGCAAACAGCTAAATGAGAATTTGCGGAATTTGCGCTGATAGACGGCGGCAAAGACAGCGAGCAGATGGAAGCAAGGGCAACACCCGGCTTGCCCGCAAACAGGCGACAGACACCGTGTTCCCACATTTATTCATTCGGTTTATTTTGCAGTTTAGTGAGCGTTAAATTGCTGAGTATGTGTATATGTGCTTTGTCACAGTGAAGTTTTTGGGTTTTATACATAAAATACGAGTTAGTCACCTGGGATTATATTTTTTAAAGGAATATTTTCTGGAACAGTTGAAATAAGTAATAAACTTTCCATCCTCTATCTGCTCTGCTCAGCCTCAGTAGAGTCGCGGGGTGCTAAAGCCCATCCCAGCCGTCTTCAGGCAGTGGGCAGGGGACACCATGAACTGGTTGCCAGCCAGTCGCAGGGCACACAGAGACAGACAACTCACTCGCTCATTCACACATAGGGACAATTTGGACCGGCCAGTTAACTTGCATGTTTTTTGAATTTGGGGAGGAAACTAGGGTGCCCGGAGGAAATCAGAGTGCCCGGAGGAAACCCATGCAAGCATGAGGAGAGCATGCAAACCCCGCACAGGAAGGCCGGTAGCTGGATTTGAACCCATGACTTCAGAACTGTGCCGATGAAGAACTGTGCCCACTCAGCTGCCAGTGATAAAACAACACAAACTAAAATTACGCTAATACAATCTTAGAAAAGTAAGTATAAATACAATTTAAATAGTACATATTGTGGCTAATCAAGAAAAAACTAATTTAATGAATGTCTATGACCAGTTCAGTTACATCTGGAATATAATTGGTAAGAAACCATGACAAATACAAATCAGGCGTAGAAAGAGATTGAAACTCTATCATGTATTTATGTTTGATTGCGTTTATATCTGGTGTGGCACAGTCAGATTTACAATTAAATTAACTTACATCAAATTCATTACTTTATTAGAAGAACAAGAACACATAGTCATATGCAAAAGTTTAGGAACCGCTGATCATTTTCAAAATTTTCCTTTAGAAATCATTGGTTGTTCGCTTCAGCAATTCCATTTAAATATATCAGTTAGCAGACAAACACAGTGATATCCGAGAAGTGAAATGAAGTTCATAGGATTTACAGAAAGTGTGCAATAATTACTTAAACAAAAGTAAGCAGGTGCATAGATTTGAGCACCCTTGTTGTTTTATTGATTTGAATACCTTTAGCACTAATTATTGGAACACAAAATTTGTTTGGTAAGCTTGTTGACCCATGACCTACATACACAGGTAAAGCCAACCATAAGAAAGTGTATTCAAGGTGGCCAGTTGCAAGTTGTTCTCCTCTTTGCATCTTCTCTGAAGAGTGGCAACATGGGAGCCTCAGAACAACTGTCAAATGACCTGAAAACAAAGATTGTTCAACATCAGGGTTTAGGCGACAGATACAAAAAGCTGGCTCCGAGATTTCAGCTCTCAATTTCCACTGTGAGGAACATAGTGGGGAAATGGAAACACAGGCACAGTTCTGGTTAAGGCCCGGATGGGCAGGCCAAGAAAAATCTCAGATAAGCAAAGGCGAAAGATGCTGAGAGCAATCAAACTCACAGACCAGCTCCAAAGACCCTAAAAACATGATCTTGCTGCAGATGGTGTCACTGCGCATCGTTCAACCATTCAGCACACTTTGCACAAGGAGATGCTGTATGGGAAAGTAATGCGACAGAATCCTTTTCTTTCCACATGCCACAAACAGAGTCACTTGAGGTATGCTTAAGCACATTTGGACAAGCCAGCTTCATTTTGGAATGAGGTGCTGTAGACTGATGAAACAAAAATGGAGTTATTTGGACATAACAAGGGGCATTATGCATGGCGGAAGAAGAACACAGCATTCCAAGACAAACACTTGCTACCCACAGTAAAATTTCGTGGTGGTTCTATCATGCTGTGGGGCTGTGTGGCCAGTGCAGGTAAACACTTACCAAAAATGTTATAAAATGACACTGAACAGTATGTTTAATCACAAGATAATTTATAATGCTACCAGGTTTTAAAGCACAGACACTTGACAATGACATAATATTTGCAGAAAATGATTCATAAATGTTTCATTAAATTTTAAAAAGTGACATTGGATAATTTCTCACGGCAGACCTGACGATCTCCCACGGCACACTTGTGTGTCACAGTGGTTGAAAATCACTGACCTAGAGGATATAATAAAAAGAAAGGGCTCCGGGGGAGGGCCTTTAGACCCGCTTGGATCTGGTCAGTGTCAAGAAAGGAACGAAGAAATTACTTGCCTACATAAAATGGTTCTCAAAAATGCGCAAATTATGCTTGCACCGACCGATAAAAATCAATTTGATTCACAACAAAAAACAAAACATTTGACTTGTAGCATTAAAAAGAGCAAGATGGATACAATGAAAAAGATGAATAAATTAAATGCCTACCCTAGAATAGTGACTTTTAAGTTCATAGCAGTTAGTTTTATCAAAGTAGAACATTTAGTATAAGTAACAAACCCTCCCTGGTTTTCTAATAGGAAATTCAAATGAACTGAATTATTGTTTTAGAACTGAAACACGTAGGACATCCGGAGGTTTTACAACCTTCTCCCTTGTGTCATTGGGTGTCTAACTTCTTTTTTGACTCCTTGTTTCAGGGTAATACAAAACAACCCAAAAATAAACTATCCTATTTTGAATACCTTTAACCAGGGTGTGTTCTAAAAACTGAAGCAAGCCACTTTTTAATGATTTTTACCTTGAGAGTGTTGTGCTTGGGCAGAATTAGAGAGGTGGTTAAAAGATTGGGTATCCCAAGAACCTATTTGTTACCATCTAGCAAAGCGGTAACAGCTGTTTATCTGCGTTGCAATGCAGCGCCATCATTAAAAAGGTGGCACAAAAAGTCACCTGCCCGCTTTTCTCCACGCTCTTTCCACTTTCCTTTCAATTTGCCGTCTGATTGATTCCTGCTCACTTCCGCCGGTCTGCTGCAATTGCTTCAGACTCTTATTTTCTAACCCAAATGCTTCAATTTATCTTTTATTTTCTAAATGACTAAATAGAATTGATGCTATCTTAGCCTGGGGCTTTAAAACACTAAATGCCTACTAAATATAAAAAAAATAAATGAAAAAAAAAATCAATAAACAATCGTTTCTCTTTTTTGAATGTGCATAGTAGAGTTTACATTTTGACATAACCCTTATGACTTTTTGATCTACTTATTCAAGCATCACTAGTTGCTCTAGCATTAGCGCTGATGCTAAAGGCCTAAATAAAACTAACCAGAACCAACCGTGTTAAACATGTAACACTTTTAAGTAATTTTTCAAAGAAGAAAAAATATCAAGCTGCTTTGTGATACCTACACTATTATTGAACAACTTTATGTTAAAGTTAGGCATTTAGTGATATGACAAAATGACAATCATACAGTTGTTTTAGTAACTGCTTGACCATTTGTTGGGAGTCATGTACATTATTAATATTAAAAAAAAGCCACTTTTATACAAATATTAATTATTTTACAATTACCTATTTTCTTCAATTGTTTCGATTGTTTTCTGTTTCTCTCTGAGAAGAGGCATTAAACACCTAACATTTAGAATACCACTTCACAGTGACAAAGACGTGATCATATTTATAATTACTGAGTCACTTTTTTGATAAGATGTGTAAATTCATTTGCTTCCTTGTGGGAAAAAACTGAAACCTCTTTATCATTCATTGTCATGTCCTGCACGGCTGTCATAGCGCCCAGTTGGCCCCGCCCACCGGCTGACCTGCATTTCCTGATTACTCCTATGGGTACTTAAATGCTCTTTTTGGAACTGCCCTTTGCCAGATTGTTGTTTACCCTTGTTGAAAACTTGTTGATACCTGTTTATTCTTGTTTTGCTTGTTGGACTTTGATGCACTCCGGTGTAACATTCTGAGAGATTCCTGCAAGTTCTGTTTTATTCTGAGAAATGCCTGGATTGTAATTTTGCCTACATTTGAGCCTGCTTTGTTTTGTTTTTGGTCCGTTTGTGTGTTGGACAACTTTTCTTTCTTAATATAAGTGACAGATCGTCTACGCAAATGAGTTCCTACTTTCTGCTTCCTGACCCGTTTCAAGACAGTCCCGTTTCGTCTCATGACAATCATTTTGACAAATATGTTTTGATGCGGGGTCAGACCCATGCGGGGCATAAGAAACCAAGGCAGGCATGCTCAAACAAAACCGATGAACAAAGTAACGGACAAAAAGTGGTTTCAAAACAACTAATAAATCTTCAAAACCAAAAACAACTCATAAAAACAAAACCTGACATGAAAATGGTAATGACCATCCTCTACTGTTGGTTATATTCACTATAAAATGCGCTGATAATAATACATTGCAGATGTAGAGAGAAACAAGGCACAGGTTGGCATCCTCTAGCGAGGAAATAGTGTGCCAAATCCTGACATACATTAGTAATCACTTATCAAGCCACCTCATAATGCCAAACATTAAATTGTTTACTCATACACTTTGTGATAAAAAAACAATTATCAAGCTGCGTTATAAAAACAGAACAATTAGAGCAATTAGCAAACTCCTTCATGATGACAAACATACCACTGAAATAATTTACGGGGATAATTCTAACCAACCTTTAAATTGTTTTGTTATGATTCTGTTGTCTGGTGACTCATATCAAATTTCTGGTATGAATACAAACATTGTTTCGATTTCAGCCACCAAAGGACAAAACCTGTATTTTACACCTACAATTTCATGCTGACAAAATGAGCCATATCCCGGCTGTGCTTAACCTGGCGTCTGCGACTCGGCCATACAAATCTTTCTCAAACTCCTCTTGATTTTATTCTTCTTTCAGGCGGCACCATTGAAAGACAAATAGTTCCAATATCCGGCGCTCCAGATTCAACGTTTTACCCGCCCATGCACCTTTTACGATTGCACATTTTAAGAATGTTCAATCCCGACCACTCAATCACCATTCCCTAAATCGAATCAATTGGTAAATGTGCAAGGAAATAAGTTGACAGCAAATATATGATGAATTGCTTATGACTGCGATAAAGCGTTCTTTCGGCTAACAGCATCCGTGAGGCTTACGTACTTTCAAAGTAGAGTGCACGGAAAAGTATCTCCTTGTGTTTATTCGGATTGAGCAGGTAGTATATAGACTTTTTAGGGGATACGCGTACTTGTGCTGTGGAGTAAAATAAGCTGTCTAATTTCCTGAGCCTTTTGCTGCAGTGAAGCATCAACTGATCTACCTCAATACTGTGAAGAAAATATGCATTTGAACACCCTGCTATTTTGGTAT